>NC_090815.1:112978247-113291622 GCF_000390325.3 Nicotiana tomentosiformis | reverse complement strand
CCATGTGGTACACTGAAACAATACCTGTGATCACTGCATCTGAAGCAACAACATCTGGCCTGGCAGAAAAAGTATAGAATCGAGCCTGACCGCCACATGATCGGCCTCCCCCTCTTGGGCGACACCTAACTACCTGACCCCCACCCCGAGCTTGTTACACAGGTGGTGTAACTACTGGTGCTGGTGCCGTTGGTCGAGAACTCTGCTGTGGAGCCCCACTAAACAGCCTAGGACAATCTCTCTTGAAATGACCCAATTCTCCGCACTCGAAACAACCCCTCCTCTGACGAAACTGCTGCTCCTGATAACCCGAAAAATTACCTATAGAAGCCTGAGCAGACAAGGCTTGATGAGAACTCTGCGCTGGTAGTGCACTGAATGAAGACTGGCCTGAGTGAGCACTGTAAACACCGTGGCTAGCTGATACACCACGATGAACTGGACGCCCCGCCTGAGCGTGTCGGTAAGCACGGCCCCTACCACGGTAAAACTGACCCCCTGAAGGAACACCGCTGAAATCATCGGAACCACGAGGCCTCTTAGCCTCCCTTTCAACCTGCTCCTAGCTGCGAACCATCTCAATCTGACAAGCAATGTCAACAACCTCGTCGAAAGTAGCACCAGACACTCTCTCTCTAGTCATGAGTAATCGCAGCTGAAAAGTAAGGCCATCTATGAACCTCCTGATCCTTTCCTTGTCTTTAGGAATCAACCAGATAGCATGACGGGCCAATTCTGAAAATCTCATCTCATACTGCGTCACGGACATTTCACTCTAACGAAGCTGGTCAAACTATTTGCGCAGCTCCTCTCTGCGGGACTGAGGTACGAACTTCTCCAGGAATAGACTGTAAAACTGCTGCTAGGTAAGGGGTGCTGCACCGACCGGCCTACACCTCTCGTAAGACTCCCACCATCTGAAGGCAGCCCCAGAAAACTGAAAAGTAGTGAATGAGACCCCACTGGTCTCCAAAATACCCGTTGTCCGAAGAATTCACTGACACTTATCTAGAAAACCCTGAGCATCCTCTGACTCAGCACCGCTAAAAGATGGAGGTCGAAGCCTCTCAAATCTCTCAAGTCTCCTCTGCTCATCATCTGCCATAACAGGAACTACCGGAGCCTGAGCAACTGCAACTGGCTGGGCTGGTAGTGCCCCCGGTATCTGGAGTCCCTGTACTACCTGGTCTGGAGTACGGGCAATGGGGGTATGAGTACCTCCCCCGGCCTGAGAAGCGGCAGGGGTGGCCTGAGCCGAAACCACCTGAGCCAGACCAGTGCAAGCTGTTAATACCTGGGCCAAAGTCTCCTGAAGGCCTGGAATCTCAATGGGCACAACTGGTGCCTGAGCTGGACCAACTGGTGGTACTACAGGTGCTGCTCCAACTGTGGTACGAGCTATACCTCGACCTCTACCTCGACCTCGGCCTCTCGCGGCCCTAACTGGTGGCGCTGGTGGCTGACCGTCCGATCCGGTACTACGTGTTTTCACCATCTATGAGAGAATAGAATAACATAAATTTAGTTTCCGGAATCAACAATTTCGCACGACGGAACACAAGAAAGTGAAGTTTTTTTCCTACGGTTTCTGTAGCCTCTCGAAGATAAGTACATACGTCTCCGTACCGATCCGCAAGACTCTACTAAACCTACTCATGAATCGTGAGACCTATATAACCTATGCTATGATACTAACTTGTCATGACCCAAAATCCTAACCTGTCATGATGGCGCCTATCTCAGTACTAGGCAAGCCGACAACATCAATAACCCACGATTTCCTTTAAATTTAAAAACGTAACGTTTAATACAATACCAAAGATCTAGCAATTTCCGATACAACACTCCCAAAACCTGGTGTCACTGAGTACATGAGCATATAATATGAGTACAAGTCTGGAAAATACGGTCTGTAATAGTCTGAGACCAAATACAGTAAACAAGGAGATAGAGAAGGAGAGACAAGGTCTGCGAAACACGACAGCTACCTCAAAATCTCCTGAAAGTCAACTGCGCGAAATGATTAACACCCGCTATGTTCAGGAATACCTGGATATGCACACGAAGTGCAGGGTGTAGTATGAGTACAACCAACTCAGCAAGTAACAATAATAACTAAGGAACTGAAGATAATGACGAGCTACATAGTCATAGTTCACTTTCAGTAGTTCCAGCAAAGAATAGACATGCTTTCAAATCCGGCAGTTTAAGTCAAATCAATTTTATACAGTTCAATTTCAAGTAATCCGGATATAAATTCTTTCAGATATTTTACAACAATGACAGGTAGCAACCAAGTGCAACGACAAATGTAAAGCAAGTACAACCTCTCGGGCAACAGTCACTCAACTTATCACAACAGCTCAACCACTCGACTCTCAGCCCTTAGCACTCACACCCAATGGGTACCCGCGCTCACTGGAGGTGTGAACAGACTCCGGAGGGGCTCCTACAGCCCAGGCGCCATAATCTGCACGGACAACTCATGTGCTATAATATCCTGCATGGACAACTCACGTGCCATAATATCCTTACCTCACCGACAGTCCCTCGGCCTTACTCAGTCCTCAAGCTCTCAAGTCTCTCGGGCTCTCAGAAATCAAAAAGATCAACCCAAACAAAGATAATATAGTATATCAACAAATATCCAGAAAGACTGAGGTATAATACGCAAGAAAAATTATGACTGAGTACAAGACATCAATTAGCAAATAATTCAACAAGTACGCGACCTCTACGGGTCTCAACGATACTTTAACATAGCCTAAGCATGATTTCTAACATGATTTATAGTCAAATTTCTTCAACACATAGAGATCATATAGCTAACAATAAATTATTTAACTTTACAGTTTCTCGGGACGGACCAAGTCACAATCCCCTCGGTACACGCTCACACGCCCGTCACCTAGCATGTGCGCCACCTCCAAAATAATCACATGGTACCAAAATCCGGGGTTTCAAACCCGCAGAGTTTCCTCAAATCTTGCTCTTCTCCTGTTCTACTTTGCAACCATTATGTGGCCCGCAGAGTGATTCTGCGACCGCATAGTGGTCGCAGAAATGACCTTTTTTCAACAGAATTTTTCTTTACACATCGGTGCATTGTTCAACCCAACCACGAGTCCAACCATACAAATTTCACCAAAATCCGACACCAACTCGATCCTCAAATCTTCAATTAAAGTCTATGAAGATTTCTACCATTTTCAACCCAATCCTTACCCATTTGAACTTAACAATCTTTCCACAACCTTATTGGTATGTATATATGATACTCTATACCCAAGAATCATACTATTAATCACCCATCTTTACTCCAAACCCGAAATTGAAAAATTAGGGAAAGAAATTCTTACCTCTTTGAAGTCCTAGCAAGATCCTTGTGAAATCTTCAAACCTTGAATAAGAATTGATGGATAAATCACTAAGTCTTCACTTTCTCTCTAAAATGCTCTCACCTCTCTCTAAAATATCAGATTTTAGCTAAAAAATGAGCTTCAAGGGCTATAAATCGAAGTTGGGTCGGGTCAAAAATTAGAAAGAACGGGATTGCAATAGTCAAAACGATCGGTCGGGTCGTTACAAACTATATATATAATTTTATATTATCGATATACAAAGAATAATATTATTTATATACAAAGAGTGAAAATAAAATTTTAATATACATGTTGATATAGACAAAGAAGAAAACAAAAGTTGTGATATGCATATTATTATTGTGATATACATTTATTGGCTATTTGATGCCAATATATATAACTAGGGCTATTTTTTGCCAATTATATGGGTATGTTGTTATGCCATGCCAAAATCCCTTTTCCTATTTAGAAAGTTTAGATACTACTCTTGATGTACCCACTAATGGGCCTACAAGCCCAAATATAACTACCACCCTTTTATTGGACTCACTAGAGGCCCACAAAGTTAAAGCACAACAACAAGGTCATGTAAAGACCTTCGATAAGCCCACTACCCCACCATTCATTAAACTAGGGACAACTCCACAGGATATGGACCTCAATTCCCCAAGCCTACACACCAAACCTAGTACTCCCACTACAGCTCATGCACAAATGGATATAACAACACCATTTTCAGTAACCCTTACAACTAGCCTAAGTGGAAACTTACCCAGCTCTTTAGCTGACAACTCAGCCAACAACTCTGACATTATATCCACACACTCAATCTCCTCTGAGTTCTCTGTCGTCTCTTTGCATGCCACCCCTCTCCTCCAATGACCAACGAGACTACACAAAACACACACAAAGACTCTCTTACTCTAATGGAACATCATAATTCCTTTTTCATGTGAAGCCCTATTATTAACCTACAACCCTACGCCAACCATTACACCCACAAACATAACTTTCTCTACCCCAACCCTAGATACAAACATAACCTCTACAACCGACTTACACAAGTCATTACCTTCACAGGATCTCCACTCAAACCCTTCTATATCAATATACCCACAATCAAGCACAAATGCAACGACCCTGGTATACATCCATCTGGAAGAGAAATCACAACAACAATCAATATTTCCACTTCCCACGTCTAACAATGAATGGTCCTCCCCCATCCAAATCTGACAACCCCTCTCATCTACACCTCCCAAACTCCTCCACTGGATTACCCACTCCAGTCATGGTTCGATATGGGCCTACAGGGTTATGCCTCGATCTTCACACTGGAACTCAACCACCAAGAAGTTATACTTCTTGTTCAGAACCAAGTCCACTTAGCGGAGATATTAACAGAGGGCATGTTCTTGGGAATAGAGGCGTATGCTCAGAGTCAATTGTACTCAACAGAGATCCCTCTCATTTTGGACCAACACAGGACCTCTGCCTCCACGCCAACAACATGGGCACAACCAGCATCTCCGCCAGTCCACACTCTCACTCAGACTATGGGGTTGCTCCCATTTTATCCACTACATCACACATGGATGGTTTATTCCCCGTGGTTCTAACACATGAGGTCTTTCACACCACCACAACATCCCATGTCCCCGACAAACACCCAGGAACTATTGTTTCCCATGCACAATCCACCCAACACTCCACCTCCATCTCCCAACGCACTAAGCGATCAGAATCGATTAGAACTAGCACAAATAATGGAGGAGATGAGGGAAACAAGGACAAAGTTTGTGTGGATAAAGGGAATTTATCTCTACAGCCTCAAAGAGCAGTACGCAAAAAAGTTCATTCTCAAATGCCCCCCAGAACTAATATCATGCAGTCTAAATTTCAGGGAGACCACAAAACAGGAAGTGGGGAAATATGCCATGGTCATAATCCCAACACTTCGACAGACCAGCTCAATGAACTCTCAAGTTCATATGACACATCCCCATCCCTTGGGAGAGAGGACTGACTCCACTGACAACACAACTCACACACAATCCATAATGAATCTCATAGTATGGAATTGTAGAGGATCACGGAATACGGAATTTAGGCGACAATTCCGATCACTCCTAGATCACTATAGTCCTGTTCTAGTAGTTCTCTTGGAAACTCATATGCATGATCACAATGTTCTTAAGAATGATTTCAACTTCTCAAATATGTCCCAAGTATCTGCACAAGGTCTCTCCGGTGGTATAGTTATCATGTGGCATGGTGATCTAGTTACAGTTGAGGAAATCAGCATGACCGCACATGAGATACACTGCATGATCCAAATATGGCCTAACCCTACTAAGTGGTTATTTTCATCAATCTATGCTCATAACTCTGCTACTTCCCGTAATATACTTAGGCATAACTTAAAATGTATCCACGATTCCTATAGGGGCCCTTGGTTAGTCGGGGGGATTTTAATGAAGTAATTATAGCCACTGAAAAATTTGGTGGTAACCCTATTAGTAATAGAAGGGCTGATTCTTTCAATCAGTGTATTAATTACTGTAACATACTAGACTTGGGCTTCAAGGATAGTCGATATACTTGGACAAACAAACTGAGACATGGTCACACTATTCTAGAAAGACTAGATCGGCTTTTAGCTAATTATGATTGGCTAAACCTCTTTCCTGAAGCAATGGTACAACATCTCCCTCGTAACTATTCGGATCACTGCCCCTTACTTGTAACACTAAAACCTAATAAAATACCTAAGCAGCGCATCTTCAGATTTGAAGCAATTTGGACAACTCATCCTACCTTCCACAATTTAGTACAGAACTTGTGGAAAAATACATCTTCATTAATAGAGGCTACTAAGAATTTCCAAAATAATGTTACGTACAGGAATAAACATACTTTTGGTGACATTTTTTTCTAGAAAGCGTAAATTACTGGCAAGAATTAATGGGATACAATCTTCAATACATTACCCAACAAGTAGGTTTTTACAAAATTTAGAGATTCAACTCTCTCACGAATTTAGTAGGGTACTAAAATTAGAGGCAGACTTTTGGAAATTAAAATCACGTATCAATTGGCTAAATGAAGGCGATGCTAACATAAAATTCTTCCACATGACTACTTTATAATGGCGTAGATGTAACCGTATCAGCGCACTCAAGGACAGTGTGGGAAATTGGTCATTTGATCCCATCGAAATTCAGCAGCATATTTTCAACTATTATACTCAATTATTTACCATAACACAATTATTTACTATTAACAACCACCCTACTTCTGATACAACTTCTTTATTAACAACCACATATCAAAATAAGTTAGCTCCATAATTGACCCTTCCAGAAAAAATCCAAGCCCTCAATTCTTTTAAACCTTTTAAAGCATCGGGCCCAGATGGCTTATACCCATATTTCTTTCAAAAATATTGAAAAGAAGTAGGCAAGTCTGTGGTTCTTCTATGCCAAACAGCTTTCAAAGAAAGTCCTATTCCATCGGACATCAACAAAACATACTTGTGCCTAATACCCAAAATAAAGAACGCAACCTCCATTACCCAATTCCATCCAATTAGTCTTTGTAATACCATTTATAAACTTATCACAAAAATAATTGTGATCTGTCTCAAACCTTTTTCACATAAAATTATAGGCCCCACACAATATAGCTTCCAATAAGGGAAGAGAGCTTCAGATAATGCAATCCTTGTCCAAGAACTTCTTACCCATTTCCAAAAAAAGAGAAAGGGAAACACAAGTCACATGCTTCTGAAACTGGACCTTCAAAAAGCTTTCGATAAATTAGAATGGTCTTTTATCAAAAATACACTCCACTATTTCAACTTACAAAGCACACTCATATCCCTAATAATGTCTTGTATTACAACTGCATCTATATCTATCTTGATCAATGGCACACGAACAAACTTCTTCCAACCCTCAACGGGTATACGACAAGGGGACAAACTATCCTCATATATCTTTATTATGTGTATGGAACGCCTATCTCACACCATCTTTCAGTCAGTAGATTACCTTCTATGGAAACCCATACAATTATCAAAAAATGGCCCACAATTATCGCATTTGTTTTTTGCTGACGATATCATTCTCCTTTCTAAAGTAACAAAAATAAGTTGTCACACCATCATTGACACTCTTAATGACTTTACTACTCTTTCAGGCCAAACTATAAACTTCCAAAAGTAAAAAATCTTCTTCTACAAAAATTGTACCACTACTGATAAAAACTACATCCTCTCTTGCTTTAACATGAATGAGGGAACGATCTTTGGGAAATATTTAGGTTTTCCCATGTTTCAGAAAAAGGCCAATAAATCCGATTTTAAATTCCTTTTGGACAAATTCAAAGCAAGACTTACTGACTGGAAAACTAATTTTCTTTCCCTAGCGGGAAGAACAACTCTTATTAAATCTACAGTCACTACCCTTCCCAATCATATTATGCAATACATTTCCATCCCACGATCTATAATTCACAAAATGGAATAGTACATCCGCAACTTCCTATGGGGTACGACTGACCTAAAAAGAAAAATTTACTTGGTGAATTGGCAAAAAATCACTGCTACCAGAGACTTCGGAGGGCTTGGAATACATCGCTTGGCTATAAAAAATAATACTCTACTAGCTAGCCTCTCTTGGAGACTTTTTCAATCACCCACCCAACTTTGAGCAACCACCCTCTTACATAAATATAACAAGACTTCCCTTACCCGATAAGGTCATTATAATACATGGAAAAAGATCCTTTAAGGTTGGACACATTGTCAACTAGGTATACAATGAAAAATTAATAGCACTTCTAATATTAAATACTGGACAGATATCTGGCTCGCACCAGCTATTACGATAAGATCTCTAATATCAGGCCATTTGCCTTTAAACCATCTAAACAACACTATATCTACTTACAGGACTAACAATGATTGGGATTGGGGAAAATGTCCATTTGATGTCTCTGAAAATATAAAGAGCTTAATTAATAGACTTCATATGTATGTCTACACACACACTTTGGATACTATCTATTGGGGATTAATACCTCATGGTCAATTTAAAGTCAAATCAATATATAATTCCCTATTAGACTACTGACTACCCAGCCCAATACATACATCCACATTTACATTGATTTGGAAAATTCCGGTAACTCTAAAAATTAAATCATTTTTGTGGCTACTCATGCATGATCGTCTCCCTACACGTCGATACTTGCATCGTATTGGTATAATTCCAGATAATCTTTGCCAAATTTGTAAAAACGATACTGAATAACTGAATCACATCTTTCTACATTGTACAAATGTACAAATCTTGTGGACGCAACTAGGACTAAACCATATTATTAACTCTATCAATAGAATTTCAAGACCCTCACAGTGGTTATTTCCTCTATTCCACAATACAAAAAATCGCATGCGTCATAAAATTAACCAACAAACTTTCCTCTCCTTTACATTGTAGAACATTTGGCTTACTCGAAATGACAACAACTTTAATAACCTTGAACGCCCTACATACCCCCAAACACATCAATGACCAAGCTCTTAAATTTACGTACATGGCCAGCAAACTAAAAATAAATTGCAAACCCCTACTACTGCCTCTAAAATGGATTCCTCCCAAACCAAACTATTTCAAATTAAACACGGATGGAGCATCGTCGGTAGCTACCGCCAAAGCAGGTGTGGGAGGGCTCATTCGTGATTCCCAAGGGAATTGGATCATCAGATTTGCAGGGAATATCTCACCCACTAACAACGTACATGCGTAATTACAAGCACTCTTTCTTGAGTTGGAGTTAGCAAATCATCATCGGTTGGTTCCACTGGAAGTTAACGTGGATGCATCGGAGGTATTAACAATTATTAGGAATGACAACAAGCATTACACTAATCTTATTTCTGACTGCAGGCACCTCCTGGACCAGTTGCATAATGCAACAATCACATATATCTACAGAGGGGAGAATGGGGTGGCAGATAGATTATCCAAGAAAGGTTGTTCGATGGAACCAACTATGTCACCAACTGTTTTTGCATCGCCACCGGTTTTTGTTAGCAACATCTTATAACATGATCAAGCAGGAGGAATACAATATAGGCAGGTCAAACCAACGACAGATGCACAGGCCCTACACATGGAAACTACAACAACACTTTTTGATGCACACAACGATGGACCTGCATCTACAGAAGCCAATGGAGTTACTATAGTAGAGAACTTTGTATTAACTAGTAATCAGCATTTAGTTTGTACAAACTTACCTCCTGATCCTACTTTTAATAGTCAACAAACTAGCTCTCCTAATATGATGCACTATACGCATCACCCCCTCTGTAGAACTAGCTTTTAATAGTTAATGCAATATTATCTTTCGTACCAAAAAAAAAGTCAGTTTGTTCGAGTTATTTATTAGCTTGAAATAAGTTATAAGTTGTGCCAGCAAGTGCGAGCAACATGCAATATATAAACAAGAAGATATAATGGTTTAAGTTATAAGACGGTGTATAATTTTTATAATACATTAAGTTAATAAATTATAAATATTGCACGGGGCGCCCTATTTGGTCGCCCCCATTTAATCTATACCCACTTTTTAAAAATATTTTAACTTGTACCCGCTTTTAAAATAACTTCAGGCATCTTTCTCCTCCTTCGTTTTCTACTTCTCTTCCTCCTTCTTCTTCTTCTTCGTGTGACAATGATTTTATATGATGGTTGTGAACATATTTTAATGTAGTTTATGATGTTTTACAATGGTGAGCTGTTATGATACTTTATTTTTTGCTATTGCTTAGGGTTTCTTCTTCTTCTTCTTCTTTTTCTTAATTGCAAAATGGGTTCATTAGATTTATTGTTGTTTTGATAAATTGATGATTGGGGTTTGTTCCTGATGATATTTGGAGGTTATGTTTTGAATTTGAGCTCATTTGGAGTAGATTTAGGTATTAAATCGTAAATTGGATTGTTATAATTCGAAGAACAAATTTATGTTTCTAGGCAATTTGCACTTCAAGCCTATTTGGCCTTAAGTGCATAAAAACATTGGTTGCACTTCAGACCTTTTAGCCTTAAGTGCATCTGAAGTGCAAATTTTCACTTCAGACTTATTGACCTTAAGTGCATCTGAAGTGCAATTTTTCATTTCAAACTTATTAGTCATTGGTTGCACTTCAGAGCTGAAGTTTGTGTGCAGACTTAGAACTTCAGCTCTAAGAATGCTGAAGTTAAGCAAATATAAACAAAAACTTCAGCTCCTAAAATGTTAAAATTCAGCAAATACAAAACAAACTTCAACCCTAGAATGCTGAAGTTCAGCAATTACAAAACAAACTTCAGCTCCTAGAATGCTGAAGTTCAGCAATTAAAAAATAAACTTCAGCTCCTAGAATGCTGAAGTTCGGCAATTACAAAACAAAAAACTTCAGCCAAAACATGTTGTAGTTTTATTGAGCTGAAGTTTGCCATTGCACTATGAACTGAAGTTTGCGTGATTGCCTTTCAAGTCAGGCCAAACTTCAGGCAAAAATATCTGAAGTTTTGCTACACTTCAGGCAAAACATTCTGAAGTTCAAACTTCAGACATAAATTTTTGCTACTTCAGGCCTGTATGTCTGAAGTTACCTGAAAAGTGGGTATGCTTGTAATTTTTCTTGCAAAGCGGGTATAAGTTAAAAGTTGACCCAAAAACTGGGTATAGATATAAATGCCCCTAATAAATTGAGTTAATTTACCTATATATAATAAGAGTACCCCATCAAAAGTTTCTAATAGTAACATTGAAATAAAACGTCACTAATTTTAGTACATATTGCTAATTAAATTATGCTACTAGCAGTGCCAAAAAAATAATGTGTCTTGTGTATAGAAATTTAAGGATTTAAGTTGTATGTAATAACCGTATAAGAATTTCTTTTAGGAATTTTAATTTATAATAGCAGGTTAATTATAGCTTTTGTAGATCATCAATTAATGTTTAACCAAAAAATTACATGTAATTACCTAATAAATAAGTTGTTTGACCAAAAGGTATGACTTTCGGCTAAAAGAGTTAAGTTTGTATAATAATGGGTTAAACCTAGTTAAAAATAATATCTCTAGATGTGAGTTCAGAAAACGTGAGTAACATTAGACAGATCAGGAAATGTGTTGAGTATAACATACATTGATTATTCTAAAAAGTATGAGCAATAATGGGGACAGAACTAACAATAAATAACATTAAATGTCATTTAAGTAAATAGAAAAAGTGGTTCACCCAATAAAGGATGATCTAGATGATTGTCCCTCCTGACAATGATGAATGACAGTTAAATCCTCGAATGTTCGTTATTCTCGGATCTGATGGAAAAATGTAGGATAATATAAACAAGATTCTTGATGAAAAAGTAGTGTTTGTATCTTTATAAGAGAGAGAGAATCTTTTATCAAAAGTCTATTCTTATCAAAATGAATGTTGTGTCTCCTACTTCACTGTCTCTTTTTCTATATATATATGAGAGATACCCCTAACATACCCTAATAATACAAGTACAGAGAATATCCACAAGAATATTCTCTTTAATGTCCCATTTTGAAAACTAGCCACTGCAGTATTTTAGGCCTACAACCACCCCTGAGAAGTGTGGCCTAAGATGCCTAGAAGTGTAGCATTTTGTCAAAGGCAACACTTTACGGATTTAGGCAACGCCTTTTGGGATGGCCTAAAGTACCGTAACCTTTGACTATTGGCCACGCTTTGTAGGTGTTGACTTAGAAGCCACGCTTTAAAAGTGTGGCCGATACGGTACAAAGGACACGCTTATATTTTCTCATATAGCTACGCTTTTATGACATAAAGCTACACATTTGAAGCGGGATCTTTGTCATGTTATAGACTACACTTTTAAACTGTGGCTTCTAGAGCAACATTTATCATTAACAACACCAGATTGACAATCCCTATGGCCACACTTTCTAAGCGTAGCAATTGTCTACACTACGAAGTAATTTTTTAAATATTTATAGTAGCCACAATTTTGTGGTTAAAAAATTATATTTGTTTATATTAAATTTTGTCCATATTTATTTCCAGTATATATATATATATATATATATATATATATATATATATATATATATATATTATGATCTCAAGCATTAAATTAGATCATAAGTAACAGAATAAAAATAATTCAAATGCATATACTTGAAATAAACTTCAACAAAGAAACGTACTTTGCGTACTATCTATAGTAATAAAGCACTGTTGGTTCAAGAAGTTCACTAGCAAAGACCTCTACAAAATCAAATGTATTCATATTTATAGTATCAATATAAAATTAAAATAAACATCATAATTGTTCAAAAGGTCTTCACCATTCACTTTAATGAATCAAATTGATTTGTGGCCATCATTTCCAATTGCATCACCCGTATTTTCCTACACATTCAAAATAAAATTAAAACTTAGAAAGAAACAAATATATAGTATGCATTGGTTATATCTTACTAAGAACTAATGAGATTTTATTTCACTACTATAGCATAACAATGTCAAACACAAAAAAGATATACAAGTGAAAGAGAAGCAAAAATGTGAATTAACATATATTTTACCTATCTCCTTCTATAATCGAAACAATCACTTAATTTAATAACAAAGTAAAAGGGTCAAATATACCCCTCTACTTTCAAATATTGTCTATATTTTATCTTCGTTATACTATCCGATCAAATTTACCCTGACCATTATACTATTTGGTGAAATATAAATACCTTTTCAAGACTCGGGCATGAGTTGAGCCAGAAGAATGTGGTAGATTATGGCCTCTCATAGCTCGTTGTCACGACCCAAAATCCAACTAGTCGTGATGGCACCTAACCCATCCCGTTAGGTAAGCCAATTTCCAACTAACCAATTTCAATAATAATTATTAAAGCAATTTAAGTGAATAAAGATCCTGATCTTATACAATCCCCAAGAACTGGTAGTACAAATCATGAGCTTCTAAGAATAGAGTATACAAAGCGAAAATGAAATAAATACATAGTCTGTTTGAATAATACATAAACAGAGCTTTTATAAATCTAAGGTTACCCTGAACAAGAGGAAGCTACAATAAGAACGCAAGTACATCTTCAAATCCTGCAACCATCGAGCACATCATCAACAACAGCCAGCATCTGCACGAAATGTGCAGAAGTGTAGTATCAGTACAACCGACCCCATGTACTGAGTAAGTAACAAACCTAGCTGTAGGTTGAAAGTAGTGACGAGCTTCCACCAAGGTCGGGTCCAAAACCAATAGTCCACAACAATCCATAAAAACATAAAGAAAATAATACCAGAAGCAACTCAGGGATAAAATACTCAGCCAAATAATGATTTCAAAAATAGTAGTTCTTTCTTTCAAATACATCAGTGAAAACCCAAATCGTTTGCCGAAGTTGCCAATAATATGAATAGTTTGAAAACAATAAATTTCTCCAAAAATATTTTCAATAATGAATAATATGTTTCATTTTCCTTCCGGATAACCCGTGTAAAACAAATGCATCACTATGCCCATCTGTCAAAATGTGTGAGAAATCATGAATGATGTGATGTTGTACAACATGAGAAAAAATACATTTCTATGTCTGTATGTCATGTATACATGCCAAAGCGATGCCACTCAGTGACAAAATCATAAACAGCCCCTCGGGCAGAACATCACTCATATACAGCCCCTCGGGTAAACCTCGGAGTCACTTGTGCCACTCGGGCATACCTCACAATCACTCTTGCCACTCGGGCATATCTCACAATCACTCATGCCTCCCAGTCACTCGGCACTCGTACTCAGTAGGTACCTACGCTCACTGGGAGTGTGTACAGACTGCGGAGGGGCTCCTAGAGCCCAAACTCTATAATCTGCACGGACAACTCACGTGCTATAATATCATATCAGAATCCGCACGGACAACTCACATGCCGTAATAAGCCAATAAGGCCTGCTGCAGGCGGGCAGTCCCGATCCATATAATAGTAATAATATATATAAAACCAACATGGCCTGCTGCGACGTGCAGCCCGATCCCAAAATATCCTCACAAATTAGGCACTCGGCCTCACTCAGTCATCAATCTCTCCAGTCTCTTGGGCTCACAATGTCATGAAAAATAGCCCAAAAATGATGATATGATGTATCAATAAATAATAACAGAGACTAAGATATGATATGCAATGAAATGAATATGACTGAGTATGAATTTTTAATTTAAACAAATAATTCACAGTAATATGACCTCTGTGGGTCCCAATAATACTGGCACATGGCCTCAACATGATTTTTAATATGTTTTTCAGCTTAATTTCTCTAACTCATAAAACGCATAGAAACAATTATGTCACAATTTCTATAGTACACGCCCACACGCCCGTCACCTAGAATGTGCGTCACCTCCCAACAATTCACGAAATACATATATTCAGGGTTCATACTCTCAACTCCAAGATTAGAAGAGTTACTTACTTCGGACAAGCTAAATTCAATGTCGAGCAAGCTAAGAAATGCTCCAGAAACTCCAGTCTGCGCGTATCAACTTCCAAACGGCTCGAATCTAGTCACAACAATTTGACTCAGTTCACACAATTTATAAGAATTAATTCCATATCAAAACGCTAATATTTTCCATAAAATCCGAAATTACGCCCCCAAAAATTACTAGTGGGGCCCACGTCTCGAAATCCGATGAAACTCACAAAATACGACAACTCATCCAATTACAAGTTCAATCATACTAATTTTACTCAAATTCGACTCCAAATCGGTATTCAAACTTGAAAAGTTTGTTTTGTGATATTATAGAAATTTTCTTCTATTTCTGTTGAAGATTCAATAATCTTACACCAAAAAGGAAGATAAATTCATGGAATATAATCACAAGGGAGTTAAGAACACTTACCCCAAGTTGTGTGGAAAATTTCCTCTCCAAAATCGCCCAACCCGAGCTCCAAAATCCGAAAATGGGTGAAAATGTTGAACCCTCGAATTTAAGGTTCTGCCCCAGCGATTTCCGAATCTGCGGACAATATTTGCGCACCTGCGCATCCACTTGTGTGAGCAAAATATCGCATTTGTGGACTCCACTCTCCTGCCCAGTTTCCGCTTCTGCGCCCGTCCGTCCGCACCTGCGTGCCCTCTGCCCGCATCTGCGCTCCTTCTCACGCAGGTGCGATTGTGTAACTGTTAAGCTCCTTCCGCTCATGCGCGCCTCGCTTCAGCGCACTCCTGCTCGCACTTGCGAGCTCGCACCTGCGACTACTTTTCCGCAGGTGCGATTACACCAAAAGGCTTCAGTTCCAACAGTCTTCCAAATTCAAAAATCAATCCGTTAACCATTCGAAACTCACCGGAGGCCCTCGGGTCCCCGTCCGAACATACCAACAAGTTCCATAACATAACACGGACCTACTCGAGGCCTCAAATCATACCTAACAACCTCAAAAATACGAACTACACACGGATTCAAGCCTAATAAATTTTTAAATTTCCAAATTCTACAAACGACGCCGAAACCTATCAAATCACGTCCGATTGACCTCAAATTTTGTACACAAGTCACATTTCACATTACAAACCTATTAAAAGTTCCAGAATCGGATTCTGACCCCGATATCAAAAAGTCAAACCCCCAGTCAAACTTCCCAAAAATTCAACTTTCGGCAATTCAAGCCAATTTCCACTACGGACCTCCAAATAATTTTTCGGACATTCTCCTAAGTCCAAAATCATCATACGGAGCTATTGGAATCATCAAAATTCAAATCCGAGGTCGTTTACACATAAGTCCGCATCCGGTCACTATTTTAACTTAAGCTTTAAACCTTGGAACTAAATATTCCAATTCATTCCAAAACCTCACTGAACCCGAACCACTTACCCCGACAATCCACACAACAAATGTAAAGTACAATTTGAGAATTAAATGGGGAAACGGGATTGTAATACTCAAAACGACCAGCTGGGTCGTTACATTCTTCCCCACTTAAACATACATTCGTCCTCGAACGTGCCAAGAGTTGTTTCCAAGCCATCAAAATCTACATTTACACACCGTATAAGTCCGAACAAGTTACATCGAGCTATAACTATAACCAAGGATATAATCAACCAACATATTACACAACTCGCATGCTCGTAGCACTATTCCTGATCGCAGTGACTACTCCAAAACCAACCGCATACTAGTATTAAACCCATATCGAACCAAACCTTATCCCAAAACCTTCATACACTGTTGATGATAAAAGAAACATGCAGAATCTCGTAACCCCTTATCAGACTAACAAGTCATGGAGATCTCTCGCCCCAACCGGAACCATAATCATTTTCTGAGCTGACTTTCAATATTATACTCCCGAATATACCGAACTTAAACCTGATAGTTCCCATTCCAGGTCCAATGACCTTCTATTACTAAACATAACCGTTCCACAGACATACCGCACCAATATAAATCGGAGCCACAACCCATGCCATCCGTGCAACAATACGCAACATTCAAATGTACCCAGTCATGGAAAATGACTCAAATGAGAGAATTGCCCCCACCAGATTAACAAGTACCGCCACAACGAAACACTGAAAATTCATCATACACCGTAGAACCATCACCCGATTCTAACACGAGGTTCATGTTCTATACTCTGAGCCACCCTGCTCCGAATTAATAACGACGGAGAGGCAAATGACAAAAATACAATTATGCTATTACGCTATCGATCATGCAATACACCAAGTACTCATCACACTCAAATTTCGCTATAAAGCTCAAATAGAACTGCACCATCTGTGCATATAACTAATGAATCACAACTCCTCATAGCATAAAGGAGTAACTCACAGATCATTTGAGAACACGAATAAGTTCAACATCAACCGAATGACACATCCCTCAATAATAGCAGTATGAGTCCAACCATTCCGGCTCGGTGTAGAATACACATATTAATTGGGCATGCCTATGGACCCCAAAATCAACTCGAGTTACCCACAAATAGATAACAATCCCTCCGAAAATCCATAATGACTGAATCATAACATATTTCATCATCCGGCTAGCTCAGCCACAACTTCACAGTTCACAACTGTGAAACAATCTGCTCCTCGGAACTCCCAATCTCCAAATCCATAGAACACGCGAATCACCATATTTGATTCCATCTCCACCGTCTGAATGCCTAATACCTCTCTCATACACGATCATCCCACGAGAAATACTTTAAAAGTTCTTCCGTGCCACTTGACAAAATTTAAATATCAGCAGTCTATCAACCATGTGAGTACCACAATAATAATTTATACATCCGTAAGTCAAAATACAATGCGCCTTCTGAAATCCGCCCCTTTCTCATACAATACCAAGTAGTAATAGTATTCATCTAGTTATTTGAAACCGTCCATGTTTAATAACATTCGTTACCTTCTCTTCAAGACTGTACTGCCACCTTGTACATGAAAATCTAGTTTTTGTACAACACATAACATCTATCTTGCCATCATGTGAAAAGCACAAGAATCTTATTATCAACTTTGAGTCACCAATAATTTACATACCATTTTAGTTAGAAACCTTTCTCTTGCTTCTTTCCAGGAGGAAATCACAATACACAACACATTCTCCACACCAGTAGAAACCATCAAGAATACACTTTGGAATCCATTTGCACATAATCAAGCCCTTAAAACTAAATTCCTCTAACTCGACCAAGCCACGCATGTCGCCAAGTCCAGGTGTATTGCCACAAAGCACCTGTAGAAAACCCCCACATCATAAGCACCCAAAGAACTGATCATATCCATTACCATACTGATCCAACCTACTACCCAGTTGTCCTATTTTCTCAGAGTCCCTTCCGAATTTGTCTTCAGATTGATACTTCTTCTTGCTAAAATACCATGATCTTTAATCATAACGCACCCTACAAACCTTAGCAAAGAACCACAACGCCCTACCACCCATAAGCAATTGTATTCTTCTTAAGCACCTTCAAAAATACCACAACTATAACACTCACTATGAGAATACATTATGTGAATTTGAAATTTCTCTTCTTACGTTCCTTACACAAAAATGTAGAATCCATAGTCATATAGAATTTCCGCAAGTTCAAGCACCATCAAACGCAAATCTCGGGTTTTTATCCATACATAAGTCCAGAAACATTCTCAATAATTCTCAAACCCACTTGAATTTTCTCGGAAGTCACCCACTTTGCTCACATCTAATTGCAATGCCCAAATGGGCCAAAAGACACGTGCCCTATATACTCATCCGTGCAATATAATCCGTAACCAGAAATTTTCCTTATTCGAGTCATTTTCAAACTCCACCTCTGGAAGTCATCATTGATTCCCAAGTACCCAAATAAAATTTGACACATATCCATGAATTGATTTGTCTATAGCAGGCTCCCCCACTTGGCTCAAAGCCATAGATTAAAACACTCCATAATTCACAATACCGATACCATATTACTTTCATAATACCGTAGTCAGTGCCACAAAATTCTTCACAAGCTCATCTAACTAACCAATTTTAATAATAATTATTAAAGCAATTTAAGTGAATAAAAATCCTGATCTTATACAATTCCCAAGAACTGGTAGTACAAATCATGAGCTTCTAAGAATAGAGTATACAAAGCGAAAATAAAATAAATACATAGTCTGTTTGAATAATACATAAACAGAGCTTTTATAAATCTAAGGTTACCCTGAACAAGAGGAAGCTACAATAAGAACGCAAGTACATCTTCAAATCCTGCAACCATCGAGCACATCATCAACAACAGCCAGCATCTGCACGAAATGTGCAGAAGTGTAGTATCAGTACAACCGACCCCATGTACTGAGTAAGTAACAAACCTAGATGTAGGTTGAAAGTAGTGACGAGCTTCCACCAAGGTCGGGTCCAAAACCAATAGTCCACAACAATCCATAAAAACATAAAGAAAATAATACCAGAAGCAACTCAGGGATAAAATACTCAGCCAAATAATGATTTCAAAAATAGTAGTTCTTTCTTTCAAATACATCAGTGAAAACCCAAATCGTTTGCCGAAGTTGCCAATAATATGAATAGTTTGAAAACAATAAATTTCTCCAAAAATATTTTCAATAATGAATAATATGTTTCATTTTCCTTCCGGATAACCCGTGTAAAACAAATGCATCACTATGCCCATCTGTCAAAATGTGTGAGAAATCATGAATGATGTGATGTTGTACAGCACGAGAAAAAATACATCTCTATGCCTGTATGTCATGTGTGCATGCCAAAGCAATACCACTCAGTGAAAAAATCATAAACAGCCCCTCGGGCAGAACATCACTCATATACAGCCACTCGGGCAAACCTCAGAGTCACTTGTGCCACTCGGGCATACCTCACAATCACTCTTGCCACTCGGGCATACCTCACAATCACTCAGGCCTCCCAGTCACTCAGCACTCGGCACTTGCATTCAGTAGATACCTGCGCTCACTAGGAGTGTGTACAAACTCCGGAGGGGCTCCTACAGCCCAAACTCTATAATCTGCACGGACAACTCAGGTGCTGCACGGACAACTCACGTGCTATAATATCATAACAGAATCCGCATGGACAACTCACGTGCCATAATAAGTCAATAAGGCCTGCTGCAGGCGGGCAACCTCGATCCGTATAATAGTAATAATATATATAAAGCCAACATGGCCTGCTGCGACGTGCAACCCGATCCCAAAATATCCTCACAAATCAAGCCCCCGATCTCACTCGGTCATCAATCTCTCCAGTCTCTTGGGCTCACAATGTCATGAAAAATAGCCCAAAAATAATGATAAGATGTATCAATAAATAACAACAGAGACTAAGATATGATATGCAATGAAATGAATATGACTGAGTATGAATTTTCAATTTAAATAAATAATTTACAGCAATATGACCTCTGTGGATCCCAATAATACTGGCACATAGCCTAAACATGATTTTTAATTTATTTTTCAGCTTAATTTCTCTAACTCATAAAACGCATGGAAAATGGCAAGATCATTTAACTACAAAATTCTACAGAAACAATTATGTCACAATTTCTATTGTGCACGCCCATACGACCATCACCTAGCATGTGCGTCACCTCCCAACAATTCACGAAATATATATATTCAAGGTTCATACCCTCAACTCCAAGATTAGAAGAGTTACTTGCCTCGAACAAGCCAAATCCAATATCGAGCAAGCTAAGCAATGCTCCAGAAATTCCATTTTGCGCGTATCAACTTCCAAGCGGCTCGAATCTAGTCATAATAATTTGACTCAGTCCACACAATTTATAAGAATTAATTCCATATCAAAACGCTAATATTTTCCATAAAATTCAAAATTACGCCCCCAAAAATTACTTGTAGGGTCCACGTCTCAAAATCTGACAAAACTAATAAAATACGACAACCCATCCAATTACAAGTTCAACCATACTAATTTCACTCAAATCCAACTCCAAATCGGTATTCAAACTTGAAAAATTCGTTTTATGACATTATAGAAATTTCCTTCTATTTCTCCTGAAGATTCATAATCTTACACCAAAAATGAAGATAAATTTATGTAATATAATCACACGGGAGTTAAGAACACTTACCCAAGTTGTGTGGAAAATTTTCTCTCCAAAATCGCCCAACCCGAGCTCCAAAATCTGACAATGGGTGAAAATGTTGAACCCTCGAATTTAAGGTTCTGCCCCAGCGATTTCCGCATCTGCGGACATTATTTATGCACCTGCGCATCCGCTTGTGCAAGCAAAATGTCGCATTTGCGGACTCCACTCACCTGCCCAGTTTTCGCTTTTGCTCCCGTCCATCCACATCTGCGCTCACGCAGGTGCGAAATTTTCCCTCGCACCTGCGACCAATGCCTCACAGCCCTCTGCCCGCATCTGCGCTCCTTCTCGCGCAGGTGCGATTGCGCAACTGCGAAGCTCCTTCCGCACATGAGTGCCTCGCTTCAGTGCACCCCTGCTCGCACATGCGAGCTCGCACCTGCGACTACTTTTCCACTAGTGCGATTACACGAGAAGGCTTCAGTTCCAGCAGTCTTCCAAATTCAAAAATCAATCTGTTAACCATCTGAAACTCACCAGAGGCCCTCGGGTCCCCGTCCGAACATACCAACAAGTTCCATAATATAATACGGACCTACTCGAGGCCTCAAATCATACCTAACAACCTCAAAAATATGAACTACACACGGATTCAAGCCTAATAAATTTCCAAATTCTACAAACGACGCTGAAACCTATCAAATCACGTTCGATTGACCTTAAATTTTGCACACAAGTTACATTTCACATTACAGACCTATTCAAATTTCCGGAATCAGATTCCGACCCTGATATCAAAAAGTCAAACCCCCGGTCAAACTTCCCAAAAATTCAACTTTCGGCAATTCGAGTCAATTTCCACTACGGACCTCCAATTAATTTTCTGGACATGCTTCTAAGTCCAAAATCATTATACGGAGATATGGGAATCATCAAAATTCGAATCCGAGGTCGTTTACACATATGTCCGCATCCGGTCACTATTTTAACTTAAGCTGTAAACCTTGAAACTAAGTGTTCCAATTCATTCTAAAACCTCACTGGACCCGAACCAATTGCCTCGACAATCCACACAACAACTGTAAAGTACAATTTGAGAAGTAAATGGGGAAATAGGGTTGTAATACTCAAAACGACCAGTCGGGTCGTTACACTCGTGCACTACTTGCATCAACCGGTGAAGGAATATTAGATCCAACACACCCTTGTATATCATGAAAATCCAGTCCAGGGTTATTTTTCACCAATTGACTAGAAAAATATCGCATTTCTTCTCTCATCATTTCCTTCATTTCTTCATTCAGAGAAGTTATTTCGTTGGCATGCTTTTGTTTAAGCTTGGTGATTTCTTCATCTTTTTTCAGAGAGCTTGTCATCACCGATCTACCATAGCATCTAACCTGATTAGGCTGCTCCTTTCCAAATACAGCCCTAAATGCATCATCTGTTGTTTTTCCTAAATTTTGACTATTTTGAAGTTCAGACTGTCAAAAAAAATATTATTGCCCATCACTTACAAGTCAAGATAGACCGACACTAAAATAAGTTTCAACAAGTCAAGTTAGATTTCAGACCTCAAAATTAGAGATACTACAATCGAAGAGCCAATCTTCGATATTTTAACATCGGGGACTTATTGCTAAGAAAAGTCACCCTCAACACCCGAAATCCCAATGAAGGGAAATTGAGTCCGAATTGGGAAGGACCATACCTGAATTCACCATAGCATATTTGCAAAAACTTCCTTTATAGGCTCTAAAAATTATTTTATAATCACAAACAAGCAAGCTTTACAATAAAGATGAAGCTTTCGAAATTTACACTGCTCTATTCATGATCAATAAACAAAAGATCAATATTTTCCAAAAACAAATCCAGATATGACAGATTCAGGTATTGTTTTAGGCAGTGAAGTATTGGTTAATCGTGAAGCCACTGCCAAGAATGCAACTGGTGCTCAACCTAGTTCTAGAAAAATTAATTGTGGTCAGGGACAGTCTAATTTGAAATTAGTATCAGCTGAGCAAGAGAGAAGATCTGGGGCTGATCAACCTGCTGCTACTCTAGGTGAATTAACTAGAAAACTAGCAGGTGCTAAGGGTGAAACTAGTGCAAAAAGAACTGGAGGTGAGAACATTGTGCATGTTAATCCTAAGTCCTCTTGAATTACACATAATATTGCAGGTCAAGCTGATGATGGTACATGGGGAGTTGTTCCTACTGTTGCATCAGGTCGTGAAAATGATGTAGCAGGTATTGAGCAGAGGGGTCTTGAGGTGCAGCTAGTTGAGAAAACTAAGGGTGGAAAATCAACTAATATTCCTAGTGCTACAAAAGGTGCTACAGTTGCATCAAGTTTTGGAGTTGCAGCTGCTACTGATGTGCATAAATCTGTTGTGCATGAGAATGAGGCCACGCTTGTGTTAGAATCAGGTTCTCAAGTTATGAATCAACTAAATGATCGAGAGTAGACAAAGGTAACTCGATCTCATCCATCACTTAACAAAAAGAAAAATCCAGGCCATGAAAATCAGATTATCGGAGAAATCTTTACAAGTGCACGATGTGAGGATTCAGGGAAAATCAACTACTCAAACACCTTTGATGCTTTGAATATAGAGCATGATCATGCTGTAGGGAGTTTGCATCTTAAGGACATAAGTGCAAGCTCAGGAAATAAGCAAGGAAACTCTCCAGGCAGTGGGCAAAATCAACAGAAGAATGTTGGTGCTCCATTAAATCAATCAAAGGATATTATCACTACAAATTTTTCTGATGCACTTGCACATGAAGAGGGTACTGGAATTACTTCCAAGCAATCTAGCTCTTCCATTGTGATAACGTTTTGACATAAACGGCGAAAGAAAGAACTTAGATGAATCAAAGGGATAGCAACATGATCAGGAAGTATGATTTTAACTGGTATTAGCAACAAGTAATGTAACATGAAGTGGGCATCATAGGTTTTATAACCGGATAATTTTCTTTCATTTAGCTGCACACACCTAGATATGTTGGAAGCACTACCATCAGGTAGCTTTACTGTCTTTAAAACACCACAGAAAATTGATTTTTCACCATTGGTGATTGACAAGCATGCTTTTGCAAACTTTGTTCTCTTGCCATCCTTTGTATCCTTTGGTTGAAGGTTCTTCCTAATGCCCATCTCTTTCAGTTCATAACGAGCATTTGCATGATCCTTTGTCTTGCCAGAAATATCCAAAAGAGTTCCAATTACATTATCCACTATATTTTTCTCTATATGCATTACGTCAAGGTTATGGCGTAACGAGTTGTCCACTATATTTTTTCCAAGGGCCATCATTTGCTCTCTTTCGCTTCTTCCCAAACACATTGTTAAAATTCTGTAAGCTATTAAGCACATCAGTTCCCTTTAACAAAGGTGGAGGAGGCCTAAATTTTATTTTTCCATTGAAAGACCTTTTATTAGATCTCCACGGATGATCCATAGGTAGAAAAACACGATGATCCATATAACACATATTTCGACTATGTTTAAGATAACGAGAATTAGTGCCATAATTACAACAAGGGCAAGCCAACTTTTTCTTTATACTCCAATCGGATAACATATCATATGCAGGAAAGTCACTGATTGTCCATAAAAGAGCTGCTCGCATTTGAAAGGTTTGATCTCTTGAAGCATCATATGTTTCAACCCCGGACTCCCACGACACATTTAACTCTTCTATTAATGGTTGTAAATAAATGTCAATGTCATTTTCATGTGATCATGGCCCAGGTATAAGCAAAGAAAGCATACAGTATTCTGGTTTCATGCACATCCAAGGAGGCAAATTATACACCATTAAAATAACTGGCCATGTGCTATGAGATATGCTCATGGTCCGAAATGGATTGAACCCATCACTTGCTAGCCAAGTCTCAAATTGCGAGAATCCCTTGCAAATTCTGAATGCAAGCTATCAAAGTCTTTCCATGCTTGCCCATCAACAGGATGCCTTAACTTTCCAACTTTAGAACGCTCCTCGTCATGCCACCTCAATGTATATGTTATCTTTGAGCACATAAATAGCCTTTTGAGTCTAGTAATTAATAGAAAGTGTCTCAAAATTTTCGCTGGAACGCGATAACCTTTTTTGGAAGCCTCAAGCTCGCTATCTACTTCATCACTATCTACTTCAGGATATTTAATATATCGAGAAGCTCCACAAACATGACAATATTCATCATCCTTATGGTCATTCCTAAATAGCATGCAATCATTGGGACATGCATCAATCTTTTCATAATCAAGACCGAGATCCTTTACCATAGATTTGGCTTTATTGTAGGATATAGGAATGTTCAACTCAGGCATCGCCTCTTTTAATAGCTCTAAAAGAGAAGTGAAAGACGCATTGCTCCATCCATGTAGACACTTCAACAAATATAGACGGATTGTGAAAGATAATCTAGAGAATCCTTTACAACCAGGATATAGTTCTTGGCTTGCCTCGTCAACTAAGTTATAGAATTTATTGGCATCTTCATTTGGACCTTCATACACTCCTCCAGCATGTGCAACATCTCTAAATTGATCATTCAATAACCCATCAATATCATCGTATGAGTAAATATTATCATCCATGTCACAATTAACATTTATCAAAATTTTCCATTCCCCATGATTAATCCATCTTGTATAACCTTGAACAAATCCATAGCATATTAGATGATCATACACTACATTCCTTTGAGTCCATCGAATATTACAACACTTTGTACATGGGCATTGAATTTCTTCGCCTTGAGGATCTCCATAAGAGTAAGCAAAATCTAAGAAAGATTGAACACCCTCGACATACTCTTTGCTATACCTTGGTAAATCCATCCATTCCTTGGATGGAACATTTGAATTCCTAAAAATTAAATTTATTAGATCTTCAAATATATAATCATTTAAGCATTGACTATATTGTAAAACTAAATCCTAAACGTCAAGAATAAATCTGTAAAATCATGTGTTGTAAAACAATAAGACTTTCTTACCTAGTCATGACACTTAAGCTAAGCCAAATCCAACTTCAAGTCTACCACAAATCTTCCCGAGCGTGACTTATCTTCTAGGATAAAAAAGTAAAATTAGTAGGATCCACAAAACAAAGACAGAAAGTAATAAAATTCTAAACCAAGTTTTTCATGAAGATAATATAATAATTCTGCTCACCAAAAAGTGTTATGTGCAAATTGGCAAGTATAGTGACACCTAAAAGGTATTTTGTTCGTACAAATATTAAATAATTAAAAGAAGTTAAGATATAAAAATCAAACTAGCTATTTCTGATTTCTTCAACTCAAAAAAAGAAACTCCAAAACTAGTCATATTTTGAAATTACTAAAAGGTAATTTTGATACCCAAAAATTAAACAAAATAATTACTTTGTTTCAACATAAGAATATGAAATTAGAAGAAAAAAAGTTAAATACTTGAATACAAACAAAGACTACAAATTTACCCAGAAATTATACAACAACAACAAACCCAGTGTAATCCCACAAGTGGGGTCTGAGGAGGGTAGTATGTACACAAACGTTACCCCTACCTTCAAGAAGGCTGAGAGGTTGTTTCCGAAAGACCCTCGGCTTAGGAAAGATAAAAGGAAGGGCTACTCAAAGAAGAAAACGATCTTAAAATCCAACCTACCCCTCCTGAAGAAAATATCCATAATGTTCCACTATACTTAAATCAGTTGCACAAGAACAAACATTAAGCCCAGGAAAGCCCTTCCAGTTTTTAATTTCTCCAACTTTCATCAAGTTTGCAACTTTCCACCACTTCACCATAGTTGCCAATACCTTTACATAACTTGCCTACACGTTTAAAACCTATTGACGACTTTTTCCCCTGATATGGTAAACCCAGACCCACCCCCTCCAAAATCGCCCTACAAGTGGCCCTTTCCCACATTGCTCCCCTGGTAACCCAGCCCCCAAATTTATGATTCGAGCTAAAGGGTCCTTACCACTAGGATATCCCTCCCTTGTCATTCCAAAACTTATTCCTATAACATCTTTAAAAAAAATAATTGACCTAATAGCATACTTGTTCATACCAGCAATTGGCTCAGAACTTCTTCACTTCTTGTTTAACCTAACTAACTATCACGACCCAAAATTCCACCACAGGTATCGTGATGGCACCTAGTCTCTAAGATTAGGTAAGCCGTTTTCAATTGCATTTTGATGATATTTATTTTTTTGAAACTAAGTAATAAAAACTAACAATGGAATAAATATGAATATACAACCTCCCAAGACTGGTAGCACTGAGTCACGAACTCTAACTGAATACATGGAATGATCACGAGGACCGAATATACAATACTGTTTGATTACAAATTAACAGTACAATAAAATGAAAAGACTCCAAGGGACTGCGATGACCAAGCAGCTCTACCTTGAATCCTTACGATCCCGCTTTAACTCTACTCAAGTCCGATATCTTCAATACCTGGCTCTGTACAAAAATGTACAGAAGTGTAGTATGAGTACACCACGGTCGGTACCCAGTAAGTATCAAGACTAATCTCAGTGGAGTATAGACGAGGTACAGTCAAGAAACTCACTAGTCTAATAACATGTGCAATATATATTATACAAAATAATAGGAAACAAATAATAATAAGGGAAGGATAAAACAACCAGTGATATGCACAACAGATAACAACAGTAGCATTAATATCACTCAATAATTAATAAGCACAACTACACCCAATTAAATCAAGTCCTTCAAATAACTGTCTTTCACATATAATTCTTCCAGATAACTCTCTTTCAAATATAATTTTTCTCAAATAATTATTTTTCAAATATAATTCTTTCAATAAATATTTTCAAATATAATTTTCTCAAATAAATATCTTTCAAATACAATTCTTTCATATAATTCTTTTTGAATAAAAATCCTTTCAAATAAATATTTTAAATATAATTCTTTCAATTAAAAAGTCACCACGTGACACCTCATTTCATAATCATAAAAATACGGGTCTCAGCCCATTTTAATATTTTCACGGCACCTCGTGCCCATAGTTTAATCATCATATTTTTCCGGCACCTCGTGCCCTCATTTCATATCACAACTGCACGGACAATTCACGTGCCAATTAATATTATCATTTCATCACAGCACCTCGTGCCCACATTTCATTTTATAATCTGCCTGGCAATAGCCACAGGCTCTCAATTTCAACATAAATCAGGTTGTTATCAATTTACCAACAACAAGACAAATGGCACAAAGTATAAAAATAAACACAAGAAAATCCCAACATCACATGAAAATCATCAACACCACAACCCCACATCATCACATATCGTCCCTGACAATAGCCACCCTTATCGCTCCTATTGCCGCCCTTATCGCTCCTATAGCCACCCTTATCGCTCCGCCCAGACAATATCAATAGCCACCCTTATCGCTCCTATTGCCACCCTTATCTCTCCTATTGCCACCCTTATCGCTCCTATTGCCACCCTCATTGCTCCTATAGCCACCCTTATCGCTCCGCCCAGACAATATTCCAACAAACACAACGACAGTGAAATGCCACCCTTATACCCACATAATATCAACAGTGAAATGCCACCCTTATATCCTCAAAATAACAACAGTGAAATGCCACCCTTATATCCTCAAAATAACAACTCACAAAACACAATAATTTATACGGGAAATTATCACGACAACATAACAAAATCAATTCATATCACAATTTGCCCAATGGCCACAACCAAATTCCAAAGATGCAACCAAATCAATAAATTTCACAACAAATAGCCGAAGGCTCAACGCAATGTGTATAACACCACAAAAACAATCAACAGAGATAGAAATTATTCAGTATAAATCAAAGCCTTCATTAATCCAAATTTAGATAATTATATTAACGCTTCTTCTTAAACTTGCTAAATTAATTATTTGCATAGGGAAAATTCAAAATGAAATTAAATTCCCAGAATTATCAAACCAACAAACTCACGGAATTACATAAATATTAAAATAACAATCACATCAAATTGTTATATAAAAACAAGTTCAACCAACAAGGATTTAGGCATGGCAAATATATGATTAAATAAATGCCAATAATTATCCAATTTACTACACAATATGCCTAAGACTTAAACCCAATATATTTTGCACATACAAGCCCGAGTACGTACTCGTCACCTCGCATACACGATTTTTCACATTTCACAAATGGCACATAAGACTCGATGCCTAAGGGGTAATTCCCCCCCTCGCCTCCCCGAGTTTAGGCAAGGCACTTATCTTTTTGAAGTTATGCCAATATTTCAAAATAGCCTTCTTGCTTGAATTAACCTCCGGACAGCTCAAATCTATCCAAATTAATTGTACAACTTCATTAAAATTTATCGAAAATAATTTCGAATAATAATACGTTGACATAAAATTTTATTCCAAAAAGTCAGCAAAAGTCAACGCAGGACCCGCCTCTCAGAACCCGACATAATTTTCATAAAATCTGAACACCCATTTCGATACGAGTTCAACCATACCAATTTTATCTAATTCCAATAACAAATCGACCTCCAAATCTTAAATTTAAACCAAGAGGGTTTTCTAAATTTTTCAACCTAATTCACTAATTTAGTGATAAAAACAATAATAGATTCATGTAATTTAACAAAAATCAAGTTAGGAATTCTTACCCCCAATGTTTTCCTTGAAAAACTCTCGAACAATCACCTCACCCGAGCTTCCTTGGTCCAAAAATGAAAGAATGACATAAATTTCTACTTTATTCTGCTTCTCAGGGGTTTTGTAATGACCCGACTTATCGCTTTAAGAATTTACGTCCCGTTTAGTGACTTAAGGTCTCAAGAAGCTTCTCAATATGTATTATGACCCGCCGGTGTGGTCGAGTTTGATTTACTAAAGATTCAGAATTAAATAAAAAGAACAATCCTTAATTTGAAGCTTAAATGGAAAGAGATGACCGGAGAGTTGACTTCTGAGCAAACGACTCCGGAATGAAATTTTGATGATGTCAATAGCTCCGTATGGTGATTTTAGACTTAGGAGCGTGTCCGGAAAATTATTTGGAGGTTCGTAGTGGAATTATGCTTGAAATGCCGAAAATTAAATTTTTGAAAAGTTTGACTGGGGGATTGACTTTTTGATATCGAGGTCGGAATCCGATTCTAGAAATTTGAATAGGTCCGTTATGTCATTTATGACTTGTGTGCAAAATTTGAAGTCATTCCAGATTGATTTGATGTGTTTCGGCATAAGTTATAGAATTTAAAAATTCAAAGTTCATGGATTTTTGATTTGAAGTGCGATTAATCGTTTTGATATTGTTCAATACGATTTGAGACCTCGAGCAAGTTCGTAATGTGTTATGGGACTGGTTGGTATGATTGGTTGAGGTCCCGCGGGCCTCGGGTGTGTTTCGGGGTGGTTTCGGATCATTTGGAACTGTTTTGGAACTGATGATTCTGGTGTCTGGTTTCCTTCTTCGCGAACGCGAAGAAAGTCCCGCGTTCACGACGAAAATTTTTTGGGGGTGCTGGATTTGAACTTCGCGAACGCGAAGGAGTGGACGCGAATGCAAATGCGAGGCGAGGTCTGGTCAAGCTTACGCGAACGCGACGCAGTGGTCGCGAACGCGAAGAAGGAAGGGGAGCCGGGACCTTGAGCCATTAACTCTTCGCGAACGCGAAGCATGGACTACGAACGTAAAGAAGGAGGGCAGTTGGCTACCGCGAATGCGAGAGCTCGAACGCGAACGTGATGTTGTGCATGGTCAGGGCTTCACGAACGCGACGCTGGTCACGCGAACGCGATGAAGAAAAACGTGGGCAGTGAGTTTAAGTTCAGAAAATGGGACTTCGTCCCATTTTCTATTTTTGACGGATTGGAGCTCGGGATGAGGCGATTTTGGGGAGATTTTCATAGGAAACAACGTGGTAAGTGTTCTTGACTCAATTTTTGTTAAATTACCCGAATCCATGGTTGTTTTTAACATTTAATCGGTGAATTAACTTGAGAAAAATAGTGAAAACCCTCTTGATTCAATTTAAGATGTGGAGGTCGAGTTGTTATCGGAATTGAATGAAATTGATATGATTGAACTCGTATCGGAATGGGCGTTCATATTTTGTAACTTTTGTCGGGTTCCGAGATGTGGGCCCCATGGGTGACTTTTGGGTTAAATTTTGGAATTTTGTAGAAATATTGTATTTTCATATAGAATTTATTCATACAATTTGTATTGATTGAATCTAATTAATTACGACTAGATTCGAGCCGATCGGAGTTGGAAAATCGAGGAAAGGGCATACTACTTGACTGATTGAGCGCAGTTTGAGGTAAGTATCTTGCCTAACTTTGTTGTGGGGGGGGGGGGGGGGGATTTTCCCCTTAGTATTTGAGTCATCTATGCTGATTGTAGTCTGTTTACGTGAGGTGGCGAGTGTGTGCTCATACTTATTTGTGGAAAGTTAGCCTTTTAGGGTTCTTATGTTCTTATATTCACCGTGTAAGAGGTTGTTCTTGATACGCTTAAATTCTAATTTGCTATTTTCACCTTTACATGCTTTGATTAGAGATAATTGCTTTAGGATTCACTCTTACTGCCTATTTGACCCTTATTCGACGTAACCAAAGATTTTACCTCTTCTATCGCCGTGCTATATTTTTCATAACTGCTTATCTTTAATTGAAATCATTATTTTCTCATCCTATAATTGTTTAGTCTTAATTGGAGTTATTATTATCTCCCGTTGCTTATCCTTACTTGAATTGTTGAATATTCCTCGTAATTGTTGGCTTCTTATCGTTGACTTGAATATTGTGGAATCGTTGCTATATTTTGTTTTGTTTTCCCTTGTTAAGTTGTTCTCCTTGTGCCTAGCATTCTTCACTGTGGTTATTCCTTGTGAATGAGTTCTACCGTTCTTGTGATTTAAGTTCTTGAGATAATTTGCTCGTCGTACCTTGCATCTTTGTCATTGTTGCTTTTGCACTTATTGTGGTGATATACGAGGTTTCTGTCGTGTTATAGTTGTTATCTCTGTTGTTTGCACTGCATATTTAAATTGGGACTACGGACGTATTTCGGGAGATCCCCCTGTCTTGCATATTTACTTTGGGACTACGGACGTATTCCGGGAGATCCCCCTGTCTTGCATATTTACTTTGGGACTACGGACGAATTTCGGGAGATCCCCCAGCACTGCATATTTAAATTGGGACTACGGACGTATTTTGGGAGATCCCCATATCTTGCATATTTAATTCGGGACTACGGGACGGTATCCCGGTAGATTCCCCTGTGGTTATATCTGTGTTCGGAGCTGCTAATCTTCCATGCTTAAGTGTCACAAGGTGACTTATACTCGAAAGATATTACTGGAAAAGTTTATATTTGAAAAGTTTTTATCTTGAAAGAACGATATTTGAAAGATATTTATTTGAAGGAAGAATATTTCAAAATAATAATAATTATTATTATTATTATTCTTATTGGAAAGGATTATATTCTAAAGACCTCAATTTAAAAACTTACGGGTGAAAGTTTACACTTGAAGGATTTGACTAAATTATTGGGGTTTGTTGGCTGAATCCTGATGTGAAAACTATTACAGTTGCTGAGTTACTACTTGCCTTGACTGTATTGTGATTTTCAGATTTGGGTTGTGCTTTCGTTCATTCTTCTGTGTCTTATTCTGGTGTTACGTTGTAACTTGTTGTCTTTCCTTCCTAATTGCAGTTGTTATATCGTTAGCCATATCGTGGGTCCTCAGATAGATGTCATGTTCTGTCATCCCTATACTTATACTTGTTCAGTTTATTAGACCAGTAGGTGTCTTGACTAGTCCTCGTCACTACTTCATCGAGATTAGTCTTGATACTTACTGGGCACCGCTGTGGTGTGCTCATGCTACTCTTCTACACATTTTTGTGCAGATCCAAGTATCGATCGCTAGTAGCTGTGCGGATCCTTGCTGAGGAGACTCAAGGTAAACCTTCCATTGCGTTCGCAGGCTTCGGAGTCACCTTCCTATTTTGTATTTACACTATTTTTTACTTACGTCCGAACAGTTGTATTTAGAAGTGATAGCAAACTCTGTAGAGCTTATGACTCGTACTACCGGTTTTAGAAATTGTAAGAGATTTCTATTTAACTTGTTAGATGTTATTTAAATAATGTTGTTTCAATTAATGTTAGGCTTACCTAGTCCCTAAGACTAGGTGCCATCACGATACCAAATGGAGGGAAAACTGGGTCGTGACAAGTTGGTATCAGAGCTCTAGGTTCATAGGTGCTACAAGTCATAAGCGAGTTTAGTAGAGTCTTGTGGATCGGTACGGAGACATCTGTACTTATCTTCGAGAGGCTATAGAACTATTAGGATAATCTCACTTCTTTCATTCCATCGTGCGAGTTCATTGATCTCGAAGTTTGAACTTTTATCATTCCATTCTCTCATAGATGGTAAGGACAAGAGCTGCAGTTGCTGATAACATTATCCCGGAGCGGATGTCGCTAGAGGCAGAGGCAGAGGCCGATGAGGAGCACGTGCTATAGCCAGAGTAACTCCAGAGCAGCAGGTTCATATTGGTCAGGTTCCGGGTATAGTACCAGTATAACCCGTTATTCCGGTTCAGCCTGAGGTTAGGCCAGAGGCATCAGAAAAAAGAACAAAAGAGGCTTGAGAGGTTTAAGAAGTATAACCCACCTACTTTCAGTGGCACAGTTTCATAGGATGCCCAAGGATTTCTAGAAAAGTGTCACCATATTTTGCGCACCATGGGTATTGTGGAAGTGAGCGGAGTTGCCGTTACTACATTTTAACTGTCAGGCGCAGCGTATCGGTGGTGGCAAATCTATGAAAAAGGTAGACCAGTCGATGCAACACCACCAACTTAGCTCAATTTTCGGAAATGTTCTTGAACGAGTTTGTTCCCCAAACTCTCCGAGATGCATGACGCACAGAGTTTGAACGGTTGCGTCAGGACACTATGGCAGTGTCAGAATATGCTATCAGGTTCAGTGAGTTAGCCCATCATGCACCTATCTTAGTTCCTACAATCAGAGAACGGGTTCGCAGATTCATTAAGGGGCTCGATTATGATATTAAAATATGCATGGATCGAGAGTTGCAAACTGATACTCCATTTCGACAAATAGTGGAGATTGCAAGGAAAATTGAGGGTGTTTTAGATAAGGAAAGGGAGTCTAAGGAGGCCAAAAGATTTCAATAATCTGGAGGGTTCAGTGGATTTTACTCTTCAGCTAGAACCCATTATAGCGGAAGCTCGAGCAGTCGGTCAGCTCAGTCCGCACATCAGATTACTCGGAGTGCTCCAGTTTACAGCGCACCACCGGCACGAGAATTCTATAATGATCATTTTAGTTATCCGGCATAGGCTCAGTACGAGCATCCACGGCCTCATAGGGGTTGTTATCAGTGTAATTGTACCACACGCATCAAGAGGAATGTCCCAGCTTTGGAAGAGACGGATTTCATCAGAATATTTAGGCTATAAGCCTTATTCCGGTTAATACTCCATGTGCACAGTCAGCTAGAGGTGGAGGACAGGCAGGTAGTGGGCACCTAAGAAGTGGAGACCCGACCCGTTGATATAATTGCTATGATTTGGCTGAGGCAAATACACCAGATGGTGACGTTACAGGTACGATCCTGATTTTTATCATAAAAGGATATTTTTCTTAATTTGATTCGGTTCTGAATATTGAGGTGAGTCCTCCTATTATGCTCCACTTATGGGTGAGCTTCGTAAATTTGTGACCCACTTATATGTTTATCCCTGTTGGGAGATTTAAAGATGTGAACCCGTGTCTGTCATTATATTTTTGTTACACAATCCCAAAAGTAATTTTTGTTATTCATTACAGTGGGTTCAATGTGTTTCGAAATAATTGATTCCAATTTTTATGAATTATATGTCCTACCGGTAGGGGAATTCATTATGTGTTGTGAAAACTGTTTATGAAATATATTGAAAAGAAGAAAGAAAGCAAAAATTTAAATTTCAGTTGGCACAGTGTGCAAAATACTTGTGATTCGGAGTGAAGGACAAGATCCTCGCATTTTTACATGATGTGAACTATTTAAATCGGGCTTCAAGCCACGGTGGAAGTTATATAAGGACGAGGTCCTTGTGGTGAAATATTTATGAGTTTAAAATTTTTCCTTTGTGAAAAATTAATTTGTACAATAATATTAATAGAGAGTCATGCCTGTTAGGCTTTTCTGATAATTCTTGTATATTTTCTGTGCATATTCAACCATTTTCGTGCTGTAAATATTGAGTTTTAGCCTATGAGATGAGTGCCCAGGTGGCGTTAAATGTGACTCAGTAATCCGAGTAAGTAATCATGAGGTCTTCATAACTCACATTCTGTTGTCAGTATTGTGAAAATTCGAAATGAGGTGGATGATGCTGAAATTTATTTATGAACAGCTTTTAAGACCAGAGATGTGGTGATGAGTGTACATATGATGTGCATCATGCCTGGATTATCATTATGATAATGCAGTGCTTGTAATGCGGAGATTAGTGTTATTGATATATACATTGTGGTGCTTTGTTGGGTTGTGGATGTGTTGTTAAGAGTTGTTTGGTGTTACTCTGGCGGGTGGATAGGCCCAATTACAGGGGAGACTCTGCCAAAATTTATGAAAAATTTGGAGTTAGTAAAATTTGAAGGATTGAGAATTGCAAAAGAAGAGATAAATATGCTATGTGTTTGAGGGCGAATGATCCTAAGCGGGGAATAATGTAGCACCCCAAAGAAAGTTTTGAATTACTTCAACACTATCGAGAAAATTGATGTGTGCATAGGCACTAGTTGCTATAGGAAATTGAGACTAATAATGTGCGTTGTAGTGAGAAATCAGGCCTTTTGAAAATATTAGAGCGTAAGAAAATGGCCTTAAAGTTTTTAAGTATGGATAAAATAAATAATCTCAAATGAGATGATGTTGTCACGCTTATCTCAAATGCGGTAGCGTGGAATCAACCGTGAGTATATGTGTAAAAGTAAAAATCATCAATTTGATAATCTTAGAATAATTCTTAGAACGTTTGAGGACGAATGTTTGTTTAAGAGGTAGAGAATGTAACGACCCGACTTGTCGCTTTAAGAATTTACGCCCCGTTTAGTGACTTAAGGTCTCAAGCAGCTTTGCAATATGTATTATGACCCGCTGGTGTGGTCGAGTTTGATTTATTAAAGATTCAGAATTAAATTAAAAGAATAATCCTTAATTTGAAGCTTAAATGAAAAATTAAGAATGGCAATAGCTCTGTATGGTGATTCTGGACTTAGAAGCGTGTCCAAAAAATTATTTGGAGGTCTGTAGTGGAATTAAGCTTGAAATGCCAAAAATTGAATTTTTGGAAAGTTTGACCGGGGGGTTGACTTTTTGATATCGAGGTCGGAATCCGATTCTGGAAATTTGAATAGGTCTGTTATGTCATTTATAACTTGTGTGCAAAATTTAAAGTCATTCCGGATTGATTTGATGTGTTTCGGCATAAGTTATAGAATTTGAAAGTTTAAAGTTCATGAATTTTTTATTTGAAGTGCGATTCATTGTTTTGATGTTGTTCGATGCAATTTGAGACCTCGAGCAAGTTTGTAATGTGTTTTGGGACTGGTTGGTATAATTGGTTGAGGTCCCATGGGCCTCGGGTGTGTTTCGGGGTGGTTTCGGATCATTTGGAGCTGTTTTAGAACTGCTGATTCTGGTGTCTGGTTTCCTGCTTCGCGAACGCGAAGAAAGTCCCGTGTTCGCGACGAAGAAATGTTGAGGGTGCTGGATTTGACCTTCGCGAATGCAAAGGAGTGGACGCGAACGCGAGGCAAGGTCTGGTCAAGCTTACGCGAACGCGACGCAGTGGTCACGAACGCGAAGAAGGAAGGGGAGTCGGGACCTTGAGCCCTTAACCCTTTGTGAACGCGAAGCATGGACTGCGAACGCGAAGAAGGAAGGCAGTTGGCTACCGCGAAAGCAAGAGCTCGAACGCGAACGTGATGTTGTGCATGGTCAGGCCTTCGCGAACGCGACACTAGTCACGCGAACGCGAAGAAGAAAAGCCTAGGCAGTGAGTTTTAGTTCAGAAAATGGGACTTCGTCCCATTTTCTATTTTTGACGGATTGGAGCTCGGGATGAGGCGATTTTTGGGAGTTTTCAGAGGAAACAACAGGGTAAGTGTTCTTGACTCAATATTGGTTAAATTACCCGAATCCATAGTTATTTTTAACATATATTCGGTGAATTAAGTTGGAAAAAATTGTGAAAACCCTCTTGATTCAATTTAAGATTTGGAGGTCGAGTTATTATCGGAATTGAATGAAATTGGTATGGTTGAACTCGTATCGGAATGGGTGTTCATATTTTGTAACTTTTGTCAGGTTCCGAGATGTGGGCCCCACAGGCGATTTTTGGGTTAAATTTCGGATTTTTGTAGAAAAATTATATTTTCATATAGAATTTATTCATACTATTTGTATTGATTGAATCTGATTAATTATGACTAGATTCGAGCCGATCGGAGTCAAAAAATTGAGGAAAGGGCATACTACTTGACTGATTGAGCGCAGTTTGAGGTAAGTAGCTTGCCTAACCTTGTGTGGGGGATTTTCCCCTTAGCATTTGAGTCATCTATGGTGATTGTAGTCTATGTATGTGAGGTGGCGAGTGTGTGCTCAGACTTATTTGTGGAAAGTTAGCCTTTTAAGGTTCTTATGTTCTTATATTCATCGTGTATGAGGTTGTTCTTGATACGCTTAAATTCCTATTTGCTAGTTTCACCTTTACATGCTTTGATTAGAGATAATTGCTTTAGGATTCACTCTTACTGCCTATTTGACCCTTATTCGACGTAACCAAAGATTTTACCTCTTCTATCATCGTGCTATATTTTTCATAACTGCTTATCTTTAATTGAAATAATTATTTTCTCATCCTATAATTGTTTAGTCTTAATTGGAGTTATGATTATCTTTCGTTGCTTATCCTTACTAGAAGTGTTGAATATTCCTCGTAATTGCTCAACCTCAAAAGGAGTTTAGATAACCTATATCTTAGTTGACTTGCCATTATTTGAAACTATTTGACTCGTGTTGGCTTCTTATCGTTGACTTGAATATTGTGGAATCGTTGCTATATTTTGTTTTGTTTTTCCTTGTTAAGTTGTTCTCATTGTGCCTAGCATTCTTCACTGTGGTTATTCCATGTGAATGAGTTCTACCGTTCTTGTGATTTAAGTTCTTGAGTTGATTTGCTCGCCGTACCTTGCATCTTTGTCATTGTTGCTTTTGCACTTATTGTGGTGATGTATGAGGTTTCTGTCGTGTTATAGTTGTTATCTCTGTTGTTTGCACTGCATATTTAAATTGGGACTACGGACGTATTCCGGGAGATCCCCATGTCTTGCATATTTACTTTGGGACTACGGACGTATTCCGGGAGATCCCCCAGTACTGCATATTTAAATTGGGACTACAGACGTATTTCGGGAGATCCTCCTGTCTTGCATATTTACTTTGGGACTACAGATGTATTCCGGGAGATCCCCTAGCACTGCATATTTAAATTGGGACTACGGACGTATTCCGGGAGATCCCCCTGTCTTGCATATTTAATTCGGGACTACGGGACGGTATCCCGGTAGATTCCTCTGTGGTTATATCTGTGTTCGGAACTGCTTATCTTCCATGCTTAAGTGTCACAGGGTGACTTATACTCGAAAGATATTACTGGAAAAGTTTATATTTGAAAGGTTTTTATCTTGAAAGAACTATATTTGAAAGATATTTATTTGAAGGAAGAATATTTCAAAAAAAAAAAAAATTAATTTCTTATTGGAAAGGATTATATTCTAATAATAATAATAATTCTTATTGGAAAGGATTATATTCTAAAGACCTCAATTTAAAAACTTACAGGTGAAAGTTTACACTTGAAGGATTTGACTAAATTATTGGAGTTTGTTGGCTGAGTCGTGATGTGAAAGGGAAAACAACTTCAATTAATAAAGGTGTGATTTTTATTCAAATTCTAAAAAGTCAATAAAAGTCAACTCCCAGAGCCCGCACCTCGGAACTCGATAAAATTTACAAAACCCCAACACCCATTCCGGTACGAATTCAACCACACTAAAATTATCAAGTTCTGATACCAATTTGTTCTTCAAATCATCATTTTGCATTTTTGAAAGATTTTACAATTTTCCCCAAATTTTCCTTTAGATTCTCATGAATTTGATGTTAAATCATATATATATATATATATATATATAAAATCATGAAATGTAGTTGGGAAATGATTAAAGGTACTTACCCAATGACTTGGTATGAAAATCCCTTCACAAAATCGCCTCTTCTCGGACCTAGGGTTCAAAATATACCCAAATGAAGCTAAGTCTCGGAATTCTCAGCACTTAGCAGGTTGCAGATGTCGCATTTTGCGACAGGGGATTCGCAAATGCGACCCTCGCAAATGCGAACAATGTATCGCAAATGCGAACTGGAGGGCCTCCTACTTAGATCACAATTGCGACCCTATACTTCGCAAATGCGAAGGCAGAAATTTCGCAAATGCGGCAGAGTTCTTCGCAAATGCGAACTCTCCCCAACAACCCAGACTTCACAAATGCGATGGCTGCTTCGCAATTGCGGTTGTCGCATTTGCAACCAATACATCGCAAATGTGATGATACCAGCACCAGCAATCAAAATTTATGAAGAATCAATCCGAAACTAATCTGAAACTCACCCGAGCCCTCGGGGCTCCAAACCAATAATGCACCCAGGTCTAGAAACACAACACGAACTTGGTCGCGTGCTCAAATCATCAAAATAACTTCTAAAACAACGAATCGGACGCCAAAACGCATGAAGATCAACTAAACTTCAAGAACTTCTAGAATCGCAACCGAGCGTCCGAACCATATCAAATCAACTCCGAATGGTGCCAAATTTTGCAAACAATTCCCATTTGACGAAACAAACCTACTCGAAGCTTCAAATCACTTATAACAACCTTGAAACGATGAATCACAACTCAAGTCAAGATCAATGAACTTTGAAACTTCAACTTCTATAACCGATGCTGAAACCCCTCAAATCACCTTCGGTTGACCTCAAATTTTGCACACAAGTCACATTTGCCATTACAGACCTATTCTAACTTCCAGAATCAAAATCCGACCCTGATATCAAAAAGTCCACTCCCGGTCAAACTTCCCAAAAAATCCAACTTTTGCCAATTCAAGACTAATTCGACTACGGACCTTCAAATTATAATTCGTACACGCTCCTAAATCCAAAATCACCCAACGGAGCTAACGGAACTCCATTCCGAGGTCAAATGCTAAAAAGTCAAACTTGGTCAGCTCTTCCAACTTAGAGCTTAAATTTTGAAGTTCATTCTTCTAAATCGATTCCGGATAACTTAAAAACCAACACCGACGGTTTACGCAAGTCATAATGCATTATGCGGAGATACTCGAGCCCTCAAAACATCGAGAGAAGTGCAGATCTTCAAAATGACCAGTCGGGTCGTTACATCCTCGACCACTTAAACACACGTTCGTCCTCGAACGTGCCAGGAGTCATTCTGAAGCTATCAAATCACGGTGTAACCTTACTATGCATAAACTCGGGGTGATCCCGCGTCACCTTGCCCCATATAAACCTGCCAACACAACCTAACTAGAGATCCTTACTTCAACCTTGGTCCTTAAACCTTTGAACCCAATCTCTAACACCCCGAATTCATTATAAGCCCCAAATCTCTCATCCACACACAGTATAAGCCTGAACAAGCTGTATTAGGCCATAACCATAAACCCAAAGATGAAATCGCATGATGCGCCCCATCACTCGGACAATCACATTAGGAACTGCTGACCACCATTACTGCCTGAAAACAAATCCAGTGTCGGTAGCAAAACTCATATCGATTAGAGCCTCATTTAAAACCTTCATACCCTGCCTATGATGAAAGAAACACGCATAACCTCTTAACCACTCATCTGATCAATAATCCAAGAAACTCATTAGTCCGACCAGGGCCATTTTGCCTGAATCCTCACCAAAACATAATATTATTCTTCCAAACCTTCCTCATCCCATTACAATAGTGCCATTCTCAAGTCTAGAAACCTCATCCCAGCCATTACAAGCAGCCCCACCGACTAGTATCAATGGTAATCATATGGAACCCCACATAACACGGTACCGAACACCAACAAGTAATAATTTAGACATGATAGATAACCGTAGGAGAGCTAAATAAGAAGACTACTAAACAAGTTAAGCATGCAAGGAAATTTTAGCATTTTACTATTAACTATTTTCAGCAAGGTGAAAGCAAAACTACACGAGGTAAACATCAGGAGTTACATTTCATCACTGTACTGTTGCGGCATGTATCACGGTCCCATCATATCAATCCTCATAGGGTACTCATCGAGCCATAATACTCGGGCTCACTGATCACATGTGCGTCAATATCAAGTACAACCGAGTGCAAAAAAAATATAACGGTGGGAAAATCATTAGGAACAAACAATTCTAAGAAAGACAAGCACAACTATGGTGCAATAAGCAAATCAACATCACAAAAGGCCATCTTGCCCATAATGCCATGAGGCCTAAACTGAATCACAATATGGGCACGAAGAATCATGTAACCCTTACAACCCATCGTAGTATAAGAGAGAAACATATAACATAAACCAAGGCGCGAATAACATCTATTCTGCCCGATGATATACATGTGATAACAACTGCGCAAGAACAAACAAATCTGATCCGATACAGAATACACATTCTCATTAGGCTCAAAAGCAACTCCCAAACAAATTTTCGATCATCCCCAACATGTAATAAACCTTCCAAAAGTCTATAGCAACCTTTCCATAACACCTATCATCAATTATCCAATCCTCAACATTTCTTCACAACTCGCAATCAAGGAATTGTCTGCCGACAAGAACATTCAGTCTCTGAGCCTCACGAATACCAGAATCTCCATACTAATCTCAACACCGCTACTCAAATGGCTGATACGTGACTCATACTCCATCATCTCATGGAAAAACACCCATAAGTCAAAACACATCGTACGTGCCAACAGGAAAACTCTCCCCCAGTGGAAACACATGGTGCCAGCAAAACCTTAAACACCTGAAATCGTCTGTGTCATCAAGAACTCATATACTCCCCTCCGAAACTATCTGCAACCTTGTACGTGCAACTTTTCAACCCCACACGGCGCATCGCCTCTAACATGCTAACTCACAACACTACGAAAATCTCATAGTCAACTTTGAACCATAAGCAAACTGAACACCTCATCAACCAAGAATCTTTCATTTAACTCAATCCAGGAGAACACCACCATACACAATATAGATTCTATACCTGTGGTAAACACCAACCCCGGCCGTGGTCATAACCATGATAAATTCTTCGGAACTCAGTATCATATAATCGAGTAATCAGAAGCAATCGCCTCTAACTCAACCGGGTCACGCAGGCTGCCAACCCGAAAGTAACTCAATCCGATATGACCGCCTTGAAGGAACTTCCTGGGAACCCGAAGCCATTTCTTGCATCACTCCAACATTGACATGTAGACCTTTCTTGACAAGGAAATACCGCAGATCCGATTACTATTCGTTACCGATTTCAAGTCTGCCCGTAGACAAATTCAAAAGTCCTTAAAGGCTACATAAGACCTGGAACTCGCTAGAACCTTCTCGATGACCACTCATCTTACTTTGATCTTACATACACAGCTAATACGCGTCAGGCAACCCGCGTTTCACCGGCATATGCCCATTCAAGGAAATAACCAAGCAATCTCTCGGTCCGGAAACTGATACGGCCCATGATCCTACAATTTGATCTCTATTAGCAGACTCCAACACTTAGTTCGAAGCCATAGATCACCTCATCAGTACTCCAAAGTACCATATCTTCACAGCATGCCCCGATTTCGCATGACTATTTAGCTGAATACTTCAAAACTTATGCAATGCTGATCATAGAACACCCCGAAGACTCTGCCAAGCACTTACCCATCATTGCAATAGTCAAACAACTTCCCCAAATGCTCTAAAATGATAACATATGCACTCCACAGAATGAAAACCTTATACGAGACACACGATCCAAACTCATCATGCAAGAGATGGCCCGCCGGTTATACACAAATCGACACCTTGCCATGAACCCACCTTAATCATAATAGCCTAACCACCAGTCAATCTTCCCAAATCTGTGCTTACCAACCAGACATATGAACCTGCCTCATACCTCAAATGAATGACTAGAAGATTTAGCACTGCATCTGCTTTTGATGCTAGACAACACATCGCGATGATAATCAAGTATCCATAGCCCGTCATAATCTATCTGCAGCATCACCGATCATCGGCGCATAGCGAATACTGAGTGCAAAACATCACGTATGAGCGATTGGGAAGAGTCAAAGTCATAGATTTCAAGCTAAAACAAGGCCGCACGATAAGGAAAGAAGAAAGGAAAATTTTTCCTAAATGACTTGTAGCCTCCCGAAGATAGGTATGGACGTCATCAAAACGATCAGCAGGACTCTACTATACACTTGCTCATGACTCATAGAACCTACGAACCTAGTGCTCCGATACCACTGTCACGACCCAAAATCTACTAGTCGTGATGGCACCTAACCCAACCCGCTAGGTAAGCCAATTAATGATTTTCCATTTTTAATTAACTTAATAAAATAATTAAACAAAGGAATTATCTTAATCTTATACATTTCCAAGGACTGGTAGTACGAATCATGAGCTTCTAAGAATAGAATTTACAAAGCTGATATGAAGTAAATACATCTTCTATTTGAAAAGTACATAAATAGAGTTTTTATAAATCTAAGGGTACCATGAACAAGAGGAAGCTACAACAGAAACGCAGGTACATCTTCAATTCCGGCATCGTCGAGCACAATAACAACAACATCCAACATATACACACAATGTGCAGAAGTGTAGTATCAGTACAACCGACCCCATGTACTGAGTAAGTATCTTGTCTAACCTTGTCGAAGTACTGACGAGGCTTTGGTTAAAGGATTCTCACTGATAAAACTTGTAATATAAACTAACAATAAAACTATACTACAGTACAACAGAATAGAGCACACGAAACGAATATACAAAGCAATAACGGAGTACTAGAAGAAAACACAATTCAACAGGTATCAATATCTCACCTAATCCTTTCCTTAGATCGAAAGCCAATAAATCACAACAGTCACCTCAAAACTTTCATAATGTGAGAAATATATTCAAGACATCAAATCCAACGGCACGGCAACACCCTTCATGCATTTATCTCATCTTCACCAATTATACGTAAAACAGTACCAACCAAATGATAGAAATGTCGATAATCGAAATAATAGTGTAGGAAATACGCAATTAGTTATGGAGAACGAGAATGTACATGAGAACATCAATAACAGACTGAACAGAAAATATGGAGGTAATAACAACGATTAGGAAAAAGGGATGTAACTTCAACTAACTAGCAAGGTGAAGGCATGAAAATAGATATGGCAAATAAGGAAGAGAACACATGATCTTTATAAATTAGCAAGTAGGGACATGAACGACTAGTATGGAAGAAGACCTACACTTAAGTGCAACAAAATAGATGACATGGATGCAATCATAACAGCAGGAAGTAAGCATGATATTGGCAAGTTTAAGTAAATAGAAGGCATGGTAACACGACAACAAAGGTGATAGAGGATAAGACAGAACAGTAACAACATATCACATAAGAACCATAAACACGATAACAACAACTCCAGGTAAAGACATAAAAATATCTGCAAGAAAGAGATATCACAACATAATGCATGTCTCTCGTCCTCACTTGCACAGAAACACCCTTCGTGCCATGAACTCACCATAACATGAAAGCATAATAATATAAATACAATGGAACGGCATCACCCTTCGCGTTTTTACTCATATAAGATGGCATGGCATCACCCTTCATGCTTTTACTCATAATGATATGGCACGGCATCACCCTTCGTGCTTTTACTCTCAATAATATGGCACGGCATCACCCTTCGTGCTTTTACTCTCAATAATATGGCACAACATCACCCTTCGTTCTTTACACTCTCCCTCACATGATAATGCATAAACAAAGGCACGGCATCACCCATCGTGCCTTACACTCTTCCTTACCAAGCATATGTATATCAATGACAAACAAGGCAGGAAGCATAAATAACATCAAGGGGAGTGTTGTAAACGAATATTTCAAATGAATCCCAATCACAACTTTTCAAGCCAACAATAGTTCAATAAACCCACAAGAACCTTTTTATTCACGTATTCCAACAAATTTCACAAATGATCTATAACACAAGTATAGAATCTAGTATCTCAAGAATATCGGCCGTAGCAATATATTAATGATTATGCATATTGATGACCGAATTAAACACACCAATGTATTCTCAGAATTTCCATCAAATTTGATCAAGTTATAATAATCTAAGTCTTGATTTCTATCATTTAATATTATGTTCTTAGTTTCTAAGAGTCAAGTAAGGCATGAAGCAGGAGATCACAAAATTCTACAACCATAAATGTAACATAGTCCACCCCCTGAGCATGATTAACCCTGTCACATACATATACGCTCGTCACCACATATATGTATCACCCCCCGCATGTGGCAAACAATGACAAATAGAAGGAAAAATTCCCTCAACAAACTTAGGCAAAATACTTACCTCAATTCGGCTAATTCAATACTCAATTTAGCTTTTCCTTTACCAATTTACCTCCGCTCGGCGCAATCTAGTCAAAGACGACTTAAACACATCACACAATGCAAGGGAAAACAACTTCAATTAATCAAGGTGTGGTTTTTATTCAAATTCTAAAAAGTCAATAAAAGTCAACTCCCCGAGCCCACACCTCGGAACCCGATAAAATTTACAAAACCCCAACATCCATTCCGGTACGAGTTCAACCATACTAAAATTATCAAGTTCCGATACCAATTTGTCCTTCAAATCATCATTTTGCATTTTTGAAAGATTTTACAATTTTCCTCAAATTTTCCTTTAGATTCTCATGAATTTGATGCTAAATCATATATATAATCATGAAATGTAGTTGGGAAATGATTAAAGGTACTTACCCAATGATTTGGTATGAAAATCCCTTCACACAATGGCCTTTTCTCGGATATAGGGTTCAAAATATATCCAAATGAAGCTAAGTCTCGGAATTCTCAACACTTAACAGGTTGCAGATGTCGCATTTGCGACAACGGGTTCGCAAATGCGACCCTCGCAAATGCGAACTGGAGGGCCTCCTGCTTAGGTCACAATTGTGATCCTATACTTCGCAAATGCGAAGGCAGAAATTTCGCAAATACGGCAGAGTTCTTCGCAAATGCGAACTCTCCCCAGTAACCCAGACTTCGCAAATGTGATGGCTACTTCACAATTGTGGTTGTCGCATTTGCGAATTGTCGCATATGCGATCAATACATCGCAAATGCGATGATACCAGTACCAGGAATCAAAATTTATGGAGAATCAATCCGAAACTAATCTGAAACTCACCCGAGCCCTTGGGGCTCCAAACCAATCGTGCACCCAGGTCTAGAAACACAACACGAACTTGCTCGCGCACTCAAATCATCAAAATAACTTCTAAAACAATGAATCGGACGCCAAAACATATGAAGATCAACTAAACTTCAAGAACTTCTAGAATCGCAATCGAGCGTCCGAACCATATCAAATCAACTCCGAATAGCGCCAAATTTTGCAAACAATTCCCATTTGATGAAACGAACCTACTCAAAGCTTCAAATCACACATAACAACCTCGAAATGATGAATCACACCTCAAGTCAAGATCAATGAACTTTAAAACTTTAACTTCTACAACTGATGCCGAAACCCCTCAAATCACCTCCGGTTGAACTCAAATTTTGCACACTAGTCACATTTGCCATTATGGACTTATTTTAACTTCCGGAATCAGAATCCAACCCCAATATCAAAAAATTCACTCCCGGTCAAACTTCCCAAAAAATCCAACTTTCACCAATTCAAGACTAATTCGACTACGGACCTTCAAATTACAATTCGGACGCGCTCCAAAGTCCAAAATCACCCAACGGAGCTGACGGAACTCCATTCCGAGGTCAAATGCTAAAAAGTCAAACTTGGTCAGCTCTTCCCACTTAGAGCTTAAATTTTGAAGTTCATTCTTCTAAATCGATTTCGGATAACTTGAAAACCAACACCGACAGTTTACGCAAGTCATAATACATCATGTGGAGATAATCGAGCCCTCAAAATATCGAGAGAAGTGCAGATCTTCAAAATGACCAGTCGGGTCATTACAGTTGCTCCTACATTTTCAGCCCGAAGGGCATGACCTTTTAGCAGTACATCCCCTGGTGAGTGATGAATGTGGTTTTCTCCTGATCTTCTTCTTCCATGAGGATTTGATTGTAGCCTGGATAGACATCCAAGAAACTTAGTAGGTCATGCCCGGCCGTTGAGGTGATAAGTTGGTCGATGTGGGGTAATGTGAATGAATCCTTGGGGCATGCTTTGTTCAAATCTGTGAAATCCACGCACATCCGCCATTTCCCAATCTTCTTTTTCACCATCACCATGTTAACGACCCATTGGCGATACTTCGACTCCCTGATAGAGCCATTTTCCAATAGTTTCTCCACATATTCTCGTACCGCGTCATTAATCGCGGAGTTAAACTTACGCCTGACCTGCCTCACCGAGGGGTGGAATAGGTCGACGTTCAGTTTATGCGTGGCAATTTTCTTCGGGATACCCGGCATATCTGCATGGTTGAAAGCAAATAAATCTTTGTTAATAGTTAAGAACTGATGGAATTTACCTGGTTCCTAAAGTTTGCAGCTGATGTAAGCTTTCTTGCTGTGATCGTTGGTGTCTAATTGAACGGGGTCGAGTTCTTCTATGGTCGATTCCACAGCTTCGACCATATCGGGGTCTCTGATGACGTCTTCGCTATCATCACATATCGACCCTAATGATTATTATGCCTCTTCTCCTTGGTCCTTCTCTTATTGAGTGGCCGTGCAGTCTAGGGCGATGTGGTAGCATTCTTGGGATGTGCTTTGTTCCCCTCATATGCTGAATATCCCCCAGGGAGTCGGGAATTTGACGACCTGGTATAAGCTGGAGGGGATGGCCTTTATGGTGTGTATCCATGGTCGCTATATTATGGCGTTGTATGTTGTGTATTGGTCCATAGTGTGGAATGTGGTTTCCAAAGTGGCGCCACCGGCCAGAACGGGGAGCGTGATTTTATCTGAAGTTCGCTCAACTGCATTGTTAAAACCAGTTAGTGTGATATAATGCCATATTATCTTATCTTCGAGTTTTATTTGTGAAAGTACTCGACGATGGATAATGAACGCGCCACTCCCATCGTCTACCATAATGCGTCTCACATCAGTATCTAAAATTCGTAAAGTAATAACAAAGGCATCATAGTGAGGGAAAACCAAACAGTCGGTATCTGACTTATCGAAGATGATACTTTCTTCGCGTTCATCGTACAGTTCACATGTGATCGACCATTTGAGCTTGTGGGTAGTGGTGAAGTTTACACTATTATTGGAAGCATCTTTGCCACCGGTGATGATCATGTGGGTGGTGCGGGTTGGTGAGGGCGGTTTCGGCGGCCCTTGATGTTGTTCATGCCCTCTGGCAAAGTTGGTCCTTCCTCGGTCGCTCAACAACTCTTTGAGGTGTCCCTTTCGTAACATGTTTATGACCTCTAGCCTTATGGTGATGCAATCTTCGATTATGTGCCCTCGTTCTTGATGAACTCGCAAAAGGCTTCCGATTTTTTGGTACTCAGATCTGACCTCATCTTTTGTGGACACTTCACCTTTGTTTAGAGGTTTTCCAAGGCGTAAACTATTTTTGTAGGTGACACACAAAAGTTGTGAGCGGATAGTAAATGAGGCATACCTCTTTCGTTTCGGTAAGTCCCTGTCCTTGATCTGGATGGGCCTTCTTCATGGCGGGAGGGGGGCAATGGCCGCTCTGACATATGGTTGATGTCATTCGTGAAGCAGCGAGGTCCCTTCTGGTATCATTTCTTCGATCTTTTCTGGATTCAGCTTGTACCGAGGTTAGTCGATGAGTTGGTCCTCGTCTGCTCGGACCTCGGCACAATATACGTTGTGTATTTCATCCCAAGTGGTTGGGGTATACTTCATCAGTTGACTCAATATTTTTCTAGTCTCCCTCGAACCGTCCCTGCTCAGCCCATTCTGGAAGGTTGCGACTGCCATTCCCTCCGACACGTTCGGTAAGGTCATCCTTACTCGGTTTATACGGGCGAAGAGGTCCCTCAGCCGCTCTCCTGGAGATTGCTTAATAGCAAATATGTCGTTCACTCTTACCTCAGCTTTCTTAGCCCCAACATGGGCCGTTACGAACTTGTCGGTCATCTCTTCGAAAGTTTTGATGGAGAGCGCAGGTAGTTGTGAATACCATGTCAACGCTCCTCATGTGAGGGTTTCACCGAATTTCTTCAACAAAATGGAGGATACTTGTTCTTTGGCGAGATCATTGCCTTTCACGGCGGTGACGTAGTGAGTCACATAATCTTCGGGGTCGGCCGTGTCATCATATATTTTTAGGTAGGGCGGCATTTTGAAGGTCTTCGGTATGGCATGCGGGGCTGCATCTAGGGCTGTTCATTTGGATCAGATATCCGAAATACAAATCGATCCGCTCAATTTCGGATTTCGAATATTTGGTTCGAATTTCGAATTGTATTTATTAAAATTTTGGATATTCGGATCGGATTCGGATTGGCATAATTGTAACCCGATTCGAAATTATTAGGTCATGTATAAATATAAACTTTAATTTCGGATAGTCAGTACTTCCTTTACATCTTCCTCCAAGTTATTACCTTTACAATTGCTGGATTTAGCTATATTGGCACCATAATACTCTCATAATTGATGAAACATGATTTTTTCTTACTGTATTGACTCTTTTACAAAGAAAATATACATATGAGTTTGCAACATTGAGGCATAATAATTCGATCCGAAATTCAAAAACCCGATCCGATCCAAACTTTAAAATCCGATCAGATTAGATATTAATTTGGATCGGATTCAGACTGTATTTTGTAGAATCCGAAATCCAAAATCTGAATTCGAAATGTGCTAAATCCAATACATGCATAGCCCCAACTGCATCGTTGTTGTATGGCCACTCGACAAATCGGACGACGTCTCTTTTCAGAACCAGTTTGGGGGCACCTGGTATTTTATCGACCCTTTCCTGGTGTTCTTTCATTTGATCTCGGAGTTCCTTGTTCTCATTCTCCATTTCCTCCATCCTTTTCAAAATGGTTGCAAGAGCGTTATCACCTGCATTATCAATGACGTTGTGAGTAATACCTTTTGTTGAAGGTGGAGAGAGTTGGTCACATTGTTCGTTCGCCCGTTGCACAGTGCAAATCCTTGCATTTTCCACAGCCGCATCTCGGGCGGACTTGTTGAGGACGCCATCTAGCGTTCGGTGAGCCATGCTTCGAGGAGCTTTTTTTATAGCTGAGGGAATCTCTTCCCCCACAGATGTGGAGGCTCCCTTACCAAGAAATTTTGTGATGTTGTAGTGAGGAAGGGGTGAACCATTTCACCTAGGGGAGGTGTTGCGTCTTCGTCCGTTGTTTCACAGCTCTTATTGATGACGTTCGTGAGATTGGTTGGGAGGCTACTTATTATTCTCGTCATTTCTTCTCTGTTACCTGCCATATTGGGTTTGTGCATACAAAGAAAGAAGATCTTGTTCTTGCTCTTCTTCTTTTTTACGTTAGCGATCCGTGTTAGTTATAGATCTAGAAGAAACTACAAATTTAACTAGAAAATCCCCATAGACGGCGCCAAATTGTTAGATCAAAAAGTATGACTTTCGGCTAAAAGAGTTAGGTTTGTATAATAATGGGTTAAACCTAGTTAAAATTAATATCTCTAAATGTGAGTTGAGAAAACGTGAGTAACATTAGACAGATCTGAAAATGTGTTGATTATAACATACATTGAATGTTCTGAAAAGTGTGAGCAATAATGGGGGAGAACTAACAATAAATAACATTAAATGGCATTTAAGTAAATAGAAAAAGTGGTTCACCCAATAAAGGATGAACTAGATGATTGTCCCTCCTGATAATGATGAATGACAGATAAATCCTCGAATGTTCAAATTATTTTTGGATCTGATGAAAAAGTGTGGAATAATATGAACAAGAGTCTTGATGAAAATGTAGTGTTTGTATCTTTATAAGAAAGAGAGAATCTTTTATCAAAAGTTTGTTCTTATCAAAATGAATGTTGCATCTCCTACATCACTCTCTCTCTCTCTCTCTCTCTCTCTCTCTCTCTCTCTCTCTCTCTCTCATATATATATATATATATATATATATATATATATATATATATATATATATATATATATATATACATACCCTAACACACCCTAATAGTACAAGTGCAGAGAAAATTTACTAGAATATTCTCTTTAGTACTCATTTTGAAAACTAGCCGTTACGACTCTACTAATGGTATTCGATCTCGCCCGTTGTTAACATCTTAACCACAAACCTCGCTGCTTCCTGATCGACCTCAACTGACCTATTCCTTAGTACTTTATTGCCCCTATACATAACTAAATATATTTTACGCCATTTTTACATAGAATTTGAATTCGAGATTTAAAGTTTTACCGGTCACCCTATTTCTAATATACCACATCAGTTGTTCTTTAGCTCAATTGAGATGTACGTTCTGCTGCTAGCACATACAGGCATAGGTTGGTTGGTAGGGAAGATCACAGTTTATTTGAGTTAGTTATTCTTTTCGAAATCTGTTACAAGTCGTGCCCGCAAACGGCATGCAGTAGAAAACAACAAAATAACAACTAATCCAGGAAAAATTACTGTTTTCGAACCTTTACTAGTACAAAATTCAAAAAAGAATTCAGGAAAGATTCATGATTTTTGAATTCACATTATACTTCAACTTTTAAATATAAAATCCAGAAAAAATTACTGATTTTTGAACTTTTATTAGTGCAAAATCTAGAAAATATAAGAACGATCATGGTTTTTGAATTAGGGGCGACTCGACATAATATGAAGCTTAAGGTGAAAATAAAAAGTGAGGCCTTAAATTTTTTTACTATTATAATTTATCGAAATCTTAAGAAGTCATAATAAGCTTTAATTAATGTCATTGTCTAACCAATTTGTTAATCTCTCTTGTGTTATCATGTCGAACTTTATTGATTTACTTTTGAAATGCTTTTTCAACCGAGGCAACTGATATAGAAATTGTTAACGATAATTGAATTAACACTTTTTACCTGATTGAGTTTACCAATTAGAGTATTTTTTTACTTATACAGTTTCTCTTAGCACTTTTAATTCTAAGTATAAGTAGAAATAAATAATACTGTAGTAACTACTATATTTCAAGAGTCATTTAATATTAAGGACGAATTTTAATAGTTACTTATCAAAGTAGCTTGAAAAATGTCTACAAAGACAATCAAAGAATTAAGAAAAATTATTCTACACTAACATTGAGAGAAGATCGATTTAAGTTGGGAAGAACTAAAAGCATAAAACAACTAGTAACTACAATTTAAAATGTGTAAAACTTTTAGTTATAACTATTTTAACTAAATAATTTAAAAATTCTATCAATAGTGCATAATTATTAAGTATTATATATATATTATTTATAGATTTTGGGGTCTTAAGTATTTTGGGGGCCTACGGCCATTGCCTTAGTGCCTTAGGCTCCGGCCGGCCCTGTTTTGAATTCACATTATACGCCAATAATTGAGAGTTGCTACTTCAGATCATTCAAACTCCAAGAACACTTACTGAAGTTTGAACTTGAAAATATTTAAAGTTGAGTAGTCGTTCCTATGGTTGTTCCGTGTTTTTATATATGAGTATTTTATCCAGACTTGTATTTTCGCATTAATAAATGACTACTTTGTCAATATAATTTAAATTATGTTTAAGCTCTAATCGGCGATCTAAAATGCGACTATTTTCCAATATCATCCATATTTATGTCATCCGCACGTGCAACGTAAATGTGCCTTCTTTTAGGTCCTTTCTAAATTCTAAATATACATTTGGTGAATATATTCCCCTGTGGAATTCAATTTTTTCCCTTTGAAAATAAGACCTACAACATAAACGTGTTTATCTTGAAACATACACAAAATAATGGCATGTTTGTGGCCGATAAAATACCGGAAAAGTTCCTATTTAGATAATAATGAGTAATGTATCTGATATTCTTAAAATCGAATTAATAGACTGCTTTTGAAAAAATTAATATCTAAATTTCGGTTTCTCCCAGTCTCAAGATAAAACATAGGAAACTGCAATTAGTACTTTTGAGTTCTTTCTCCAACCAGTCGTTCCTATGAGTGTTCATCATTCGGATAATATCGAAAAATTAAATTGAACAGAAACTCTTCCGTCTTTTGGTTCGTCTTTTTCGTTTTTTTGTTTGGTTTGTATGAAACATTTTTAAAAAAAAGGTGATTTCTTGGTTTGGTTTTGGATCTTAAAAATAAACATGATGTTTTTTTGGGAAAACTGAATAATTTAATATATACAATTCATACCAAAATTTACCGCCGAGCGAACAACATTCATTTCATACTTTAACAATGACAATGCATATATCATACGACAACATACCCACTATAATACCCACAAGTGTGGTTTGGGGAGGGTAGTGTGTACGCAGACCTTACCCCTATCTCGTGAGGTAGAGTGTAACGACACAACCAGCCTCAATAGGTTCGTATGATGATTTTGGACATGGGCGTACGTTCGGACCGGGTTTTGGATGACCCCAGAGCGTTTCGACACATAAATTTGAAAGTTGGCGCATTGAAAATTTAAAAGTTCTTTAAATTTGGTTTGGAGTAGGTTTTTGGTGTTATCGAGGCCCGTTTGTGATTCTGATCCTCGGAATAGTTACGTATGGTGATTTAAGACTTGCACGCAAAATTTGGTATCATTCCGAGTAGTTTAAGTATGAATCAGCGCGTTCGGAGTAAGTTGGAAGAATTTGAAGTTCATAAGTTGATCCCATTGGTTTTGGGTTGCGATTCTTAGTTTTAATATTATTTTCTGCGTTCCGAGGATGCGAGCGAGTCCGTTTTATGTGTACAAACTTGTTGGTATGTTTGGACGGAGTTTCGGGGGGCTCGGATGCCAATCAGACGATGCGCGGAAGTCGTTTGGCCTTGGAGGAACAGCTGAAGCATCCAGCTTCTCGTGCAATCGCACTTGCGGAGGGCCAGCCGCAGGTGCGAGTTCGCAGAAGTGAGCCAGCAGCAGAAGCGGCCCAGCGTAGGCAACCCAGAAACCGTAGATGCGGGTGATGGTGTGCACCTGCAAACGCGCATGTGCGAAGGAAGCTACCGCAGAAGAGGCCAAAGCCACAGGTGCGGCACACGTGTCGCAGCAGCGGTCCCGCAGAAGTGGGCCTGGGGTACGCAGATGCGGAATAGGCCATCGGATAGGGAGCCGCATCTGCGAGGTTTTCCCGCAGATGCAGCCATAGAGCCGCATAAACGGAAGACCTGGAGGTAGAAAGGTTCATTTATTACGGTACTCAGGCAAATTTTGACCCATTTCTCTCACTTCTTGGGCGATTTTGGAACTTCTTAGAGACGGGCTTTCACCTAGCTATTGGAGGTAAGTAATTTCTATCCGATGCAAGTTAAATACATAGATTATGGGTAGATTTTAATATGTAAAATTGTAGAAATTATGGGTTTAGATGAAAAACCTAGGTTTTGATAAGAAAATGGGATTTAACCACGAAAATGATTATGAGTTTGAGTAAAAATTATATATTTGAGTTCGTGAGGTTATGGGTAACATTTATCTTCAAAAAGTTTCGGAATTCGGGCACGTGTGCCCTGGGGTGAATTTTTGGAATCTTCCAATTTGGGCTGGGTAATTACTCTAATAGTTAAATTATGAACTTTTGAACACATATTGATTAATTTATATAATATTTGACTAGTTTTGGGTCGTTTGGCACCGAGTTGAGGATTTAAAGCATATTTGTGGATGGGAAGTGAGCTTGAAAACGAGGTAAGTCTCTTGCCTATCCTTGTAAGAGGGAACTCATCCCCTTAGGTGTATTTTGTTGTGAATTACTTATGTGGGGAGCTGCGTACGCACTAGGTGACGAGAACCCGTGCGTAGCTATATTTCATGAGATGTCCGGGTAGTCTTAGATTTGCATTTTGTTTGCACTGTTATGTTGATTATGCATATTAATTGTCTTGAATAGAGTTGAGATTAAGGATTTTAAGATTTAAAGACTCCAGTTTGGATTTCTTATGTTGGGAAGAATTGAGGAATTTTATAATAACTCTGATAAATCAATGTTACCCGCGTCGCAAGTATTTCCGCGAGCGAGGTAAATTTTCTCTACTCTCATGGGAGCGGGTCGTTCGCCTCGGCAGGTTAAAAGATGCATCTATGGTTCGTGTCGTTCGACCCTCGGCAGTGTACATAGTATATTTCTGGATTGGGTCGTACGACGTCTGCATAAATCATGCGTGATAACACTCGGAGCCTAATTATACTTGATATTAATTTATGGCTTGAGCGGTTATAATTATTTAAATGATGGGAATTGAATTGGAATTTACTATTAGTGAAAGAATTATTATTCACTGCTTGTTACTGAGTTATATTAATTATTTACATAACCGAAGCTTATTTATAATTCCTGCATTTTATTGTTAGCCCATAGTAAGTGTCGATGTCGACCCCTCGTCACTACTTCTTCGAGGTTATACTAGATACTTACTCGGTACATATTTTTTATATACTCACGCTACACTTCTGCACTAACCGTGCAGGTTCTGAGGCAGGTGTATCTGGTGGTTATCCCGGCACGCACTCCTGATACTCCGAGACTTAGCGGTAAGCTATTTTCCGAGCCCGTTCTGCAGCACCCGAAGTCTTTCTTTTTTATTTACTTTCTATCCACTTTATTTTAGACATTAGTTTAATGTTTTGTATATTCTACTAGTAGCTCATACACTTGTGGCACCAAGTCTTGGAAATTTTGCTAGTAGACAATTGATGATTTTTGAGTAATTATTTCATCACACTTGTTCTTATAATTGTTTACACTTTATTTTATTAAATTTCTCATCTCTTACTTATTTAATAATTAAAAATCAACTATTTCTAAAATGTTAAAAGAATTAATACATGGCTAGTTCACCGTTGGCTTTCCTAGCGGCCACGTTGGGCGCCATTACGGCATATAGGGATAGACTCTCGGCTCAAAAAAAAGTGAAAAGAGAGAAAGGACGAAGACGAAGAAGAAATAAAGAATAGGGGGACAAAGAACGATAAGGAAAAGGGGGGAAAAGACAACTACAATAATAACAACAACAACAACAACAACAACAATGAAACAACATGTAAAAGATAAAATAGCATCAAATAGTAACAAACTGGAAAATACGATACACGGAGCGAACGAAACAATAATCAAATACTAGGGGTCAAAGAATACGAAAAAAATAAGGGAGCTACTAATACTATGTCACGACCCAAACTAACCCCTGTCGTGATGGCGCCTATCCTGGAACTAGGCAAGCCGACTCAATTCCTAAACAAACTAATATTTTTATTTCAAAGATAATTTTAATGTTATTTAATATAAAAACCTTCGTAAAGGAGTTCCAATCAAAATAAAAGTGCGGAAAGGAAAGCCCGACATCGGAGTGTCACTAGTCATGAGCATCTACTACAATATGTCTAACAATATCAAGGCTAACTCAGCCTGGAAAATAGCTAAATACAACTAGACGAAGATAAGAAGGAGAAGAGCAGGGGCTGAGATCGCCAACAGCTACCTTGCTATCTCCGAGAAAATCTGCAATCAGAAAAATCAATAACCGCTATCGTGTCCAGCTACACCTGGATCTGCACACAAGGTGCAGGGAGTAACGTGAGTACGCTAACTCAGTAAGTAACAACAATAAATAAAGAATGAACAGTAGTGACGAGCAATAAGCATATAACGTTCATATCATGAAATCTCAGTAAAGTACAACATGCTTTAAAAATCAGTGTTTGAATCAAATCCTCTCGTTTAAACCCGGTTCCAGTAGAAATCATTTAAAGATATTTTTCCACAATTTTTCAAACAAAGGCTCAATGCAAAAGTGAGCAAAAATGATGAAATCATAAACAACCCCTCGGGCAAAACATCGCTCATACACGGCCCCTCGGGCAAACCTCACAGTCACTCGTGCCACTCGGGCATACCTCATAATCACTCTTGCCACTCGGGCATACCTCACAATTACTCTTGCCACTCGGGCATACCTCACAATCACTCATGCCTCCCAGTCACTCAGCACTCGGCACTCGCACTCAGTAGGTACCTGCGCTCACTGGGGGTGTGTACAGACTCCGGAGGGCTCCTTCAACCCAAGCGCTATAATCTGCACGGATAACTCACGTGATATAATAATAAAGTATGCTGCAGGTGGGCAGCCCCGATCCATACTCATCCTCACAATCAGGCCCTCGGCCTCAGTCAGTCATAAACCTCTCAAGCCACTCGGGCATTTCAGTAAAATAGGGTGCTCAGCCCAAAACAACATTTATATGCATCAAAATAGAGTCATAAAACTGAGTTATGCAGTAAACAAGTATAATCATGACTGAGTATAGATTTCTAATCGAAAACAATGAGAGGATAGTAAGAAAAAGGCCCTAAGGGTCCAAACAGCACTGGCACAAGGCCCAAACATGACATTCAGCCCAAATTTACAGAAACTCTTTCTAAAACATATAAGTATCATATAGTTTTAACAAAGTATGCAACTTTACAGTTGCTACGGGATGGACCAAGTCACAATCCCCAACAGTGCATGCCCAAACACCGGTCATCTAGCATGTGCGTCACTAAATATAGTAGAATGATACAAAATCCGGGGTTTTATACCCTCAGGACTAGATTTACAATCGTTACTTACCTCAAACCGGTCAAATTTCTACCCCGCAATGCTCTTGCCTCTAAACTCGGCTTCAAATGCTCCAAATCTATTCACAATCAGTACAATACCATCAATATACGCTAATGGAATGAATTCCACAAGAAAAGCTACAAAATTAGACCAAAACTCGAAATTGGCTCAAACCCGACCCCCGGGCCCACGTCTCAAAATCCGACAAAATTCAAAAAATTAGAAAGCTCATTCACTCACGAGTCTAACCATACCAAATTCATCAAAATCCGACATCGTTTGGTCCTTCAAATCTTTAAATTACTCTCCAAAAATTCCAAGCCCTAACCCCTCATTTTCACTACTTACATGATTAAACAACGGGAAAATCACCATATATACGAGTATTGGGATCAAGTAACTTACCTCAACGGAACCCCCTTGATTCCCTCTTCAAATCTCTCCCCAAAAGCTCCAAAACCTGGATTGAAATGGTGAAGAATGCACCAAAATTCGCGAAGTGTTCCTATATACCTTCTGCCCAGGAAATCTCGCACCTGCGGCCCCTTTTCTCGCACCCGCGCAACCGCACCTGCGATCCAAGGAGCCACACCTGCGCAACTTACTTATCCGCCTAGACATCTGCGGTAAAATCCGTCGCACCTGCGAAGGCGTATCTGCGCGTTTCCTCCGCTTTTATGAAGCCTGCCCAACATTCCCCTTTCCGCATCTGCGCCCCAGGTTTCACACCTGCGGGCTCGCAGATGCGACCTCCAACTCGCACCTGCGCAACCTGCCTAGCCCAGCGTTGCCCGCACCTGCACACTCCCCACGCGCATCAGCGGCCTCGCACCTGAGACTCTTCCTTCCGCAGGTGCGGAAATAGCAGAAGCAGCAACTCCAGCTGCAAATTCCAACTTCAACAAATCCGTTAACCACCCAGAATCAACCTGAGACCCTCGTGACCTCAACCAAACATACCACCAAGTCATATATCAACATACAAACTTAGTCTAACCTTCAAATCACTCAAAACAACATCCAAACACCAAATTACCCTCGGATTCAAGCCTAAGAACTTCTAAATTTCCAAATTCGACAACCGATGCCGAAACCAACCAAACCACGTCCGAATGACTTTAAATTTTGCACACACATCAAAAATGACACTACAAACCTACTCCAACTTCCAAAATTCTATTCCGACCCCGATATCAAATTTTCCACTGCCGACCGAAATCGCTAAATTTCCAATTTCGCCAATTCAAGCCTAATTCTACCACGGACCTCCAAATCATATTCCGGACGTACTCCTAAATCCAAAATCACCTAACGGAGCTAACGGAACCATCAGAATTCAAATCCGAGATCGTTTACACATAGGTCAACATCTAATTGACTTTTCCAACTTAAGTTTCTACTTAAGATACTAAGTGTCTCAATTTACTCTGAAACCACTCCGGTCCCGAACCAACTAACTCGATATAACATAATATAGCTGAATAACGCAAAAAGAAGTAGAAATGAGGAAAACGGGGCTATAACTCTCGAAACGACCGGCCGGGTCGTTACATTCTCCCCCTCTTAAACATCTGTTCGTCCTCGAACGGGTCTAGAAACATACCTGGAATCTCGAATAGGCGTGGATATCTGCTCCGCATCTCCCGCTCGGTCTCCCAGGTGGCCTCTTCCACAGGCTGACCTCTCCATTGCACCTTCACTGAAGCTATATCCTTTGACCTCAACCTTCGAACCTGTCGATCCAAAATAACCACCGGCTCCACATCATAAGTCATATCACCCTCCAACTGAACCGTGCTGAAATCCAAAACATGGGACGGATCTCCAATATACTTCCGGAGCATGGAAACATGAAACACTGGATGCACACTTGACAAGCTGGGTGGCAAGGCAAGCTTATAAGCCACCTCCCCTATTCTCTGAAGCACCTCAAAAGGCCAAATGAACTGGGGGCTCAACTAGCCCCTCTTCCCAAACCTCATAACACCCTTCATGGGTGATACCTTCAGCAAAACCTTCTCCCCAACCATAAAAGACACATCACGGACCTTTCTATCCGTGTAGCTCTTCTGCTTACACTGCGCCGTGCGAAGCCGCTCCTGAATCAATTTCACCTTATCTAATGTGTCCTGAACCAAGTCTGTACCTAAGATCCTAGCCTCACCCAGCTCAAATCATCCAACCAGAGATATATACCTCCTCCCATATAAAGCCTCGTACGGAGCCATCTGAATACTCGACTGATAACTGTTGTTATATGCAAACTCCGCGATGGCAGAAACTGGTCCCATGAGCCCCCAAAGTGAATGGAACAAGCACGCAACATGTCCTCCAATATCTGAATAGTGCGCTCGGACTGCCCGTCCATCAGAGGGTGAAAACTGTGCTCAACTCAACTTGAGTACCCAACTCTCGCTGCACGACCCTCCAAAATTGCGATGTGAACTGAGTACCCCTATCTGAAATGATGGAAACTGGGACACCATGCAGGCGAATGATCTCTCGGATGTAAATCTCAGCCAACCGCTCTGAAGAGTAAGTAGTACCAACTGGAATGAAGTGTGCAGACTTGGTCAGTCGATCCACAATAACCCAAATAGCATCGAACTTCCTCGAAGTCTGTGGGAGCCCAACTAAAAAGTCCATGGTGATCCGCTCCCACTTCCACACTGGGATCTCTAATCTCTGAAGCAAGCCACCCGGTCTCTGATGCTCAAACTTAACCTGCTGACAGTTGAGACACCGAGCCACAAACCCAACTATATCCTTCTTCATCTGCCTCCACCAATAGTGCTGCCTCAAATCCTGGTACATCTTCGCGGCACCCGGATGGATGGAATACCGCGAGTTGTGGGCCTCCTCAAGAATCAATTCTCGAAGCCCATCTACATTAGGCACACATATCTGGCCCTGCATTCTCAGTACGCCATCATCACCAATAGTCACATCCCTAGCATAACCTCTCCGAACCCTATCTTGAAGAACGAGCAAGTGGGGGTCATCATATTGACGCTCCCCGATACGGTCATAAAGAGAAGACCTGGAGACCACACAAGCCAATACCCGACTAGGCTCCGAAATATCCAATCTGATAAGCTGGCCCGCTAAGGCCTGAACATCCAATGCCAAAGGTCTCTCTACTACTGGAAGATATGATAAACTCCCCAAACTTTCTGCCCGGCGACTCAAAGCATCGGCCACCACATTGGCCTTCCTCGGATGATACAAAATAGTGATATCATAGTCCTTAAGAAGCTCCAACCATCTCCGCTGACGCAAATTAAGATCCTTCTACTTTAACAGATACTGCAGACTCCGATGATCAGTATAGATCTCACAATGAACCCCATACAAATAATGACGCCAAATCTTTAAGGCGTGAACCATGGCTGCTAACTCAAGATCATGGACAGGATAGTCCTTCTCATGGGTCTTCAATTGGCGCGAGGCATAGGCAATCACCCTACCCTCCTGCATCAAAACACAACTAATGACTATCCTTGAGGCATCACAATACACGGTGTAAGAACCTGAAGCTGATAGCAGAACTAACACTGGAGCTATGGTCAAAGCAGTCTTTAGCTACTGAAATCTCTCCTCACACTCATCCGACCACCTGAATGGAGCACCCTTTTGAGTCAATTTGGTCAAAGGAGATCCAATAGATGAAAATCCCTCCACATAGCGACGGTAATAACCCACCAAACCAAGAAAGCTCCTAATCTCCGTTGCTGAGGACGATCTGGGCCAACTCTGCACCGCCTCTATCTTCTTCAGATCCGCCTGAATACCTTCACTGGACACTACGTGCCCTAAGAATGCTACTGAACTGAGCCAAAACTCATATTTGGAGAACTTTGCATAAAGCTTCTCCTCTTTCAATCTCTGTAATACAATCCTCAAATGCTGAGCGTGCTCCTCCTGGCTACGAGAGTACACCAGGATGTCATCAATGAATACAACAACGAATGAGTCCAAATAGGGCTTAAATACACTGCTCATCAAATGCATGAACGTTGTTGGGGCATTGGTCAGCCCAAAAGACATCACCAAAAACTCATAATGGCCATATCGGGTCCTGAAAGCTGTTTTAAGAATATTTGAATCCTGAATCTTCAGTTGGTGATAACTGGACCTCAAATCAATCTTAGAGAACACCCTCGCTCCCTGAAGCTGGTCAAATAAATCATCAATACGAGGCAAAGGATACTTGTTCTTGACTGTGACCTTGTTCAACTGCCTGTAATCAATACACATTCTCATGGAACCATCCTTCTTCTTCACAAATAGAACCGGTGCACCCCAAGGTGACATACTAGGCCGAATCAACCCCTTATCAAAGAGTTCCTGAAGCTGTTCTTTCAATTCCTTCAACTTCGTCGGTGCCATACGATACGGTAGAATAAAAATGGGCTGAGTGCCCGGCACCAAATCAATACCAAAGTCAATATCCCTATCAGGCGGCATGCCCGGCAAGTCTGCAGGAAACACATCCGGAAAATCACGTACCACCGGAACAGAATCAATGACAGGAGTCTCTGCACTAACATCCCTTACAAAAGCCAAATAAGATAGGCAACCCTTCTCAACCATGCGCTGAGCCTTCAAATATGAAATCACCCTACTTGGTACATAATCTACAGAACTACTCCACTCAACCCTCAGAATTCTCGGTATAGTCAATGTCATCGTCTTAGCGTGACAATCTAGAACAACATGACATGGAGATAACCAATCCATACCCAATATCACATCAAAGTCGACCATACTGAGCAGCAAAAGGTCCACTTGGTCTCCAGACCCCCAATAGTCACCACACATGACCGATATACGCGGTCCACAATAATAGTATCGCCCGCAGGAGTAGATACATGTACAGATGAAACTAAAAACTCACGGGGCATATCCAGAAAATGGGCGAAATACGAGAAAACATATGAATACGTGGAACCAGGGTCAAATAATACTGAGGCATCTCTGTGGCAAACTGAGACAATACCTGTAATCACAACATCTGAAGCAATAGCATCTGGTCTGGCAGGGAGAGCATAGAAACAGGTCTGGCCACCCCCTGATCTGCCTCCCCCTCTAGTGCGACCCCTAGCTGACTGACCTCCACCCCGAGCTGACTGGGCGGGTGGTGAGGTAACTGGTGCTGAAGTCGGAGGCTGACTCCTCTGCTGAGATAGACCTCCATGATGATGAGGACACTGCCTCCACATATGCCCAAGATCCCCCACACTCAAAATAACTCCCTGGTGCTGGCGGCGGAAACTGAAGGGAACCCCTAGCACCGGGATAACTGGTAGAAGAACCTGGCATGGAAGAGCCCTGAACAGGTGGAGCACGGGGCGAACTCTGAATTGGAAGGGGAACTAAGTGATGAGTGGCCCTGATGAGAACTGTGAGAACCATGGCCAGATGATGCACCCCGATGAAATGGCCGAGATGACTGAGCCTGCCTGAAATGACGACCTCTACCGTGCTGGAACTGACCCCCAAAAGGAGCACCGCTGAATCCACCCTGACCACGAGGCTTCTTGGCCTCCCTCTCAACCCTCTCCTGACCACGAACCATCTCAATCTTTCGAGCAATGTCGACCACCTCATCAAAAGTAGCACCTGAAACCCTCTCTCTGGTCATGAACAACTGTAGCTGATAAGTGAGACCATCAATAAACCTCATAATCCTCTCCCTGTCTGTGGGAACCAACCAGATAGCATGACGGGCCAACTCGGAGAATCGCATCTCATACTGTGTCACAGACATATCACCCTGGCGAAGCCGCTCAAATTGTCGGCACAGCTCCTCTCTGCGGGATCGAGGCACGAACTTCTCCAAAAAGACCACGGGGAACTGCTGCCAAGTAAGGGGTGCTGCTCCAATAGGCCTACGCCTCTCGTAAGTCTCCCACCATCTGAGTGCAGCCCCAGAAAACTGAAAGGCAGTGAATGAGACCCCACAAGTCTCCAAAATACCAGCAGTACAGAGTATCCTCTCATACCTGTCCAAACAATCCTGAGCATTCTCTCTCTCTCTGTGCCACTAAAAGGTGGTGGCTGGAGTCTCCCAAACCTCTCCAACCTACACTGATCATCCTCAGGCATAGCAGGAACCACATAATCCTGAGCAATAGCAACCGGCTGGGCTGGTGGTGCCTCCGGTGTCTGAAGTCCCTGAATTACCTGCTCGGGTGTGCGAGCGACGGGAGTCTATGTGCCTTCCCTGGCCTGAGAAGTGGTTGCGGCCGTCAAAATAGAAACCGCCTGAGCAAGGCCAGTACACGCTGTCAGAATCTGAGCTAGGGCCTCCTGAAGGCCTGGAATCACAATAGGCACAGGTGGTGCCTGAGCTGGTGCATCAACAACTGGAACCTGGTCCTGATCTGGGACAACCGGTGGATCTGCAGGTACTGCCCCAGCTGCTGTACAAGCTGCACCTCTGCCCCTACCACGGCCTCTACCGTGGCCTCGGCCTCTCGCAACCCTGGCTGGTGGTACTGGTGGCTGGCCCTCCTGGCCGGTAGCATGAGTCCTCACCATCTGTAAGAGAATGAAACAACAAATGTTTAGTTAATAGAATCAACAGATTCGCACGACAAGAATTCAAGAATGTGGAGTTTCCTAAAGGTTCTGCAGCCTCTCGAAGATAAGTACAGACGTCTCCATACCGATCCGCAAGACTCTACTAAACCCGCTCATGACTCTTGAGACCTATGTAACCTAGTGCTCTGATACCAATCTGTCACGACCCTAACTAACCCCTATCGTGATGGCACCTATCATGGAACTAGGCAAGCCGACTCATTTCCAAAACAAACCGATATTTTCATTTCAAAGATAATTTCAATGTTATTTAACATAAAAACCTTCGTAAAGGAGTTTCAATCAAAATAAAAGTGCGGAAAGAAAAGCCCGACATCGGGGTGTCACTACTCGTGAGCATCTACTATAATCTGTCTTATAATATCAAGGCTAACTCAGCTTGGAAAATAGCTAAATACAACTAGAGGAAGATAAGAGGGAGAAGAGCAGGGGCTGCGATCGCCAATAGCTACCTTGCTATCTCCGAAAAAATCTACAATCAGAATAATCAACAACCGCTACCGTGTCCAGCTACACCTGGATCTGCATACAAGGTGCAAGGAGTAACGTGAATACGCCAACTCAGTAAGTAACAACAATAAATAAAGACTGAGCAATAGTGACGAGCAATAAAGCATATAACATTCATATCATGAAATCTCAGTAAAGTACAACATGCTTTAAAAATTAGTGTTTGAATCAAATCCTCTCGTTTAAACCTGGTTCCAATAGAAATCATTTAAAGATATTTTTCCATAGTTTTTCAAACAAAGTCTCAATGCAAAGGTGAGCAAAAATGATAAAATCATAAACAGCCCTTCGGGCAAAACATCGCTCATATACTGCCCCTCGAGCAAACCTCACAGTCACTCGTGCCACTCGGGCATACCTCACAATCACTCTTGCCACTCGGGCATACCTCACAATTACTCATGCCTCCCAGTCACTCAGCACTCGTCACTCGCACTCAGTAGGTACCTGCCCTCACTGGGGGTGTGTACAGACTCCGGAGGGGCTCCTTCAGCCCAAGCGCTATAATCTGCACGAACAACTCACGTGCTATAATAATAAAGTATGTTGCAGGTGGGTAGCCCCGATCCACGCTCATCCTCACAATCAGGCCCTCGGCCTCACTCAGTCATAAACCTCTCAAGCCACTCGGGCATTTCAGTAAAACAGGGTGCTCAGCCCAAAACAACATTAGTCATAAAACTGAGTTATGCAGTAAACAAGTATAATCATGACTGAGTATAGATTTTCAATCGAAAACAATGAGAGGATAGTAAGAAAAAGCCCCTAAGGGTCCAAACAGTACTGGCACAAGGCCCAAACATGGCATTCAGCCCAAATTTACAAAAACTCTTTCTAAAACATATAAGTATCATATAGTTTCAACAAAGTATGCAACTTTACAGTTGCTACGGGACGGACCCAGTCACAATCCCCAACAGTGCACGCCCACACGCCCGTCACCTAGCATGTGTGTCACTAAAAATAGTAGAATGATACAAAATCCGGGGTTTCATACCCTCAGGACTAGATTTACAATCGTTACTTACCTCAAACCGGTCAAATTTCTACCCCGCAATACTCTTGCCTCTGAACTCAGCCTCCAAATACTCCAAATCTATTCACAATCAGTACAATACCATCAATATACGCTAATGGAATGAATTCCACAAGAAAAGTTACAAAATTAGACCAAACCCTGAAATTGGCTCAAACCCGTCCCCCGGTCCCACATCTCGAAATCCGACAAAATTCACAAAACTAGAAAGCTCTTTCACTCACGAGTCTAACCATACCAAATTCATCAAAATCTGACATCGTTTGGTCCTTCAAATCCTTAAATTGCTCTCCAAACATTCCAAGCCCTAACCCCTTATTTTCACTAATTACATGATTAAACAACGGAAAAATCACCATATATACGAGTATTGGGCTCAAGTAACTTACCTCAACGAAACTCCCTTGATTCCCTCTTCAAATCTCTCCCCAAAAGCTCCAAAAACCGGATAGAAATGGTGAAAAATGCACCAAAATTCGCGAAGTGTTCCTATATACCTTCTGCCCAGGAAATCTCGCACCTGCGGCCCCTTTTCTCGCACCCGCGCGACCGCACCTGCGGTCTAGGGAGCCGCACCTGCGCAACTCACTTATTCGCCCAAACTCCGCATCTGCACTAAAATTCGTCGCACCTGCGCGTTTCCTCCGCTTCTGCGAAGCCTGCTCAACATTCCCCTTTCCGCATCTGCGCCCCAGGCTTCGTACCTGCGGGCTCGCAGACGTGACCTCCAACTCGCACCTGCACAACTTTCCTAGCCCAGCGTTGCCCGTACCTGCGCACTCCTTACGCACATCAGCGGCCTCGCACCTGCGACTCTTCCTTCCGTAGGTGCGGAAATAGCAGAAGCAGCAGCTCCAGCTACAAATTCCAACTTTGACAAATCCGTTAACCACCTAGAATCACCCCGAGGCCCTCGGGACCTCAACCAAAAATACCAACAAGTCATATATCAACATACAAACTTAGTCGAACCTTCGAATCACTCAAAACAATATCCAAACGCCAAATTACCCTCGGATTCAAGCCTAAGAACTTCTAAATTTCCAAATTCGGCAACCGATGCCGAAACCAACCAAACCACATTCGAATAATCTCAAATTTTGCACACACGTCACAAATGACACTACGAACCTACTCGAACTTCCGAAATTCTATTCCGACCCAGATATCAAATTTTTTACTGCCGACCGAAATTGCCAAATTTTCAATTTCGCCAATTCAAGCCTAATTCTACCACGGACCTCTAAATCATATTCCGGACATACTCCTAAGTCCAAAATCACCTAACGGAGCTAACGGAACCATCAGAATTCAAAATCCGAGATCGTTTACACATAGGTCAATATCCGGTTGACTTTTCCAACTTAAGTTTCTACTTAAGAGACTAAGTATCTCAAGTCACTCTGAAACCACTCCGGTCCCGAACCAACTAACCCGATATAACATAATATAGCTGAATAACACAAAAAGAAGTAGAAATGGGAAAAACGGGGCTATAACTCTCGAAACAACCGGTCGGGTCGTTACATACTACTAAAAAGAATGGGGAACTCTCGACTACCTACTAGCCAACTATCCTAATTTTCGACCTCCACACCCTTCTATCCTGGGTCATGTCCTCAGTGAGTTGAAGTAGTGCCATATCCTACCTAATCACCTCTCTCCAATACTTCTTCGGCCTTCCTCTACCCCTTCTCAACCCCGCTACGGCCAGCCTCTCACACCTCATAATAGGAGCATCCGTACTCCTCCTCTGCACGTGCCCGAACCATCTCAGCCTCAACTCCCGTATCTGAACAATGCATATATCATGATAATTTAAATTTCATATTTAACCTTGAACTATTCATTCGCCTCTTTTAGGTATAAAACACACGCGCGTGAGCTGTAAAAAGTGGTGTATCTTAGGCACACTTTAAAAAATTTAAGTATGTAAGGTAATTTTCGTCCACAAAAAATGTGAAATAACGGTTTGGTCCATAGTTTAAGAGGTAACCTATGTATTTTGCCTACTGAAAATCATAAACATTTGGCTTAATAGCCTAAAATTATTTACAACATTTTTTGCCTCGCTGAAATTTAAACTTGAGATGTCGTAACTTTTAATCTATTTTATTGATCAGTAGGCCAAACCCTAATGTGCAATATCTATGAACGTTTATTCACGTGACAATTGATTTTTTTTGTTTGCTTGCTTTTATCTTTTTACAGTTTGTGGTTTTAACTATTTTCACAACATTACACTTGAGTGCCACAGCAAATTTTTGTCCGATCCTTCATTGACGATCTTCTTCATTTTCCGCGGAATATGCTCAAGGCCATACTAAAGATTAATTATTATCATAAATCAATATTCATATAAAGCAATCTTCCAATCAGGACTGGTCAGTCAAGTCGCGATGCTTACTAAAACATATTTTATTGGTAGTTTGGATCATTTTAGGCTAAAAAAATATTAAAAGTCACTCGAAAACTCTAAAGTAAAAACAAATTAAATTTGTTCCTAAACCATCAAATATTAAGAGATTTCAATTTGAATTGAAGTATACCAAACTTGAATCTCAATACTGCTGCTGAATTAGTTTTTTTTCTTATTAACCATGTAAATAAATAAAATCAATTCCTTTAAATTTTCCTATCTTTTCGGTTTTTAATTTCTAAGACAGTTTAGACAAAAAAAAACAGGTGGCTCACGATCCCCTACTAAGGGAGTGAAAGGCGAGAATAAAGGGTTTTGGTATGAGTGTGTGACCTATTCGACTGCTTTTTCACAACTCCTAAAACACTTGCAAACAAATCATAACCAAGTGTGTACTTTACTTTCTCAACAACACTACTTAAATCCCTTTCACAATAACAAATCTAGGTTGACTTCAACATACAAAATCCCCTATTAATCCCATATACAATTCCAACTTCCAACTTTTCCCCCAAAAACCCTCTAGCCAGTAGGGTCCATTAGGGTTTCTTGTTTTCGCTGTAAAAATTATAAAGCGACGATTTTTGGGGTTTTTTACACTATATTGTATCTTGGGTATGGAGGATTTGGACAAAAACAAGCTATTTTGTGGTGGGATTCCAAGGGATACGACTGAGCAGATGCTTAAGGAGCATTTTTCTAAGTATGGAACTGTGGTTAGCTCTGTTATTGCCAAGGACCGTGAAACTGGTAGACCTAGAGGCTTTGCTTTTGTTTCCTTTTCCGATTCATCTGCAGTTGATAAAGCACTCCAAGATACTCATGAAATTCTTGGAAGAATGGTTTGTCTTCAAACCCCTTGTTGTTGATTTTGTTTCTCAGTCTAATTTATGTTTTTACTTGTTTAATTCTTGTTTTTTAGGACCCCTTTTCTCTTCTTGTTCAATTGGATTTTCTAAAAAAAAGGTTTTTCCGTTAATATTTGAGAAAAAGTCATATATTTTTCTCCATTTTTTGAGTTAAAACACTATTTTTTTCTGAATATTTTTTGTTTATTTTTTAAAATAGAATTGTTGTGACACCCTAGGCGATTCTTACGTGACAAAACATGGGATGTTTATAAGTAAACAAGCCTTGAACCCTAGTGATGCGTAGTAGAGCCGTGCGGGCCTCGAGCGGGGCTGTTACACTTTTCATGTTGAGATAAAAATGTATAGATGGAAGTTGTTGCTCTGTTTTTTGGCTATCTTTGTTGCTGATACATGTATGTATGTTCTGTTATACAAAAGGTGAAGTCTTTTTTATGGTGTATTAACTTCAATTGGCTACCTGAAGGACAGATGTTTGGTTAACCTTTTTAGTTGGGCTAACCTCTCTCATGTAAATAACTCTGATGTATTTTTGGACTTTGTCGACTCTCTAGTTTTGTAGCACTTCGATTTTAAATGAGCTGATAAACTTTGTTTTGTAATCTTTTTGCATCTTCTTGATGCCTTTAATGATATCCTGCTTACTTCGTCAAAAAGGTGAAGTCTTTTTTTGTTTATCTGATATGTGGTATATTATGTCATTTATAGGTAGAGGTGAAAAAAGCCATACCCAGAAGTGAACAACACCAACAACAGAGTCAACAACAACAACAACAACAACAAAATAGTAGGGGGTTGAATAGGAATAGTAGAACTAATTGTAGAAGCAATGATCAGTTTAGGACGAAGAAGATCTTTGTAGGGGGTCTATCAGCTAACCTAACTAAGGAAGACTTCAAGAGTTACTTTGAAAGATTTGGTAGGATTACAGATGTTGTTGTGATGCATGACAATGTTACCCATCGACCAAGGGGATTTGGTTTTATTACCTTTGATTCGGAGGATGCAGTTGAGGAGGTTATGCAGAAGAATTTCCATGAATTAAGTGGCAAGCTTGTGGAGGTGAAGAGGGCTATACCAAAAGATGAAAATAGCAATAGTAGTAATGGTTATCATGTTAGAATAGGTAATGGAAGTGGTTCTAATTATAACCCTTACCAACAAGGGATGTATCCATCTTACAGTCCTAGATATGTATATTGTTGTGGGCCTGTCTCAGGTTATGGGAATGTTGCGGGATATCCTTATGGAGTTGGAACTTTTGGAGGTAATTACCCTGCTGGAGCATACCCTGGAATTGGTTATGGTATCGCTTCTTTGGTGCCGCCTAGAGGTCCTTGGAATAACCCCACGATGACTGGTCTGAGGGGAAGTAGTCCATTGCCTTATGGCAATACCGGGGCAATCTATCCCACCTACATGAATGGTGGCATCGGAGTAATGGGCGTGGCTACTAATGAATATGGAGGGATTTTGGGTGCTGGGGTAAATGAGAAATCCGGTCAAGTTATTATTAGAGATGTTCAAGGGGTGTCTGATTAGGTGCCTATACTAATTAGATGGGGAACTGTAGATATCAATTCTTTTATTCTGCTGGAAGCTTCAGTGCTGCTGCTACCAAACAGAGTGAAAAGGTAATGAGGAGCAACTTAAGCCTTATTATGCTGGTCATTCTAACCGACTGCTTGACTGAATGTGGATATGATGACAAGTTAGAGATTCTCATGCTGACCTATTGAGGCTGTCTTCCGTCTTTTATTCTCTTTTACTTTTATGACTGTTGCGTGTGATGTGCCTTTTCTTATTTAAACTCATTTACCTAGATTCAGACAGCTGTATTATAATCTTTTAAAGTTTATATTTCGCATGTGTGCTGCCTCTGTTATCATTCTAAGTTTGGTTGTTCCATTTTTATGGGTTTCATTTTTTGGTCATAGTTGTGAAGTTTTGTTGTTTGTACATGTATATCTTGGTGCACTTTATCCAGTATTTATTGCCTTGCTGATGATGATAAAAATTATGGTGGCCCTTCCTTCTGTCTGATTACGCCTCCCTTTCTTTTCTTCTTATTTTGCCGCCTTCTTTTTGGGCTCCCTTTTATTCTTGCCTTTTTTTTTTAATTATTTCGTGGTGTCAAAATTTGTTACAGGCTTGGATTTATATTAGTCTAGCTTAGGAAAAATTATAATACAAGTATATTGGGACATCTTGAAGCTCAGGATTGAGCTGTCTTCTTACTGTTATCATGCTTTTCTTTAGCATGTCGTAAACTTAGCTGAGGAGAGAGTAGGCTACTGCTTTTAGGTGCATGTATGTCATCAACCATTGTTTCATTTGTTTGTGTATGCTTCAGCTGAAAACATTTACTGTAAAATAGGCAGCCAAGAAAAGAGAATTTGCAGGTTGACGTCTAGCAATCTTTCTTGGATCATCGTAGTAGTAAATGACGTGTTTGATTAGTTAAAAGCAGAGTTGAAGGAAAATTCTACTTTAGTTTCCTCAGCAACTTAAGGCATCTCTCTGGATAGAAAACTGTACATTTTCAGCTGAGTTCTATTTGAACGAACAACTAAGAATGCTTGCGTGTATGCTCATTGCCTAGAAATATTGTGTGAACTAATGCTCTTCCACATTTTCTTTCTGCTTACTATTGACTAATTGCCTATAAATCTTTACGCTGTAGTTGCCTAACTCCTTCAACCACCTTATCGCGCGAGTTTGAAAATTTACAATCTTTTGTTTTTTGGCTATTCAAATGATGACTTCGTGAAATGGGAATTCCCAAGTACCGAATATGCAGCTGTTTAGAAACTATAGACTATAGAGTATAAAGCATCTTGAATGCTTCGATTCTTTTACTATTTGGGTTGTATTGTCCTGATAACATATTGCTCACTAGCTTGTATTTATACCTTTTTGCACAAGATACTCAGGTTTAAATGATATAAACTTCCACATTAAATGATCTCTCATTTGATCAACTACAGATGGACTCAAACTGTATTGAAACTTATCTGTCAAATGTGTATTTGACTTTTTCTTACTTTGGTAAATATGTATTTTTTTTCCGATTTTCGTAACAAGTTCGACATTTTTTTTAAAAAGAATTTGGACCATTTCTCGATTGTGCTTGTCATCCTTGCGTAGGGGCATGCTAATCAACATTGAAGTTTACAAAACATATTATCATTATACCAAAGATCTTATGTTTCTGATGGTTCGAGTGTAAAACAGATTTGTACAATGCGGAAACATCAGTGTAAATTGTAAGGTAGAGTCGCTCAATGAGAAGCAACATGGAACAAGTACCTTCTCGCATTTTCCTCTTGTTCAAACAAAGTAGTGTTGAAAAAAGTTCTATTTACTTCTTTTCGTATTAAGTTTTATTTTTTGTTATATACCGTATTGAACCAGCAGTATTCCTGCATTATTTTGATCTCTATCTATTGTTCCTAATACATCAAAAGACGTGGGAGCAAAGGGAAAAAATGTGAGAGATTGCTTCATTTCTACTTCTCAACAGCACAAGAGAAAGGAACCAATAAAAAGTGAAAAATGCGTAAAGAGAAAAGTATTATACTTTCTTACACCCTACTGGTCAATTGATAATCTTATTTACTCTCTTCCTTTTCCTTTTCTATTGCAAGCAAACCATCAAAAGTCAAAATAGTCCTCTCAAGAAGCAAATGATAATGAACTAATTCGTTACTTAGCAAATGACAACCGATAGAAAAGAAAAGGTAGATGTGTGGTTCTTGCCGAAAAATAGAAAAACATGACTGCGTAAGTTCCTGGCACACTAAAATACGTACTTTGCTAATGGCAAAATTAAGAGTAAAACGTTGATACATGAGAATTTACTTTTTATATTTTTTATATAAAACTAAAATAGAGGTAGAAGGCTTACACAAGAAAAAAGTCCAATAACAACTAAAACACAAACTTTACTGTTATCTTGCAAATTGATAATTATACTGTGGCTCATGTACTTTTATGTGGAGGGTCTGTATCTCAGCGGAATGATAGATATTGTCAGCAACATTCTCGCCTCGTGGCTAAGAACCGGATAGTCTCTATTGTTCATATCCATGTAGAGGCTAATTCAGTAGTTGACGGTTTAGGCAATTTAGCCTTTAGTGAAAAGTCTCATTTTGAACGGCACGCGCTTATCTAACTAGAATGCCTTTTACTTCTAATAGACCATGAAGTAGATCAGAATTATTCTCAACGACCATAAGTAGTGCTCCCAACTTCTTCCATTTCTTCATATTCTACTAGCTTTCATGAATCCATCCAGCTCCTTCACCATGATGAATACAACTGATCCTCCCGATCCTCTAGCTATGCAACTTGATGCACCACCTCCCACTCCTTCCAAATCCTCCTTTCTAACAACCCTTTTAACTCCTTCCCCAAATGACCTCCTTCCACCCAATACTCCGCCATATGGGCACGTCTACCTAAATAACCTACGGAGTATTATGATCTTGAACTCCTAAAATTAGTGGGGAACAAGCTAGGACAACTTCTCAAGGTTGACACTTGCACCTCCACTACATCTAGAGGTTGTTGTGCTCGCATTTGCATTGAAATAAAACTCGCAAAACCTCTGAAAACACATGAATATATTGGCACGCATAAGCAACTTGTTGTGTATGAGGGTTTGAACATACTTTGTCTCCGCTGTGGGCACTTTGGTCATAACTCCAAAGCCTGTCCCTTTCATGTTTTTACCACTGATACTCCCACTACCTCTTTGCCGCCCTCCCTCTCAACTGACGACACATTCGTCCCCCCTACATCGACTACATCTCTTGAAACTCCAAGGCAAACAGTGAAGTTCTCAACAATATCACGTCCTCGCAATGGCACCATCAGTCTACAGCATCATTGCATATCAATCACCTCGGAGAAACGTATACCTCCACCTGGGCTACCAAGCAACGATGCTGCCCCTGCTCCTAAGGCTCAACAAGGGACCCCAGGTATGTTGCCCAACCCTAATCCTCTCAAAAAAGACACCTCTAACCCCCACTTCTTTAATTCTACTACACTCTCTTTAATTAATTCTAATGATGAATTACCTGAAACCTCTAAATTAAATAACCTCTCTATTAATTCCTCCACCTTACCTCTCAGCTCTATCACTAATTTTTCTAACATTGCTAACCCTAGCTCATCCACCATTCTTGATCCTATAACTACTACTCCTTCAACCCCAGCCCAAACGCCTCGTATCTCGGCAGCCCAAGCCCATCCCTAGTTACCTCCCCCACAACTTCTATTATTGGGTCATTGTTGCCTATTGTTCCCCCCTGTCCAGCCCAACTAGCACACGGCCCAAACAATTGTTCACCGCTTACTTCTCATGATTTTCCACCCCACTTCTCTCACTACAAATCACGTTCAAACAAACTCATTACTACACAACAACCGTGCTTCTCCACTCAAGTAAAAGAAATTTTTACTGAGTCATACCTTACTACTCCCTCCTACACTACACCGTCCCCCTGTACTTGTCTAGATAGTCTTCACCTCAGCACTCTACATGCTGACTCACACGACAAGCCCACCTTTTTTTCCTCTCCCTCAGAGACTACGGTCCACTTAGACACCACTGCCCCATATATCTCTTCTCTTTCTAATAATAACAACACCCCAATTATATTACCTTCCTAGCAACGTCCTCACTTCCCTTAAACCATAATATCATCACTGCCGGCCTTCCCTAGCACCTATTTCCCATACTGCTACCTCCATTTCCTCTTCGCCACACACTCATGGGATACCCACAACCTCCGTACCCTCCACCACCATACCTCACGATATATGTGACTCAAAGCAACTCGGAACTTCCACCCCAATCTTGGTTGGAACAAGACTGTCCGGCCAAGCTCTCCTATTTCGCCTCACAATCAGCGAGCAGAAAATCATCGTAGTTCTTCAGAACTCCTCTTACCTAGCTCAAGTTGTATCGGAGGGAATGAGACTCGGGATGGATGCCTTTGGCCAGTCCCATTGGTCGTTGAACTCCCCACCTCCACACACTCTCCTCCCGATCCTAGAAATCGTGTTCTATCACCCACCACTACTAGGTCCGATTTTCCACCCATAGAGCAGTCAACAAACCATACACCTACCAATGGAACTCACACTTCCCCCCTACAGCCCAACGATCTCTCTCTATTACCCTTACGGCCCCCCTCCACCTCAACCATTGCCCATAGAACTAGATGCAACATTGCTACATCAAGACCTAGCAACCACCTTACTTGAAATGAGAGAAATAAGACCCTCCCATGCAACTCTAGACGATCTCCGTAGCTTCGTCTTAAAGGAGCAATATGCAAAAAAAAATCGGCTCAAATGCCCGTCCAATCTGATAAAGTGTTCTGTCACCGTCCGTCCAACTCAAAATTCCGAACTAGGCAAGTATAACATAGTAATGATCTCAACCCTCCGTCAAGCGAGTCCTCTATCACCAGACACACAACTTGCTTTGATTCCCAGGGAGACTCCTTCGACCCTACTGAACAACTCTGAAGACACCTCTAACACCACTACTAATATGAATTTTATGCTCTGGAATTGTAGATAACAATGATTTTCGTCCTAATTTTCGCTCACTCCTTGATTAGTATGCTCCTGCTTTAATTGTACTCTTTGAAACACACAAGCAAAACCACACTGTTTTAAGAGATGATTTTGGTTTCACACACTTCTATGAGGTTCCGACAATAGTTCAATCATGTGGCATTGTTATGCTTTGGCACGACCATCTCTTATGTGTTGAAAATGTAGCTATGACTGAACAGGAGATCCACGTCATGATCCAGGTACATTCTAACTCTCAAAAGTGGCTTTTTCTGTAATTTATGCTAGTCCTTGTTATGCTAACAAATTATTATTGTAGCAAAATCTCATGTGTTTGTTCGATCATTACAAGGGTCCTTGGCTCATTGGGTGCGACTTCAATGAAATTCTACACTCCACTGAGAAATTCGGTGGTCGTGTTATTAATAATTCGTGTTCTAACCAGTTCACGGATTGCATTAATTACTGCAATTTAGTAGATCTTGGTTATAAGAGCAGCAAATATGCCCGGACAAATTTAAAAAAAATTGGATTCCATATATTAGAACGACTCGATAGACCTTTTGCAAATTATGATTGGTTTAATTTATTTCCAGAAGCCCTTGTTCGTCATTTGCCCCGTACCCACTCTGACCACTCACCCCTCTTACTCACACTTGAGCACCCACGAGTTACCAAATCCCCCATTTTTCATTTTGAAACAATGTGGGCCTCTCATCCTGATTTTCTTAACATACTCTGTGATAGTTGGCACCCTCCTCCTACCTTAATAGACGCCATCACTCTTTTTAAGCATAATATTTATAGCTGGAATCAGTATTTTAAAAGGTGTGAGCATAAGGCGAGGCGTTTTACATATGCCTCAGCGAGGCGTAAGCCTCGAGGCACGGGGCGTAAGCCCCATAGGTATTTAATTTTTAATATTTTATAAAATAATATAATGATAGTAAATATTTATAAACATGTAAAATTACATAACAATTGAAGAAAATTATATATATATATATATATATATATATATATATGTGTGTGTGTGTGTGTGTGTGTGTGTGTATGTGTTCGTGCTCTATCTATTATACGCTACTTACAAGCACAAGTAATTTGAGTCTAAAAGAATAAAGTTTTCTATATGGAGGAACAAAAAGGATAATTAACCTGCAATTTGAACTTTGAACTTTGAACTTGCTGCTATGAAGGAGAATGTAGTTCTTCTTGTATTTGTAAAAAGAATTAAGTAATCGTTGCTTTTGGGAGATATTAGCAGACTAGCAGACAAGATAAAAATTTGGAAAATACCATGAATTATGGCTTCAATCAATAAAAAAAGGTCTTGACTTTTAAATTTAATACTTTTGAGTTCCTTTTTTAAACATTTTGAGTAATTACCAAACTGACTTTTGAGAATTTGGGTATTATATGAAGGACTTATTCAACAAATTTTATTTTAATTTGAAATAGTCTCTGGGGCTTACTCCTCACTAAAACAACGTGCCCTGAATGCCCGGGTGTACACCCCAAATTGCTGGGCGTATGCCTCTTGAGACTTTCGCTCCACACCATCACCCCAGGGTGTTTTTGGTACGCCTCGCCCAGGGGCTCGCCCCGAAAATACCTTTTAAAATAGTGGCTGGAATAAAGACTCCTTTGTTAACATCTTTCATCGAAAAAGCCACTTACTTGCCAAATTAGGAGGTATCCAATCCTCCCCAAATTTCCCCATTGGTTATTTCTTACAACAACTAGAAAGTACTCTATTACTAGAATATAATGATGTTCTTCGTCTGGAAGAAGAATTTTGAAAACTAAAATCCCGTATTCAATGGTTACAAGACGGTGATGTTAATACTAAATATTTTCACCTCTCCACATTACACCGGCGTCGCCGGAATCATATTCATGCTTTAAAGGACCATGCTGGTAACTAGTGCTATGATGACCTTCAAATTCATGACACCATCCTCAACTACTTCATAACCCTCTATACCACTGAATCCACCCACTCCTTCCTACATCACGCTCCTCATTACTCATCCCCCTTACTTTTGCTGCGAGCGAATCTCTTCTTATCCACCAGCAAAATCATTTCAACTGTAAAATTATTTAAACCTTTTAAAGCACCAGGCCCTGATGGGCTACACCTATTTTTTTTTTATCAACATTACTGGTCGGACGTGGGTACAAAAGTTATTGACTTTTGTCACCAAATATTTTCAAACTATCAAATTCCAGAAATCATAAATCAAACTTACGTGTGCCTCATCTCAAAGTACTTCATGCCTCCATGATTACTCAATTTCGACCTATCGGACTATGTTTCACCATATATAAAATCATTAAAAAAAATTTAGTTCAACATATTAAACCTCTTATGCCAACCATTATCAGCCCCACCTAATCTAGTTTTCAACAACATCGAAGAGCGGTTGATAATGCTATAATTTTTCAAGAAATTTTATCCCACTTTAAAAAGAAATCGGGTAAAACTAGTCTTATGCTCTATAAACTAGATCTAGAAAAAGCATTCGACCGCATTGAATGGTCTTTTGTTCGTCAAGCTCTCCAATACTTCAACTTTCCCCCCTCCCCTAATCCAACTAATTATGTCATGCATCACCAGTCCCTCACATTCTATCCTAATCAACGGTACCCGTACCCTTTTTTTCTCACCCTCATGTGGCATCCGACAGGGAGACCCCCTCTCTCCTTACTTATTCATATTATGTATGAAATTACTTACTTGCAAAATTGATATGGCCGTTGATCTCGTCCAATTTCACTCCTCTATTTGAGGTTATGAAAACGGTCGATGCAATAGAGAGTCAGGGTCAAATTTCACAGGGAGCTATATGAATGGGAGTTAGTAGTATATATCTTACCGTATGAGTTTGTATATCTAAATTTGCACTTTCGCAAAGTTTGGTTGATTAAAAATCTAAATTACACTACGATTGCAAGTGAAAGAATGAAACTAAGGAATTATTTTTGTTGTTTTTCAAATGATATAAAAGGCCTAGGGCTATGACCTTCACCTAGGTGTTTGCCTAGTGGGTTGTAAACTTTAATGCTTGTTTTATTGGTCTGGGTATATTATAGCTATCAACACTCAAGTACCCACTCAATACCTCTCGGTCAGAGAGTGATTTTGCCCAATTTGGCTTTCTCAAATCCAAATGGGTATTGAACAAAATAGTTGATAAGAAGCTCAAGTCGGGTTTTACTATCTCTAGGTTCATCCCTTTAATTGGGCTTATCAATCTCTCGATTGACCCAATTTCTTGCTAGCCAAGTTTTTCTAAACTAAGTCTCTCTTTCTCAAGTAGAGACCAAGTCAAATAAAAGCAAGAAATAGGCTAGATAATAAGCACCCAACCATAAACAAGCAATAAATCAAACATCCATTAAGTTTACACACTAGGGTTGGATCACAACCCTAGTGAAAATCTAGCTACTCATGCTTAAATTGGAAGAAAGAGGAGAAGAAATGATAATTAAACTCATATTGATAATTAAAATGATGAAATCAATATTCAAAAAGCTCAAAATAACAAAAACTACTAAAAAGAGTAAAAGAAATTGTCTACTGTAGCAGCTGATGTCAAAAGTTAATATAAAAAGGTGAAACTCTTCTATTTATACAAAGCTGGAATTTTCGGACAAAAATACCCATTCAGAGGTTCTGCGGCCGCACAATTCCATGTGCAGTCCGCACTTTTCTTCAGCTTGACAGGAGTGAAAATCTGCGGCCGCATAATTCTAATCTGTGGCCGCACTGCTTTCTTTCTGCGGTCCGCACAATTCTGAGTGCGACCGCACCTTGCTCTTCTGCGATCCACACAAATGTGAGCGCGGCCGCGTGGCTCTTCTTCTGCGGCCGCACAATAATTGTGCGGTCCGCACTTTGATATACAGGTTCTCTGACTTTTGCTCTAACCCAGCTTCTACGACCGCACAATTTATGTGCGGACCGCACTTTGCACATTTCTCTGATGGGAATTTCTTCACGACCTGTGGCCGCAGATGATATTCTGCGGTCCGCACTTCTGAGCTTTTGTGCCTGTTTTTGTCCTTGAGTTTAGATTACTCATTCTTGAGTTTGATTTTATCTTGGGAGCTCATCTTCCAATATTCCTACACTTAAGCATATTTTATCAGTTTTTGAGAACACAATTAAGCGCTTTTGGACTAAAACGAAAGCTAAGGAGCGCTAATAAGTAGTCAAAATCTCCACTTATCAACTCCCCCAAACTTAAGCTTTTGCTTGTCCTCAAACAAATAAAGTAATTCCCATGTCCACAAGTTAAGAGCCATTCCAGCTAATCAAAGGTGAATCAATCACACATCAATTGGGACCAACAATTACTCATACCACTTATGAATTATCAACAAGGCAACAAGTTAAACCTTTAAGCACAAATAGTTTTAGTGTGACACTTAAGCATCAAGAGTTGACTTTATTCATCAAAGAAGCCCGCTCTTTCATGTAGATTATTATAGATTCCAAACTCCTCCTTCTCTACTCTTTATTTGCCTATCACACTTAGGAATATAGCACTCAATCCAAATATTTGCGAAAGGTTCACTCATCTCTCTCAAAAGAATGTCGAAAGTACGGCTTTAAGTACCATAGGCTTGCCCCTCATATAAATCACCACTAATGTAAGCTCACTCGGCTTGAAATCATATAGGACTTTTTCGGAATAAAATGAAGGCTTTTGGAATAAGGTTGGATATGCTATGATAGAATGAGTTCATCTTTCCTTAAGCACTCTATTTTCTTTTATCGGCTCATGTTTTGCCAACTCTTTGAGGCATTTTCTTTTCCTTAAGGGAACTAGAGAGACTTAACATCACTATTCCTTGGTCATGATATTCATTTTCTCCTTCTTTTCTTTCTCCATGCTTTGCATCATTACTTTTCTTTGAATCCCTTTAACTTTTCAACTTATTCACTTTCTTTTTGCATTTTTCTTTTTCTTGCTCTTTCTTTTTCTTGCCTTTCCTTCTATTCATTTCTTTTCTCTTTTGTGCCTTGATACCTTTTTTTAAACTCCTCATCTCTCCCCTAAACTTATATTTTTAGCCAATTGTTTCACAAGAGTGTTAAGGAAAGCTTGGGTGCCAAGAGAGGGTCACGACAAAACGGGTAAAGGCTTGTAACATTGTTATCAAATAAGAAAGGTTTTAGACTCAAATGGGTTGACTAGAGATAACAGCATTGGTGGGAAATGAAAATTTTCAAGCGAGTCAAGGAGAGTCTACAATCACTTCTCAAGCCAAGCAAAACTTAAAATTTTGCCTACAAACACATTCGAGGCAAGTTCTAGACCATTCGCACGGGTACTTGGACTTACAACAACAACATCTCATCTCTCATACAACTGGATTGTTAAAGAGGATAGAGTCGAGGGCCTACAACAACCATATTGAAGATTAAAAATCACTATGGTTCGACTAAACCACTCGATGATTGCCTAAGTCAACACAAGAGTCAAAAGGTCACTAACTAGAGCTATTTCTTTACAAAAAACTTATTTTTAACCATAAGCATGTAGTTAAGTGTGTTGGTACCAAGTGAAGCATATTTGACTCTTCGAGCATGATTCAATTAGGTATTTTTATTCATTATTACTACTATTCTTACCTAAATACCAAAAACGGACTCAATCCTTTAAGAAGGTTGTCCCTCCATCTATCGTTAGGAAGAGTCACCCGGTTCACACAAAACACCTTTGGAAAGAACTGTGGCATTAAGAAAACCAAAGGTTTATTATCCACTAAAACATAAAAATAAGTTATTAAAGCAAAAAGAAGCTACTAATTCAAAAAGTAAATCCAAAAGAAGCTACTTAGTCAAAAAAGAAGACAAGCAAAAAGATAAAGAAGCTATAAAATAAAAACTATTGAAAGCTAAATGAATATACATAATGAAGGAATAGAGAGAATATATACATAATGATAAAGAAGAAGAAAATAGTAATAAGTTAATTACATGCCAAATGTGTCATAGATATCAAAATACAGAATCAAAATCATCAAAATGTCACAGAAACTCCACCCCCCTGAATAGAAATAAGCATTGTCCCTAATGCTTAACAAAATAAGAGTATAAGAAGGGTGAGAGTGAGGAAAACTCCCTATGGCTCTATGGCCATCTCTGTGTCCCCCTCAGTCTACAATTGGATCTCATCATCCTCAAGTCTGGGAGTAGCTAGGTTGGTGAACATCTAACGGACTGTCTCAGCAGTGTCAACATCAAGGTCTGGCTCCTCAGATTGGCCAGCTGCTATGGTGGTCTCTGTGGGAACTGGGCCTGGGTGGTACGGGTCTATCAACATGTCGAATGGAATGTCTCCAGCTGCTGCAAGCTTGGTGACCTGTCGCCGGAGCTTATCCACTAATTTCTTCGAAACATGTGACTTTCGCATCTTCTTTACTTCTTTGCCCAATTCTTCAATCACAGACCCATGCTGTACCAGAGTAGCCATGATAGTGTTCTGGTTGTCCAGGATCTTCTTCAATGTTTCTTCGACTGAGGGAGGAATCTAGGTTGCCAGAGAGGATGATTGTGCTGCAACATGACTGGATATGTCATTCAGCTTTGCAGTAGCTGTTTGCATCCAGTTGTTGAGGCTCGCCAGTGTTTGGGAGACTCGCATCGCAGAGAGTGGAGCAGATGGCATCGGTATCGTCTTCAAAGCTGAGGTGGGAGGTACTGAGGCTGAAGATGGAGGCATGGTAGCTGCACTAGTAGAAGGCTCTGCTGAAGTGGATGGCATATCAGCTGTCTCTGTAACCACCACTGATGGCTCATCAGACTGGCTTACGGTGATAGTCGGTTGACCCTTTCTCTTGGGGTTGTGTGCATCCATCAGAGAATACCAAGAGAAGGGCGTCTTCACCCGAACCTTCATGTCATAATTTATGGGCTCTACCCGTGCATCCGTAAGGTACTCAATGATGGTGTTGGGATACGGGTAGGAAGTATCAGCCTACCTGGCGACCACTGACATGTTGGCTGACATCACGGTACCCACATTAATCGGGTAGCCGACCATAATAGAGGCGACTAGAACTGCCCGTGGAATAGGTAAGTTTGTCTCGTTCTGGCATGGGTCTAGTCTGCTGCATACGAAGTTCTGCCATCCCTTCGCCTCGAAATTTAGGGTGTTCCGCTGAATAGGAACCCCTGCAGTGATCCATGGTGGTGGTAGCCTCGGGGCTGCAAGAAGCTCAGCTAGCCATAGGCGAGCTGCATCACCCATCGCCAACTTCTCCAAGTACTGCACTGGCTCCACATCCTCAAAACCCAAGTAGGAGTACAGTGTGTGCTGGTCAAACCGCACCTTCAGATTTCTCACTTTTGTAACTTTGCTCCCTTTCTTGATATGTGCCATATTGGCATAGAACTCCCGGACCAAATACTCCTTGGCATCCATAACTGACTGGGTGAACCACATCCACCCCTTTCTCTCTCTGAATTGTCTCAACACTTCTGGATTGTACTTGTCAAGGTCTTGAAGTAGGAACTTTCGCTCAAGAGTGAGCGATCTCACCGGCCACCACCCACGGAAACTGGTGAAGGAAGCTAGACTCACAAATCGGTCCTCCCAGATCTCTTTCTTCTTAGACCTCTTAAGGCCGACAACTGTAGTATCACCCCCTCGGCCATCATCTGGAATATCATCAACAACAGCTGCTGGTGCCTCAGGGACATGTGTAGCAGAGGGCTCTGAAGACTGACTTGCACTCTCCGAACCCTCGGAAGTGCTATGTGAGGAGGAAGGTTCGTCTCTAAGTTGGTACCTTCCCTGTGGTTGTGATTGAACAACAGGCTGCTTTTGCACTGAGTCGCCCTCCGATGCTTCCCAAGATGGGGCATATGAACTATATTCGAAAGGCTCAGGCTGTTGTTCTCGGCCTATTGTAGCTTTCTTGGTGATTATCTTCTGGAGGGCGAGGGGTAAAGTGCTTTTGGTTCGGCCTATGGAAGGCTCACCCCTCCCCTTTGAAGTGTCACCACGACCTCGAGATCTGACCATTTTCTGTAACAAGCAACAACAGAACTCAGTTGTAATTCAGTTGAACACAGACAATATATCACATTGCAGAACATGAGTGCAGGGTGGGGAAGTGCGGTCCGCATAATTGCAAGTGCGGCAGCAGACTGGGTTGTGCGGACTGCATAATTTGGAAGTGTGGCCGCAGATATGGAACTGCGGTCCGCACAATTTTGAGTGCGACCTCAGAATTGAAGTGCGGTCCGCACATTTCTCATTGCGGTCGCACATTAGAATTCCCAAAAGTGCCAACTCTCTAATGACAGAGATTGGCCTGATCTGCGGCCGCACACACTTTTCTGCGGTCGCAATAGAATTTTTGCCGTCTACACAATTTCAAGTGCAGCCACAGAATTTAATTAACCAAAGACCCTAGATTACAACTTCAGCGGACCGCACAATTTCTTGTGCGGCCGTAGATTTCAAAATCAAAACGATCAGACTTCTAGGGTTTTCAAGTTTTTGCACAGATTCAACATGGTATTAACAATTAAGCATGCAAATAAATTTACCCAGTCCGCATAAAACAATTAGTAGTTGACCTATTACAGATTAACCCCCACATGGTATTGAAATTGAAATCTATTGACAAATGGCCTAAGACTACCTAAAAGAAAAAAATGTAAATTAAACTAAGAAAATTGAAAAATTCTATGAGAAATTAAACATACCAGATATGAAGGAGTACAAATAAATGATCACAGATGTGGGTGGAGTGTGGCAGATAATTGAACAGATGATTTCAAAGTGTTAGAGTTTAGAGTGCTCAAAGAGGAAAAACTTTGTACAGTAGCCCAAGGCTACTATTTATACTAGCAGGCAACTTTGGGAAATAAAAGAGGAGTATGGCCGCAGAATTCCTTTTGCGGTCCGCACTCTGTTACCTGAAGTCTCAGTAGCCTATGTTGATCTGCAGTCCACACAAATTGTGGTATGACTGCAGATTTGGACTGCAGACTGCATAATTCGATGTGCTGTCACAGAATGGCCAATTTTATGATAGACCAAACTTCAGAGAGTTTGCATTTTCCTCTTCCAAGTTGTGCGGTCCGCACAAGAATTGTACGGCCGCAATTGCCTTCTGCTGTAGCATTCAAAATTGTGCGGTCCGTACTTTTTCCACACTTAGTCAATTTTTTTGAGCATAGTTCCTGTAAAGCATACTCATTCTTGCAACACACTTCAAATCCAGTTAGCACAAAATAGCACCTATATACAAAAGAAGAAAAGAAAAAGAAAAAGAAAATATGGGTTGCCTCCCAAGAAGCGCCTGATTTAACGTCGCGGCACGACGCAGATTACCATCACTTCAAATGAATAACTGCCACCATGTGGTCATCATCAGCTTGTCCCAAATAATGCTTCACCCGGTGACCATTGACTCGGAATACCTCATCATTTTTGTTCTTCAAGTCCAATGCACCAAAAGGTGTCACACTCATAATTTCAAAAGGACCACTTTATTTGGATTTTAGCTTTTCGGGAAACATCTTCAAACGTGAGTTGAACAACAAAACAAGATCGCCCACCTTGAACTCCTTGTTTCGGATGTATTTGTCATGAAGGTACTTCATTCTCTCTTTGTACAAGGACGAACTTGCATATGCATAGTACCAGAACTCATCCAATTCATTCAAATGTGCAACCCGCAAGTTAGCGGCTGCATCCCAATTAAGATCAACTTCTTTAAAGCTCACATGGCTTTGTGCTCAAGTTCCACCGAAAGATGAAAAGCTTTTCCAAACATCAACCGGTATAGAGACATCCCGATAGGAGTTTTGAAAGCAGTCCGATAAGCCCATAATGCATCATCAAGCTTCTTCGACCACTCCGTCCGGTTAGCATTCACTGTTTTGGACAAGATACTCTTTATCTCCCGGTTGGAGACTTCCACTGATGATAGGGAGTCGTAACTTTATGAGTGACACCATACTTGCTAAGCAAAGTATCAAAAGCCTTGTTGCAAAAATGCGACCCACCATCACTTATGATAGCCCGCGGAGTACCAAATCTTGTGAAAATATTCTTCTTCAAAAATGCCACCACACTTCTTGCTTCATTGTTGGGTAGAGAAACGACCTCAACCCATTTAGACACATAATCAACTGCGACCAAGATGTAGGTGTTTCCACAAGAACTCACAAAAGGACCCATGAAGTCAATACCCCACACATCAAAGATATTAATCTCCAATATGGTAATGAGAGGCATTTCATTCTTCTTCGAGATTCTACCAGCCCATTGGCATCCATCACATCTTTTCGCCATATTACTTGCATCTTTGTAGAGAGTGGGCTAATAGAAACCCCAAATTAGCACTTAAGCCATCGTTCTTGCTCCGCCATGATGACCATCATAAGGCGAAGAATGGCAAGCCTCAAGAATAACATGTTGCTCTTCATCTGGTACACATCTTCTAATTACCCCATCCGTGCAAATCCGGAAGAGGTAAGGTTCGTCCCAATAATAATCTTGACAATCCCGTTTGAGCCTTTTCCTTTGATTTGAAGAGAACTCATCCGGGATGATTCCACATACAAGAAAGTTTGCTATATCGACGAACCATGGCACCTCCTTCATTGAAATGGCCAAGAGTTGCTCATCGGGGAAGGAGTCATTGATTTCAAGGCCATTATGCGGCCTTCCCTCCTCCTCCAAACGAGACAAGTGGTCTGCCACTTGATTTTCACTCCCTTTTTGATCTTGAATGTCAATATCAAACTCTTGAAACAATAGCACCCATCTCATCAACCTAGTTTTTGAATCTTTCTTGCTCATAAGATAGCGAAGTGCCGCAAGATCCGTATGAACAATAACCTTTGCACCCATCAAGTATGGGCGGAACTTCTCAATTGCAAACACATTGGCAAGGAGTTCTTTTTCAGTAACTGTGTAATTTACTTGGGCATCATTCATGGTCTTACTAGCATAGTATACCGGATGAAAAATCTTATTGATGCATTGCCCCAAAACTTATCCAACCGCTACATCACTAGCATCGCACATGAGCTCAAAAGGAAAACTCCAATTAGGAGCGGTGATAATGGGAGTTGTTGTCAACTTGAACTTTAGCAATTCAAAGGCTCTCATGCAATCATCATTGAAGTTAAACTTAACATCTTTCTCTAAAAGCTTGCACAAGGGGTTTACCACTTCAGAAAAATCCTTTATGAAGCACCGGTAGAACCCCGCGTGACCCAAGAAACTTCTCACGCCTTTCACGGATGTTGGAGGTGAAAGTTTAGAAATCACTTCTATTTTTGCCTTGTCGGCCTCATTGCCCTTCTTTGAAATCTTGTGGCCAAGGACAATGCCTTCCTCGACCATGAAATGACATTTCTCCAAATTCAACACCAAGTTCGTTTCTTCACACCTTGCCAATACTTTATCCAAATTTGCCAAGCAATCATCAAAGGAATCCCCGACTACCAAAAAGTCATCCATGAAGACTTCAAGATAGTCCTCTACCATATCTATAAAGATCGCCATCATACACCGTTAAAAAGTTATCGGTGCATTGCATAAGCTAAATGGAATCCGCTTGAAAGCGAAAGTGCCATAGGGACAAGTGAAAGTTGTTTTCTCTTGATCTTACGGGGTAATAAGGATTTGGTTGTAGCCCGAATATCCATCTAGAAAGTAATAGAAAGCACGGCCGGCCAGCCTATCAAGCATTTGGTCAAGGAAGGGGAGTGGAAAATGGTCTTTCCTTGTGACTTTGTTTAGATTCCGATAGTCCATACGCACTCTCCACCCGGTCAACGTTCTTGTTGGAATCAACTCGTTCTTATCAATGGTAACCACAGTTATGCCCTCCTTTTTCGGAACACATTGCATGGAAAAGTCCACGAATTGTCGGAAATAGGCTAGACCACCCCGACATCCAACCATTTGATAATATCCTTTTTGACCATGTCTTGCATGGCTTCATTGAGTTTCCTTTGATGTTCAATGGATGGTTTGGCATCGTCCTCCAAGTTAATCTTGTGCATGCAAAATGCGGGGCTTATTCCCCGAATATCCGCCAAAGTCCACACAATAGCTTTCTTCCTCTTGTGGAGTACCGCCAATATAGAGTTAACCTACACGTTAGTCAAACAAAAGGAAGGAATAACTGGTAAAGTAGAATAAAGGCCAAGGAATTCATACATGAGATGTGGAGGCAATGGCTTCAACTCCAACATAGGAGGCTCTTCAATTGAAGGCTTTGTAGAAGGAGTTTTCCTATTCTCAAGATCCAAGGAAAGCTTCTGGGGTGCATAGTTGTACGACCTCATTCCTTGCAAAGAATTAACACATTCCATGAAGCCATCCATCTCGTCATCATCAAAATTTAGCAAGACGGCCTCCAACATATCACCCACATTAATCGTGGCACTTGTATCATCAATAATCACATCGGTCACTAAGTCCACGAACGAACACACTTCATTACTATTCGGTTGCCTCATAGATTTGCACACGTGGAACACCACCTTTTCATCACCCACCCAGAAAGTGAGTTCTCTGACTTCCACATCAACAAGAGCCTTCCCCATAGAAAGGACGGGTCTACCAAGAATAATTGACATCTCATAGTCCACTTCACAATCAAGAATAACAAAATCCGCCAGGAGAATGAACTTGTCAACTCGAACCAATACATCCTCAATCACCCCCAACGGTCTCTTCATTGTGCGATCGGCCATTTTTAATCTCATAGATGTGGGTCTTGGTTGCCCAATTCCTAATGTCTTGAAAATCGAATAGGGCATCAAATTGATACTCTCCCCAAGATCACAAAGAGCTTTTGCAAACTCGGCACTTCCAATGGTACAAGGGATTGTGAAAGCACCGGGATCTTCCAACTTAGGAGCCATCGAATGCACAATTGACTCACTTGGTGAGTGACTTTGATAGTTTCAAAATTCATCAACCACTTCTTCGTCACCAAGTCCTTCATAAACTTTGCATATCCAGGCTTTTGCTCCAAATCTTCAACTAATGGCATATTTATCGAGAGACCCTTCATCATATCAATAAACTTTTTGAATTGATTCTCGCCATGTTTCTTGGCAAGCCTTTGAGGATAGGGAGGAGGTGGCTTAGGCAATGGTGCCTTAGCTTTTTGCACTATCGGTTCTGGTATGTCAATCACATGATCCCTAGACGGGTTCACATCCTCTTGAGTCTCTTCCACCATGTCATCAATATTAATCTGCACTTCATCATTTGCTTACACAACATTGTTCGGGATCTCCTCTTCTTCAACCACTTGCTCATCATCCACAAGTTGCCTTTGACTTGAGGTAGGTACTTTCCACCTCTTCCACTTCTTGTAGTAACGGCCATGGCATGCCCCGTATTGTTCCTACCCTTCGGGTTCACCACCGTATCACTTGGTAGTGCCTCCTTAGGACGAGAATTTAAAGCTTGAGAGATTTGACCCATTTGCACTTCTAAGTTTCGGATTGATGTGTTGTGTGAAGCAAGTTGGGCATCGGAATTGGCATTCTTCTCCATCATTTGCTTGAACATGTTCTCAATACGACCCATTTCATTGTTGGAGGAACTAGGACCATGAGAAGGATAAGGAGGTGGGTTGCTCGGTTGTTGATACATCGGGGGCATTTGAAAACCCGACCCCCAATTTCCTTGGTTGTTGTTCCACCCGCCTTGGTTGTTGCCTCCCCAATTGCCTTGGTTATTATTGTTTTGCCAATTTCCTTGGTTATTGCTTCCACTCCAATTGCCTTGATTGTTGTTATTCTAATTGCCTTGATTGTTTCCACTATTTCAATTACCTCGGTTGTTAGAATTCCAATTGCCTTAATTATTTGAAGGTCTCCATTGTTATTGAATATGGCCTTGGAAGTTGTTTCTTTGCCCTTGAAAGTTATTCACATATTGGATCTTTTATTCTTGATCATTGTAAGAATCACCTTGATCAAATCCACTATCATCTTGCACAAAATTGTTCACTCTTTGTTGCCCTTGTGGACTTCTTATTCTTCTCTTGTTTACCATCATATTAACTCCCTCCATAGCATTGACTTGCCTCGGGTTTTGCATTTGTTGAAGTTGAGCCTTTGCCAATTGGTTCATGGTGGTTGTCAACTCGGCTATGACTTGCCCATGGTCATGTAACTCTTTATGAAGAAGAATCACATTTGGATCACCTTGTGGAACATTGGCTCTAGATTGCCACGCCGATGAAGTATCTATTATCTCATCCAAAATATCACACGCCTCCGCATAAGGCGTAGTCATGAAGTTCCCACCGGCAAGTTGATTCACTACACATTGGTTGGTAGTATTGATCCCCCGATAGAAAGTTTATTGAATCATGTTCTCCGTCATATCATTGTTGGGGCACTCTTTCACCATTGTTCTATACATTTCCCATATCTCGTGTAGTGATTCATTGGGCTCTTGCTTGAATGCTAGAATTTCATCCCGAAGAATAGCCATGTGTCCGGGAGAGAAGTACTTTGAAATAAATTTCTCCGCTAGTTCATCCCAGGTATGAATGGAATGATTTGGAAAACGTTCCAACCAATCTAAAGTTTTCCCCCATAGAGAGAAGGGAAAAAGCCTTAGCCTCAAAGCATCCTTGGAGACATTTGTTTGTTTGCTCCCCCAACACATATCTACAAACCACTTCAAATGTTTGTATGCATTTTGACCCGATGCACCAGTGAAGAACCCTCATTGCTCGAGTAAAGTGAGCATCACGTTGGTTATTTGGAAGTTGTCCGCCCTAATACGGGGAGGGACTATAGCACTTGCATACCCTTCATTCGCGACACCCGGTGTAGAGCCTCTCGTGGTGGAGGTGGGGGCGGAGCGGGTACATTGTCTTGAGGCGGGTCGACCTCGTCTATTGGCTTGAGGTTCAAAAGGGACCTCATCCATTTGATCATCCTCAACATCCACATCCCCCACGTCTATGTTTCTGAGATCGTTGTTTGCCATGATCGCACTTACAATACTCACACGTTAGTAACTAGGAAGGAAAAGAAGATATCCCCAAAACACACTTAAATATATAGCTAACACCGTTTTTAGCTCCCCGGTAACGGTGCCAAAAATTAATCTCGTTCAATTTCACTCATCTATTTGAGGTTATAAAAATGGTCGATGCAATAGTAATGCCTAACATGAGTAGGGGTCAAATTCCACAGGGAGCTATATGAATGGGAGTTAATAGTATAAATCTTAGCGTGTGAGTTTGTATATCTAAATTTTCACTTCCGCAAAGTTTGGTTGATTAAAAATCTAAATTACACTACGATTGCAAGTGAAAGAATGAAACTAAGAAATTGTTTTTGTTATTTTTCAAATGATATAAAAGGCCTAGGGCTATGACCTTCACCTAGGTGTTTGCCTAATGGATTGTAAACTTTAAAGCTTATTTTATTAGTCGGGGTGTATTATAGTTATCAACACTCAAGTATCCACTCAATACCTCTCGGTCAGAGAGTGATTTTGCCCAATTTGACTTTCTCAAGTCCAAATGGGTATTGAACAAAATAGCTGATAAGAAGCTCAAGTCGGGTTTTACTATCTCTAGGTTAAACCCTTTAATTGGGCTTATCAATCTCTCGATTGACCCAATTTCTTGCTAGCCAAGTTTTCCTAGACTAAGTCTCTCTTTCTCAAGTAGAGACCAAGTCAAATATACATGAATTAGTGTTTGCAACCATTAATTCTTCAAATAAAAGCAAGAACTAGGCTAGATAATAAGCACCCAACCATAAACGAGCAATAAATCAAACACCCATTAAGTTTACACACTAGAGTTGGATCATAACCCTAGTGAAAATCTAGCTACTTATGCTTAAATTGGAAGAAATAGGAGAAGAAATGATAACTAAACCCATATTGATAATTAAAATGATGAAATTAATATTCAAAAAGCTCAAAATAACAAAAACTATTAAAAAGAGTAAAAGAAATCGTCTATTGTAGCAGCTGATGTCAAAAGTTAACCAAAAAAAGTGAAACTCTTCTGTTTATACAAAGCTAAAATTTTCGGACAAAAATGCCCTTTCGGAGGTTCTGCGGCCGCACAATTTTATCTGCGATCCGCACTTTTCTTTATCTTGACAGGAGTGGAAATCTGCTGCCGTACTGCTTTCTTTCTGCGGCCGCACAGTAATGGTGCGGTCCGCACTTTGAGATACAAGTTCTCTGAACTTTTTCTCTAACCCAGCTTCTGCGGCCGCACAATTTATGTGCGAACTGCACTTTACACATTTATCTGATGGGAATTTCTTCACGACCTGCGGCTGCAGATAATATTCTGCGGTCCGCACTTCTGAGCTTTTGTACATATTTTTGTCCTTGAGTTCAGATTACTCATTCTTGAGTTGGATTTCTTCTTGGGAGCTCATCTTCCAATATTCCTGCAATTAAGCATATTTTATCAGTTTTTAGGAACATAATTAAGCACTTTTAGACTAAAACAAAAGCTAAAGAGCGCTAATAAGTAGTCAAAATTCCCACTTATCAGCCGTCGATTATCAACTATGGAAATCCATTTGTATCTCTAGACATGGCCCCGCTATCTCTCACTTGTTCTTTGCGGATGATATCATCCTTACTTCTACGACATCAGCAAGCAGTTTCCATACCATCATTGACATCCTTAACGACTTCAATCAAGTCTCAGGTCAAAAAATTAACTTTCAGAAATAAATTAAAAAAAAACTGAAAAAATTGTTCCTCCCAGGATATGAATTTTGTTCTCTCCTATTTTAACATGCACGAAGGTACATCTCTTGGTAAATATCTAGGCTTCTCAATTTTTACTGACCGGCCTAGTAAATGTGATTTTCAGTTCATTCTTGATAACTTTAAACAAAAGCTTGCGGGTTGGAAAACAAACTTCCTTTCTATGGTTGGGCGCACAACTCTTATTAACTCTAACCTAAACAACCTCCCGAATCATGTAATGCACTACCTTAATATTCCTCGTACTATCATCTCTCAATTAGAACGATGCCAACACAATTTTCTTTGGGGCACCACTCTCAATAAAAAGAAAATTCACCTCATAAAATGGAGTATTGTTACCACGCCAAAAACTCATGGCGGATTAGGTATACAATGCCTTCATCAAAAAATCAAGCCTTACTAGCTATTCAAGCCTGGCAAATGCTTCGCAACCCCTCCTCCTTATGGGCCTCTACCCTTCTCCATAAATACTTTTACCGAACGACCAATCTCCACGCCCGTAGCTCTTTTATCTGGACTAACCTACTCATGGGCTGTAACCTCTGCCAACAAGGCATTAAATGGCTCATTGGTGACGACACTCTCATTAACTTCTGGTTTGATTCCTGGATCGGACCTAATCAACCCCTGAGACAGTGTATCATAAGTAGGGGTGTTCATGGTTCGGTTTGGATCGGTTTTCTCCTAAAAAGAAATCAAACCAAGTAAGTCGGTTATTCAAATATTGGAACCAAACCAAACCAATTAAGTCGGTTTTTTATCGATTCGGTTTTTGTCGGTTTTTCGGTTTTTATCTTCTTTTTAAAAAAATATGAGACATACACTGCGAAAACACATATTTTGGCGACTATATTTTCAACATAACACTATCAAACACATATTTCGGCGATTATATTTTCAACATAACACTATCAAACCAATTGCTCTTTGAGAAATCTATCATTTACCAAGATATATTGATGATAATTGAATCAAATATTGATGAATAATTTAGCTACTCAATTAAAAATCGATTTTAACGTGAAATAAATTCTTGTATTTAGCAAAAGAAAACTACCAATCAAACTAAAATGTAAAGACAAAGAATTAGATTATTAAAATAGCAAAGAACTAGACAAAATACAAACGACTAATATGTACCATAAAATTTTAGTAACATATATATATTTTAAATAGCTATGTCTATAGTCGGTTTGGTTCGATTATTTTTGGTTATTTTTTGATTAAAATCAAAACCAACCAAACCTAAAAAGTATCAATTTTTTTGATCGGTTTGGTTCGGTTTTTCGGGTTTTTATGAACACTCCTAATCACAGGGCCTCTACCAAGACATGTCGTCTTTGATACACTATACACTTATCTTACCCGAGGTCAATAGGACTTCGCATCTCTCCCTTTTGAGCTCCCGTCACGATTCTTCCAGCAAATTCTTAATACATATATTCCTTCCTATACCACTAACCCCGATTAGTTTGCCTGGACTCTCGATCCACGAGTAACATTCACCATCAAATCACTTTATAACCACTTACTCACATCCTCAGAACCCTCCTTTAATTGGATATGGAAACTTCATCTCCCACCAAAAATTAAGCACTTCCTTTGGTTGACTAAGCTATAATTGCCTCCCTACTGCCTCACATTATCATCACATAGGCATCTTTCGAGACGCCACATGTGCCCTATGCCTTACCAGCTCCAAAACAATTCCGCATTTATTCCTCCACTGTCCAGTAGCAGTACAACCATTGTCAACCTTGTCCATATTACCAGAAATCATAAAACTCGATAGTATTGTCGCCCCCTATAACATGGCTACAAAAACTCATTTTGCATTCCTCATACCATATCTATACGTTTCCCTATGCAAATAAAGTGGCACCCTCCTAGTGTAGATTCCTTTTAAATACTGATGGTTCCGCTGCACAACACACTAACCAACGAGGGATTGATGGAGTCATCCATGACTCACGTGTAACTGGATTTTGGGCTTCGCAGGTCACCGCTTTATTCATGGGACCATTGAAGCTGAACTGCTTGCACTCTACCATGGACTAAAATTGTCCTTCACTCATGGCTACACACACCTTGAAGTCAACTTAGACGCCAAGGCTATTATTACTCTACTACATACCTCCCATCAACTTTATGCTAACATTATCTTTGATTGCAGGTCTCTGGTCGCCCAACTGGATGATTCAGTCATACTTCATACGTACAGGAAGCAAAACCAAGTGGCTGACTCACAAGTCAAACCTGGTTGCCAGATAGACAGTTCACCAAGCATCATCGTTTTTGCTCAACCACCACCTTTTGTTTAGAAGACGCTAACAGAAGACCGTTCGGGAACGCTTTTTGTTAGACAGGTTCAACCTAACTGCCGGCCCAGCACCTTTGGCAGGCCTTTTTGTAACCCACCGGAAACGGCTTCCCCTAATACTAGTTTCCAACATGCATCCCCTTTTTGTTACGACCCATCACGAGGTCGCTCCCCTAGGCCATTGTGTATGTTGCCTCCTGCTCCTTGTAACGTTCAACCTTAATATTATATATTAAGTATCTTTTGAACCAAAAAAAAAAAGATCTCGTGCGACCTATCCCACAAAATTACTTTAACAATATAGAACTATGGTTAGTCTCGTCCAAGCACCTTTTAGTATTCCTTCGCGTATTGAAGAAAATGTTGTTGTAATTTCATTCTCTTGCTTAATTTTGAATTATTTTTTTAATTTGTTGCTTTGTTTCTCCTTGGAAATAAAAAAATATAAATTTTAGTCGATTGGAAGATAGCTTAACAACTTCAAAAAAGGGCGCTGCAGGTTTTTTTTTTCCTCGATGAAAAGGTTTTGATTTAATATGACACTAGAAAAAAACTTCTTATGTCTAGGAAAATTAGAGAAGTTTTGTAACCTTATCAATATTTTATTTTTATTTTTTGGGGCTGGGTTCTTTTCAAAAATCATTTTCCTGTTTTCCACCTAGGTTTTCTCTCAAAAAGTTTACAATATTTTTTCTGGCAAAAACAGCTTGCTCCCACTAAGGTTGACAATGTACCACTATTTTAATTTAAACCAAAAATCCAAAAAACGGAAATCATATCGAACGATAGCCACGAATTGGAAGCAGTGGAAACAATGAACCTTCTAAGCCAAGCTCCCGCCGGAGCTTTATCGGCAACTCATCGTTGTTCCCTCAAATTCACTCACCCAATTCCTCCGCTCTTCTCCAATCGCCGCCCCACTAAACTTTCCACTACTAACCCAATTCACGGCCCAAAAGATCGCCCTAAACCCCTCACTCTTGCTAACGCTGAATCTTCTTCCGGCGCCGGCGCTCCTCGTCAAACTAATACTGCTACTACTAGTACTAGTGGATCAAATAATGGGTCAACTTCTTTCGGCTCAGATGATGGAATCACTTTCGTGGGCCAAGATACTGTTCCTCTTGAAGGTGTTATCCAGTTTGAGAAACCCAATTCTTCTTCCTTTAGTGATAAACTCAACAAATGGGGGTAAGTCTTTGTTTATCTGATTAGTACTTCCTCTTTCCCAATCTACGTGATGCACTTTTCTATTAGTCTGTCCCCCTTTCAATCTGTAGAAAAAAATTAACTTTTTTTTACCCTTAATGAGATGATTACATACGGAGTATGTAATACTGTTGTTACTGAGTATTGGTTTTAAACGTGCCCGAAATGGAGTGGGGTGGATAGTGAGGACTGAGGTGTAATTGTTGTTGTGTTGTTTGTATGTGATTGTGTTGTTCATTGGGATTTTTTTTTCTTTATGAATTTGTGGATTTTCAGTTGGGTGGCTTTGTTAGCTGGTGGAGATGTAGCGGCTCTATTGTTTTTTTCTGCAATTGGAAGGTTCAGTCATGGCTTCCCTGTTTTTGATCCCGACACGCTGCGAACTTCTGATCCTTTCATTGCTGGTTGGAAAATTGATATGTTATGCTTATCTCTCTAAGTTATTATGTATTCTTGAACATAAAGATTGAATTTTTAATGATGATTGTGTTCCTTAGGTTGGTTTTTGAGCGCATATTTCCTTGGAGGATATGGGGAGGATGGTCGAGGAAAGAATGGTTTTTTTAAGGCTTTCATTGCTGCTACCAAATCATGGTCATTAGGCATTCCGGTTAGTCCTTTTTATATACCAGTTGATTGGATACTATAATTTATAGATATTTATTGGTTATTCTTCTCATTATCTGGTGGTTACCAAACAAATCCAATATATGGGTGACTGGTATTTGGTCAACCTTGCTTCCAATTTACAAGTCTAGATAGTTATACATCTTGCAGCTTCTCTAACATGAAAATTTAAAATCTCAGTTGAATGCTTTCTATTCACCATTTTCTACTATTTACTAGTTGTAAGCTGTGGTTGTTAGTTAACTATCGCAGAGCTAGATATTAATGGCGGGGAAGTCATCCGCATGTGATGATTGAAGGTAAAAGGCAAGAAAGAGGAACAAAAAGGAAGCAGACGAAGGAAAATGACAAAGGAAGACTTCTTCCCTTCCGTTGCTGACCCAAAGGAGAAATTGGCAGTCGGCGAAAATTGGCAACCGGATTTGGACAATGAATAAGTGGGAACCTATTTAATACGCTGATATAATTGATGATGTCAATACAATATTTTTGAAGCCCATAAATAGGTATCTTCCGTGCCTCATTCAAGCATCCAATTGGAATTTAATCTAGTGGATCCACCAAGGAGCTCTCAAGAATAGAGAGTTGTAGATCAATGAGTGAGGTATTCTCTATGTGGAAAGAGAGTTGAGTGGTGGTGGAGAGGGTATTCCTTTTTGAGTGTGTTAAACTCGGGGATTTTGTGATATTCGATTGCTTATTGTATCTCATCTACTATAGTGGTATTGTTTTGCTCCTCTTGGGTCTTGTTTTATCAGTTCCTTATTTCTCACTTTTATTCTCATTGATTTACAATGAATATTCTGTGGGTATTTCAAGGGTCCCAATAAGTGATCTACATCTCTATTCCTAAGAAATGTGCGAAGCATGAAAGAGACCTATTACAGACTTCAAAATACTCTACTGACGTAATCAATTACATTAGCGTATTAATTAGGCTCCTACTGTTCTTTGCCAAAGTCGGTTGCCATTTTTGGCCCCCGACATTTCTCCGTTGGGGCTGGCAATGGAAGGCTGTCTTCCTTGCCTTTTTTCTTTGTCTATTTCTTTTTATTTTTCTCTTTCTTCTCGTTAGCCAATCACATGGGGATAACTTTTCCCAACAATTACAGCTTGGAACTTCCTCGGGCTTTGGCCAATGCTATCAGGAGATGAGGAGCAGAATTTCAAGAACTTAGGATTTTCTATCATTTTAGATAGACAGGAACAAATTCAATATGAGGAAGGAAATATCTTAGGAATTAGATTTTTAGTATTGGCACTCCCAATAAGATGCAGAGATCTGCCAAAAGAAAACTCATGGATGTGTGGTAGTTGCACATAATGCAAAATGCATGGTTAAGCCGTTAAGGCGACAAACTTGAAGAGGAGAAGGAGGTGCAAAACCTCTTTTAGGGTGACTGTGCCATGAAAGTTGTCGGTAGTGAGCTGAAATGGTGCTTCCAGATCGGGAAACTAACAGCAAGTAAGGTGTAATAGTGTAATTAGAATGAAGTTGTAATACTTATGTAAAACATTCTGTGCCCTTAACAGGAGAACAAATAAGCTAGTAATCTAGAAACATTCCAGAGTGTAATGAGGCCTTAAGTAGAACTATTGCTCAGTAACTTGGTTTGTGCTTGACTGCATGTGACCAGGAATAAGCTTGAATATGTTGCACTGCATCATAGGTTAAAACCAGTTTCGGTGTGCTTAGAATTTACTCCCTCTTTTCCATTTTATGTAACACTCTTTCCTTTTAGTTTGTTCAAAAAAGAATGACACTTTTCTATGTTTAGGAACGATTTAACTTCTAAACTTTTCATATTATACTTAAAGACATGATATAGGCAAACAAATGTTATGGCATGTTTGATGCTAAAGTTCCCAAAGTCTTTTTTTTCCTTTCTAAACTTTCGTGCCCAATCAAACAAGTTACTAAATGAGGGATGATTAGTTATGTCTTAATGAAATTTTTAACTTTGTTTGGAAAGGTTACAAATTCCGCCTTGGCAAAACTCCATATATGATGTGTGGTATAAGTTTTCTTATACGATGGCTCTCTCTAGCTTGCATATACAAAATACTCTCTTTCTTTATGTGACATAGTGTGAATGGGTACAAGTAGTACAAGGTAAGATTCCATTGTATCTTCTTTTGGTAAAAGTAGAAAAAATATCAACTTAATAATTGATAACTTAGTATAAGCCAGAAACATCACATTACTTAATGTTACAACAACAACAACAAACCCAGTAAAATCCCACAAATGGGGTATGGGGAGGGTAGTGTGTACGCAGACCTTATCCCTACTTTATGAGGGTAGAGAGACTGTTATCGATAGACCCTCGGCTCAGGAACAGATAAGGGAGCAATAAATAAACAATAGCAGCAACAGTGTAATAGGACAAAGAAAGCAAATGGCCAAGTAATAACAAAGATCAAGGAATAGGAAAGTACAAGAATAGTGCCAATACTACCGGTAAGGATGACACACCGTGCACCAACACGAAACTAGGAATAGTAAACTAAGACTAGTACCAATACTGTAGGTGAGACTAGGAGAAACTTTCGACTACTTGTCAACCCACAACTCTAATACTCGACCTCCACACCTTCCTATCGAGGGTCATGTCCTCGGTAAGCTGAAGTAGCGCTATGTCCTGCCTAATCACCTCTTCCCAGTACTTCTTAGGCCTCCCTCTACACCCCCCTAGACCCGCTATGGTCAACCTCTCACACCTCCTAACGGGTGCATTGGTGTCTCTCCTCTTCACATGCCCGAACCATCTCAACCTCGATTCCCGCATCTTTTCTCCCACAGGGGCCACGCCCACCTTGTCTCGTATAACTTCATTCCTGATCATATCTCTCCTGCTATACACACACATCCATTTCAATGTTAAACTATTTAAATGAAGTACAATGCTTTTGTAGATATGAGAATTTTCAATTGTATAAATAGAGTATTACTAGTTGCAGAAACATGTCGAATATTTTGGGATGTCTCGGAAGTGGTTGCGTGGACGGAGAGAGTACAATATGTAAAAGCGCTAAAAAGGGATGCTCGGTGCACAAAGCCACGCAGGGTCCGGGCAAGGGCTGCACCCCGAGTGAGATTGATGTAGGCAGCCTACCCTGATGCAAGCATCAATGACTGATTTCACGGCTCGAACCCATGACTTATAGGTCAAAAGCGCTCTAGCCCATAATCAAGAGTTTAAAACTACCTTTTTTTTAAAAGTAGAATGTAACTAAAGGAACAAAGTATCTGCTAAATACAACTTATCAAATTTGAAGAAGAGGAATTGGAATAAAGATGTCAACAAAATAAATAACTGACCAATTTCCAATTGTGAATAGAGTCGAACATCATTTCAATTGGACATCTTGCTAGTTAAAAAGTTTGTGAAAGAAAAATATGGTAATCCAACTTTACTTACGAATTTGTATCATATTTGATAAAGTGATGGTGAAGAACATTACGTTGCTGCAACCTGATTGTTCATTATCCATATTATTGATAGCTCTAAGGCCAAAAAATATGGGTAATGAACTATGGGGTTGCAGCTAAATTTATTTTTGATAGTTGTGTTCGAATATTCTACCCTGGAGGCTGCAACAATATCTTGATGAGTATATGATTTGATCAGTTTACAACTCTCTCTCTTGGGAACTGACTAGTGAGCCAATCTTCTGTTCTCATACTTACTGTCATCTTTCTAGCGACTTCCTTCTTTCTACCCCTTGCTTAATCTTTGTTTCGTTTACTTGATTCTCTTTACCGTGGAAATTTGAGATTGTTTCACTGACTAACTTAAACCTAGGATATGACAACGAGAAACATGCTATTTTCTGCTAAATTAAAGATGGATACAAGATTGCCTTTCGTTGTTGGTCACAATTCACTTGAGAATGGAAGAGAGCGGAGAAGGGAAATTCTTGTAGTTTTGCTGGTGGAAGAGGAAGGAACTTTGTTGGCAGCATTTTCATCAACTATCACATTCTTTTCTGGATTTGAGTAGAGAAGACTGAAGAGATCAGCATCAGAGAACAGTGGAAAATTTGTTCGTAGCCGGAGGAAGCAAGATCAGCTGTAAAAGTACTACATCAAGCAAAGCTTTAACCACTACGTAAGTTTCGTTAGAATACATCGAATTTAAGATAGAAGAAGAAGCCATTTTAATCCCTGAGAACACTTGTAACTCTGCATATAAATCATCGGATTCAGGAGTTTGCAGAGCTAGGAGAGCATCTTCAGACTGATAATAGTCAAGGTATTAAACAAAAGAGTTATGTTGAGGTCGTACACCCCAAGGAATGGCCTAATAAGGGAGTTGCTGATAAAGTGATGAAAAAGGAAAACAAAGTGACATCAATTGCATAAGAAAGGTTTCTCATAACCAAAAAGGACTTCCTTTATACAACTTTGGTTGGTAGTTCGTCGAAGGAAAGGAAGATAATCCTTCTATATGAATTGAGAGATGGGTAATATCGCGAAAAATGGATGTGACAATGTACTGAATTATTTGGATCACAATTTTTGTTTGATTTCCCTTCTAGAGGCAAAGAGGGAATAATTTAATGGGGGGATTGGTATTAGGATAAGTATAAATTTCTACTAGATTAATGGTCTTTGCAAATATTTAAGGCGTAGAGGCCGGCCGAAAAAATTGAGAATAGGACTATTGGATGTTCGACTGAACCTGTGTTCTGATAATGTCTTCAAGTCCATAGGTGACTTTAAAAATAGCCGTAAAATCTCCGAGTGTTGGTGGCGCACTGTTCGAAACTTGCTGGATAATAGGCCTGCCCCTCTACTCATCACTTAATACCAGGCGTTTTATTTGCGGCAGGGTTCAAAACTTATGATGTGCGTCTAACCCGCACATCACAAGTTGCACTCATGCTAATGATACACTTATATTGTGTAGAACAGATGAGAGAGTTGGAATTATTGAGAATAATTTTGATTGTCTTTGAAACCATTTGAGAATAAAACCTCTAGTTCTCCTCAAACAGTACTCTCCTATTGTTATAGTGGGTCCTTGAAGTGTTATTGGCATTCCAATTCAATCCTTACAAGTTGGCTGTTTATATGTTGCATTTTTTCTGATAGGAAAAACTTATATGGTTAATCAAATTCTGCCTAAGATTCATTGGACAAGCCTCTGTTAGAAATAAACCTCCAGTTCTCATCTAACACTTCTCTCCTTTGTTTACCATATATATTCAGTATAGAGCTTGGTGCTTGAAGTTTAAATGATTTTGTGAAAATAGGTGTTTTAGGGGTGTTCATATATTGCAACTTTTCCGATAGGAAAGAATATATATGGTTAATCAAATTTTCCTAAGATTCATCACAAGTCTATGTGATAACAGCAGCGACAACAGTAAGAATGTGAATCTCTTCAGTGGTGTTGATAGGGAAGATGCTGTCATGCGTCACATAAAATGAATTAAAAAAAGGGAAATGACTATGGATAAGTCTTTATTTGAGTACCAACAAATCACATTGGGGATCTTTCCCCTGTTACACTCACTCTTGTGTGGCTGATCTACTGTCTTCGGTAAATGTTTCTGGTTATATTTGCTTAAAGTAGTCTTTTCATAAGATTTGGTATGCAATACTTGCTTTGACATTTCCATGGATGCTTTGGCCTTCCATTGGAGTTTGATAGATAACTATCATTTTCTAGTCTCAAGATTTCCTCGCATCTTGATACATTGCCCGTGAATTTCATTAGTCATTGAACAACGAAAAAGTTGTCATTTGCATAATTTGTTGGGCATTTTCTAGGCCTTACCCATCATGGGAAATTATTTGCATGTGTAAAGCTGGAACAAGGCAGCATGTTGTGTGACTGCAGTTGTTACAGGGCCAATTTTTCGCAAATGGCACTGCACGGCAGCAGCCTGACACTCAAGCTACTCAGCCTTACTTTTCCCTTACTGTTTAGGACTTAGAATTATTTCAGACTTCTGAAATGGAAGCAACACAATTACGGGTAAACACCCAACCTTTTATTATTCTCGCAGAATATACAAAGGACTCTCCGTTGGAAGGCTCACAACTGACTTCCTCTCAAGCCAACGAAATACAACACCTATATATAGGGGCTGCCACTGGCAGATTACAAGGGGCAATTACATCATAGTGCTTGTCACCTGTCAAACACTATAAACAAACACTTAACCATGTAATGGAGCACTTCCCACGAAATGGCCCCACCATTAGCACTTTAACTCAATGTAACATGTCTTGCACACAGCTTTGCCCACACTTTGTCTTTAACTTGCCTCGTCATTTGACCATGCCTCGCACATTAGCTTATGACAATGTCTTCGTCACAGCCTTGCCGTCCCATTGATCCATACGCATGCCTTGGCAAAATGCCATGCGTATGTCTTTGTTTGCCATCGTCGTCGCCTATATCAAAGGCTGCCTTGCCATCACTCAAGGAACCTTGCCTAGCTGACCTGCCCAAGTCTGTGCACTGGCTTAAGCATACTCCCAGCTTCGTACATTGCTTGTCAAACCCAGACGAACCCATGCCAAAGGGCAATGTACAAGCCCTTGACATTGGTTCTGCCCGACATCCGTCACGTCTCACCATTAGGGGCTAACAAATCACTCCCACTAGTTGAACTCGACGTCCTCGTCGAGGCTGACTTCAAATAGTCCTCTACTTGCTGTTCATATTGCCACAATGAAAAGTCGCATCTGTCTCGGGCATTCCTTTCCATTGAATCAGGAATTCCGTCCGCCTATTCTTCTTATGCATCCCAAGAACCCGGTGGTCAAGAACCTTCTCAATTTCTTCCTCAAGCTGAGTGCACATCTCATGAGGAGCTCTCTTTGTTTTGTGTCTGCCCGGATCTTCAGGATCTTCAACATAAGGCTTTAGAAAACTCACATGGAAAGTCGGATGTATTTTCATTCTTTCAGGCAGCGTCAGTCGGTAAGCAACTTCACCAACTTTTGCAACAACTTCTAAAGGACCATCATACCTTGAAACCAAGGATCTATGCCTAACTCGGCTGTCAATCTTTTTCCAAATCTGCGGAGTTTGCTTTAACAACACCTTGTCACCCACTTTGAACTCCAAGGGACGCCTATTTTTGTCAGCATATTTCTTCATTCTTCTCTGAGCCTTTGCCAAGCTATCTGTCGCTTCTTTGATCATAGCTTGTCTATCCCAACCATAGCGGTAAGCAGCTGGACATTTACCCCAGTCCTTTGTTGTGCAATCGCCACTGGTTGTGCAGGGTGCTTCCCCAATACAATCTCAAACGGACTCATCTCCGTTGATAGAGACTTGTGCAAATTATAAGAGAATTGTGCACAATTTAGCAAATATGTCCAATTGCGTTGACTGGCAGTCACGAAGTGCCTCAAATATTTTTCCAACAGATGGTTAATTCTCTCGGTTTGGCCATCAATTTGGGGATGATTCGCCGTTGAAAACTTCAAGTTCGTACCCGTCTAGTTGAACAGATGAGTCCAGAACCGGCCTGTAAATCGAGCATCCCTGTCACTAATAACGTCCTTCGGCATTCCGATATATTTAACCACATTCTTGAAGAACAACATCTTTTGAAGAACATTCTGTAGGGGCAGCAATAAAAACAACATATTTAGAAAACCTGTCAACCACGACCATGATCGACGACAATCCATTGACCTTAGGGAACCCACTGATAAAGTCCATCGAAAGAAGCGACAGATAGCTTGGCAAAGGCTCAGAGAAGAATGAAGAAATATGCTGACAAAAATATGCGTCCCTTGGAGTTCAAAGTGGGTGACAAGGTGCTGTTAAAGCAAACTCCGCAGATTTGGAAAAAGATTGACAGCCGAGTTAGGCATAGATCCTTGGTTTCAAAGTATGATGGTCCTCTTTAGAAGTTGTTGGTGAAGTTGCTTACCGACTGACGCTGCCTGAAAGAATGAAAATACATCCAACTTTCCATGTGAGTTTTCTAAAGCCTTATGTTGAAGATCCGGGCAGACATAAAACAAAGAGAGCTCCTCCTGAGATGCGCACTCAGCTTGAGGAAGAAATTGAGAAGGTTCTTGACCATCGGGTTCTTGGGATGCATAAGAAGAATAGGCGGACGGAATTCCTGATTCAATGGAAAGGAAAGCCCGAGACATATGCGATTTGGGAAAATGATGTTTCATTGTGGCAGTATGAACAACAAGTAGAGGACTACTTGAAGTCAGCCTCGACGAGGACCTCAAGTCCAACTAATGGGGGTGGTTTGTTAGTCCCTAATGTTGAGACATTACGGATGCCGGGTAGAACCAATGTCAAGGGCTTGTACATTGCCCTTCGGCATGGGTTTGACAAGCAATGTACGGAGCTGGGTGCATGCTTAAGTCAGTGCATGGACTTGGGCAGGTCAGCTAGGCAAGGTTGCTTGAGTGATGTCAAGGCAACCTTGGATGTGGGCGACGACGATGGCAAACGAAAACAGACGTATGGCATTTGGCCAACGCATGCGTACGGATCAGTCGGACGGCAAGACTGTGACAAAGACATTATCATAAGCTAATGTGCGAGGCATGGTCAAATGACAAGGCAATGCAAGTTAAAGACAGTGTGTGCAAGACATGTAAAAGTGCTAATGGCGGGACCATTTTGTGGGAAGTGCTCCATTACATGGCTAAGTGCTTGACAAGTGACAAGCATTATGATGTAATTGCCCCTTGTAATCTGCCAGTGACAGCCCCTATATATAGGTGTTGTATTTCGTTGGCTTGGGAGGAAGTCAGTTGTGAGCCTTCCAACGGAGAGTCCTTTGTATATTCTGCGAGAATAATAAAAGGTTGGGTGTTTTTACCCGTAATTGTGTTGCTTCCGTTTCAGAAGTCTGAAATAATTCTATGTCCTAAACAGTGAGGGAAAAGTAAGGCTGAGTAGCTTGTGTCAGGCTGCTGCCGTGCAGTGCCATTTGCGAAAAATTGGCCCTGTAACCGCTGACGTTATAGTTTACAGATCAGTAGGAAGTGATGTAATTTGAGGATAAAGGTTAGACAAATAGATTATGCTCAGTCCCTCCCACTTACGTGAAGCATGAGCTTGATCATGTTTTTGTTTAAAAAAATTTATCAGCCTTTCATTTTTTCTCGGTTTGTTGAGGATCAAGGATTCCTAATCATCAGCTGACTCTTATTTACTCTCTGCTTCTCTTCATTTGCAGGTGGGTTTAGCTATAAGGGCTGCCTCTGTGGGTCATATACCACCAGTCAACTTCATAATAGTTACCATGGGGAGTACTGCTGTATTACTTATCGGATGGAGGACACTCTTGTTCAGCATCTTACCAAAGGACCAGCCGAAGAAGAATGATGTTTATAAGAGCGGAAGCCCTTTTGAACTTTTTGAGGTAAAGTTTCTCTTGTCTAATCAGTAACTTGGGATATTAATGGCGCGATAGCTGTTTCTATGAACCTTTTCTTGCTTCCCTAACATGGCTACCCTGTTTGAGCAATCAAATCTGTTAACTCAAGCCACGGAACTTTATATGCATGTGGCGTGTGATAAGAGGCAGATCCAAGATCTAAATTTAATAGATTCAACTTTTAAGATTTTTAGCATTGTACTATTAAAATTGTGGGTTCAAATCTAATATTTTTTGAGATTTTAATAAGTTTTTACATATAAATTCGTACTCCGTGTCGAAAGTTATGGGTTCAGTTGAACCCATAGCCGAAAGCCTACATCCTCCCCTTTGTGTGATGGCTTTTATTTTCCCATGCACTAAACTCGTTATTTGTTGAAATAACACTTGGTTGACATTTGATCAATTTGTTTGCTAAGAGCTGACTTTTGGGTTGTTCTCAGACAAGCATGGTTTTTTCTTTACTTGATAGTAAATATTTGAAATTTTCACGTTCATTGAGGGAACAAATGGAAACGAAAACGAGTGGGCGTAAACCTGTGCTTACTTTCTATTCTTATTCTTATTCTTCCTACGCCATGAAAGTTTGTTTCTTACGTGACAACTATGCAGTAACTGTGTAAAACATGGTTGCTTGTTCAATTTCTGTATTTATTAAGAAAAAAATCGTTTTGTTGCAGTTGCTGACATCATTGGTAAGAAGATGGTGATTGTGGTAGCAGTGCACGCGACATGTTATTGCAATTATACTCTTTCTAAAGGAAATTTTCCAGTATGTACATGTTATTTCTCATTATAAGTAGATGAAGTTGTAGTTCATGCGTCTGAATAGCGGTGGAAGAAAATACAGTTTCATATTGGTGCACGAAAATGTGGCATATGCTTTGTCCAGTGCAGATGTATCAAATATTTGATTCGGATTGCCTCGTGACCTAGGGGAATTGTATGTTATGCCGATGCTTCTGCTTCTGCTTCTGCTTCTGCAGAGAAATCTAATTGCTTCTTGAAGGTCCTTGAACTCTTTATCAGTCGCCATTCACCAACATCAACAGAAAGACGATACAGTTAGTAACATTTGAGTTAATAATTTATAAGAAGTTGGCTTCATCTTTAGGAGTGGCTTAGTTAAATTTTATTAGTTAGCTCGTTGTATTAAGATTAGAAATGATAAGGAAATCTCTTCAGTAGTGCAGCTAATTGCTTTTCAACTGCTAAAAATGTTTGAGAAAGGGTGAGATAATTGCTTGATGAGTTGGCGCGTGTTACAAAAATAACTACTTTGTGGAAGTGAACCAAAACTGCTGCTAATTAGGAGAGAAAAGGGTTGTCAATCTTTTGCTTTTATTTACACCTGAGAGTTTAATAAATAGTACTACTACCTTTTAATCACTGCTATTTGATGCCCGAATATATATAAATAACATTGTTTAATGTGTGATTTTGTCATGTAAGAAATTTCAAATCTGTTTTGTGGGAAAAGGCAACCGATTTGCAGTGATGAGACGTTTGCAGCATTATTTCTGGGTGGAAAAGGGCCTATGTTGTTGTTAATGGGAAGGGAATGTAGGTAGGCCGGCCAAGCAGTATATGAATAGTGAGTTGAGCATAGTGTATATATATATATATAGGCCAAGAAAGCTGTTATTACATTGTCAATTAGCTGTCAGTTTAAGGTTGATGTGTGGCATCTAGACATGATTTTTTCACATTTACTTTAGTCTTGGAGGCTAAAATGATCCGACACTAATATATGATTAAACTTAGTTGAAACAAATGGAAACTGGTTCTTTATTATTATTAAAAATAAGTAAATACAAAATTAATTGAAATAGTTGAGATGGGCGCAAAGTAAGGTTGATATAGGTTTCCATCAGATGGATTTTTGGGCAGCCAAGAAATGCCACCACTCACTGCCTTTGCCAGTTTGAAATTTGCCTTCTCTTCCTCTTATTATTGGTGCTGTCAGATCAATCTTTGTTTGACTGAGTTCTGTTTTCTTTTTTTCCTTTTTTATTTATTTTTAAATTTGCTTCTTTTAATCTTACTTTTCCTTTTTTCTGAATTTCTGATTGATTTTCTGGTCAGTCATGTCTTCGTTTGGTGTTAATAAGTCATCATCATCACATTATATCAATGTCTAATGGTGTCTGAAGTCAAACTTCTCGTAATTTCAGATTTATCGAGAAACTCAAATGCTCAAGTTTCATAAAATCGAAATAATTCCTACTTAGAATCAAACCCTTTTGCATTGAAATTGACAATTGAAGATCATTTGCTCTACAATGGTTGACCTTGCACTTTGACTTTATATGATTAACTTGAGATTGTCTATTTAGTTATCTGCATGTGTTTTACATTAGTCAGCACTACAAGAATAAGCTTACTTTATCCAAAATTTTAAATTATTTCTGATTACTAAGAAGAGCAATAACAATGTATTATTTAATTAATTAGTAATACCAACTTTATTCCAAATGAAACTAATTAATTATGAAACTAAGTACCAATATAACAATTACTTATAAAATTTGCTAAGAAAGCAAATTCAAACTTTAAGGAAAATATCAAGATTTATATCTTAAATGGATAAATATTTGAAAAGATATTTAATAATTTGGAAGTGGAAATATCCAAAATAAAAGCTAGTGAAGGTAAAATCAAAGTACTCTGTGTAGCTGTAATCTAGTGGGTACTAGACTAGTAGCTAAGAGGGGAAAAGGGATGGAGTTTTTTAGCAAAGGAATTAATGAGGTGAAAGTGGCAAGGCATTGGTACATGTTTGCCCTTAAAATCCATCTTACACCATTGTGGAAAAAGAAACCTTATAGTCTTCCTTCCTTTTATAGTGAAAGTTGGTTTTAGTTACAAAACAAAGTATAGTGAATTATTAAAGGGGAATTTCAGACCATTGCATCAGCATAAACATTAAAGGCACATTTTGTATCTAAGTGGATATTTTTTTGAACTTTCGAAAGGTATTGTCTATTACCTATTGGATTTCCACTAGTCTGAATTTTCTTTCTTTCTTTTGGGGTCTGATTTGTATTTGATTTTAATCAATGTTTATCTTAAAGGGGTGGATTCATAATTTAAGTTTTATGGGTTCAAACCTATTATTCCTTCTGTTTCAAAAAGATTGACATAGTTCGAAGTACGAAGGTCAAAATACTTAACTTTGACTGTGAATTTAGACATAGATTCTTCAAGTTTTTGAAAATAAAATGTACATTTTCAGAAACTACATAAAAAGTATTATAAGTCATAATAATTCATAATTCAAAATATTTATAAAATGCTTAAGAAAAACGTGATCAAAAAATAACCTTGTAGACTTTCCAAATAGTAATAGTGTCAATCTTTTTGAAACGAAGGGAGTATATTTTTAAGAATATGTGTTCATATCTATTATTTCTTGTAATTTTAGTGAATTTTTTTACTTAAATTTATATATTGCATAAAAAATACTGAGTTCATATAAACCCGATGTCCAAACTGCATACGCCCGGTTTATCTTGTTTGTGTAATGATTTTTTAAAACTTGTTTGGTTTTTATAACTTATAAGGTAAAGACTAATGGATTCTTCTGCAGCATATATATATATATATAGAGAGAGAGAGAATATAAGGTGATAGTGACTATACAATTCAGCATAGACGGTGACATATCAGATGAAAGTTTAAGACCTGAGAGACAAGGAAAGGGCTACAACAACTACTATACTAAACCCTATAATAGGCTACAAATGAACAATTCTTCTTATTTGTGGATGTTGCCGTTAAGTTATCACTTGTTATTAACATTGTCCTTTCAATAATATGCTTCATTATAGCAATTATTATGTGCACTTACTTGGGCCACATTGTTGAGTTAATTGAATCAAATCTAGATTATGTACTATGTTTCCCTAGTGAATTATCCTGTTTTGTACATTCAAGACTAATGTTCATTATACTCTGATGTTACATTAATGTCAACTTTCTTGTCTTTGGAAACTAATTACTCTTTCTATTCCATTTTACATGGAAAATGATTTAGGGAATCAAATCATTTTGTCTCTGACTATTGTTTTTTCAAACTTTTTAAAATAGATTGAACTTATAGTATTTTTTAGTTAATTTCTTAAATACATAAATGTAAAATTTTAAAGCTTGAAGAATTCACAATAAAAATTAGATATTTTAATTTCGTACTTTGAATTCTTTCACGTAAATTAAGATAGAAGAAGCAACACCATAACATTTAACAAAAAAGGCTTGTCTTTTTTTTGGTGTTTCGGGGGGGGTGTTTGGTACTAGATTTGAGAACTCCGACTAATTCATATTCACACCGCGTAAAACCTAATTTAAGAGCAAAATGCTTCCTATAAGGATCTTGTTTTATTTAGATTCAAATTTGAAAACTATATTTAAGGGTAAAAAGACATTCTTTCTAATTGTACTTTGTTGTGAGATTAATAGTGGGCTAGGGGGGGTTTGGGGCCAGAAGAGGAACAGTGTAAAGGACAGATTACAGATATAGTCAGAGACATTAAAACAGCTGGATCCATTAGAGAGGGAGGGAATAGCAAAGGTCCTAAAAGCAGAAATAATTGTGAGATATAGCCATCATAAAAATCCATAAAATCCAACCACTGTTTCTTCTTTGGCCAATATGTTAAGTGACTTTGGGATCTTCCTTAGATTTTGTTTTGGATTTTATGTTTTTTCTCCCCCTCTTACTTCTCACGTGATTACTTTTGCCCCCCTAACCTCATTTATTTCTCTTCTATATCAACCTACTACTACACTTACGTGTTGAAAGTTATGCACTGAGCTGGCCTTATAGCTCAGGCTCTATAGTTTCAATATATTGCCAGAGTTCATACTAGGAAATGATCTCTTCATTATTAGTACTTTGTAATTTGTAAATTGTTGACAAAGAGGTAGGTATATCTCAATTACACAAATAGCTACGTAATTATAGCGCCTTAAGTGAGAAAGATGGTAGATGCATAAATCCTAAACCCTCCGAATAAATTTTGGACTTCATATATATTGGCAAAAATGGACCTCTGGCTCTATTGAAATAGTTATTTAAATACAAATATTTTGAAGTCAAAAAGTTATTTGAAAAGAAATATCACTGTATGAGATCAGAGATTTACAAAAATCTTATAGCATGCTAGTGCCTGTATGTTATATTAATGGTTATGTCACGTAGTTTTATTGTTTTAAGTGGTGAATATAATTACTTACATTTAATTATTCACAACTTATCAATCAATTAAGATAATATCTTGATCCTACATAACTTAATTTGGTGAAAGGTTCCAGTATTAAAGACCCTTTCGCTTGCTATTTATGATTCTGACCCCACAAAAATTTGGAAAAAAAGGGTACTAACATATTGCAAGGACTTGATAAGATGATCAATATTGATCAAACCAAGAGGCGTAAACCAAATTAAGAACACACCCCCTCCCCCCCCCCCCCCCCCCACAGCCCCAACAACCAACAAACTCAAAAAAAAAAAACAATAATTAAGTCTCAATCTTAAACAAATTTGAGTTCGCTATATGAATCGGTCGACCTATGTGATGGGTTTAAAGTATCTTAAATTTATGTTTTGATACTCTAACAAACTTATTGTTAAGAACCAGATAAAGGATCTGATGTACGCTTGGTATATATCTCTATCAACGGACTCAAGCTAATGTGTGATGTATGACTTCAGACAGAAAAGAATCAACTCAGGGACCTAATCCCTTTGAGTTTTCCAAGTCAACTCTATAGTTGGAAAGTGATTGCCTACCCTGTACATGCTACAGTGCAGAAACAGTGCAGCAGTCACTTCTCATTGGGAAGGGCTTTTTACCAACCAAGTGTTTACATCATCCAAAGGATATTAACAAGAAGCATTATAACAAAACATCATTTAACACTTGTGAAATAACTCAAGCGCTCAAGATCTGATAATCAAGCATTGAAGTCACAAGTGCATCAAGAACAAAGTACAACACTACTACGGATCAGTTCCTACAACAAGTCTTTTGTATGTCCTTAGTTGAGTTGTATCTTTGTATTAGATTTTCATTGTAATTCCTACTTTGCTTATTTATAAGCTTTAACTAGGAACCTCCAAAAATCATAAACCCTTAGAGTTTGTGTCGTGACTAGAATTAGTCATGAGTTGAAGTCTTTGTAATAGGTGTATTGCAAAGTGGCTTGTAATAGGTGTATTACAAATCAGTGAGGGATTAAGAGTTTAATTCCTAGGTTACAATAGGTTGTAATCTAAAGATTGCTCAAGTAGTGAAGTTGAAATCCTACAGGTGTAGGTCGTGGTTTTTTATCCCCTTGAGCAGGGAATTTTCCACGTAAAATCTCTTGTGTCATTTACTTACTGGTTCATTAGTTATTTCTGTGGGAACTGGTATAGGACCAGGTCTCTATACAGTTTGGTGGACTCATACATTCTATCAATTGGTATCAGAGCCAGTTCTTTCTAAAAGGTTAACACCTAGAGAAGATACTCACTATGGCTGCTCCACCAAACTTCGAGGAAGGACAATCAACCTACAGGCCCCCGAGATTCAACGGCCAATACTATGGCTGGTGGAAACTTGAATGCATGACTTCATAATGGCAGAAGACTCTGAGTTATTGGATATTATTTGTGATGGTCCATACGTCCCAACAAAGAAGGTAGGAGAACCTACTGTAATGGTGCCAAAAACCAGGAAAGAGTACAATGATGCCGACAGAAAAGCTGTAGAAAAGAATTTTCGCGCCAAAAAGATTTTGGTGTGTGGCATAGGACATGATAAATATAATAGGATCTCAGCCTGTCAATCCGCCAAGGAAAAATGGGAAGCTCTACAAACGGCACATGAGGGAACCACTCAAGTAAAGCAGTCCAAGATCGACATGCTCACCACTGAGTATGAGCTCTTTAAAATGAAGGATAATGAATCCATTCAAGACATGCATACCCGATTCACTTCCATTATAAATGAGCTACACTCTCTTGGAGAAATCATTCATAGAAACAAGCTCGTGAGGAAAGTTCTTAGAGTTTTACCCAGCCCCTAGGAGAGTAAGGTGGATACTATTACTGAAGCCAAGGATCTGCAAACACTGACTATGGATGAGCTGGTTGGAAATTTGAAGACCTATGAGATGAAGAGATAGAAGGACAGTGAAAGAAGAAAACCAAAGAAGGAGAAGAACCTGGTACTCAAAGTTGAAAACAATGATTCGAGTGAGGAGGATAGCGATATGGTATACCTTACCAGAAGGTTTCAGAAAATGGTTCGAAGGAATGGAGGTATACCAAAGAGAGGTAGTTCCAGCAAACCAAAGAATTATGACCTCTGTCATAAGTATGGAAAGTCAGGGTATTTCATCAAGTACTGTCCTCTTCTGAAGCAAGAACATTTCAAGCACAACTCTCATAAAGCAGCCAAGAGGAACCCGGTTCCTGACAAACACTTCAAAAGAACAAACGCAGCTGACAATGTTGTGAAGCAAGCTCTTGCAGCATGGGGAGACTCCTCTAGTGAGTCTGAAAAAGAAAATGATACAGGTGATAGCTCCATGTTGGCATTTGAAAGTGAAGCAAATGAATATGATTCAATATTCGCCTTGATGGATTAGTCAGACGATGATGAAGATGATGACAATGATGAGGTAAATTTTAGGGATGTTCAGAGAAATCTGAAATCCTATTCTTCTAAAAAACTCATGTTATTAGCTAATGTATTGATTGATGCATATCATAGTCTAGTGAGTGATAAGGATGCCTTAACCATAGAGTTAGGAGATGCTAAGCAGACTAGAGATGACTTGGTTGTTTGTGTAGTTGACCTGAAGGAAACCATAGAAAATCTGAAAAATGAAAAGGAGGTTCTAATAGAAAAAATTGCTAAAGTAGAACATGAAATGGATGATTTGATGCTAGTTGTAGTTGACTTAAAAGAAACCATTGAGAACCTTAGTAAAGAAAAGAATGCCTTAGTGGAGAAAGTTGCTATCACTGAGCAAGAAATAGATGATCTCCTAGTGGTGATTGCAGACCTAGAGGAAACAATTGAGGAACTTAAAGCAGACTTTAGGCCTGAAAATTCTGAAAAAGGAAAGGAAATTTTTAGTGAGGCACATATTAAACTTAAAAATGAGCTGAATATTGTGAAAACTAATTTATGTGCTGAGCTTGAGAAAAATAGGCAGCTTCAAGCAGAATTGGAAAAAGTAAAAAATGATCTTGAGAAATCTCTTAAGTGGACCTGGTCCTCAAAAGCTATTACTGCCATGTATTTTAACAATGGTGGAAACAGGCAGTGAATAAGGTTCCAAAGGGAGAAAGTTCCCTATAACCCTCATAGCAAGTACGTCACTGTACCTGATAACTGACTTTGTACCCACTGTGGGAACAATGGGAATTTCAAGGAAAATTGCCAAGCCAGAGTCCAGTCTGTTCAGAAAAACAAAGTTTTTGCTGAAAAAGTAACTACTAGAAGAGGACCAGGTGCCACTCACAAAAAACGCATGTTGCCTGCATGGACTAGAAGAGCTCTCATTCATCCCTTTTCTCATTACAAGGGACCCAAACTTGTTTGGGTTCCTAAATCTAACCCTTGAATTCCTTATGCAGGGAACAGTGAGAGGAAGCAGTCAACAATGGATCATGGACAGTGGATGCTCTAAGCACATGACTGGGAATACCATAGACTTTCTTACAGTGAAAGCCCTGCAAGGAGGGAATGTATACTTTGGAAATAGGGAAAAGGGGTACATTCTTGGTGTTGGAAAAATTGGAATGTCTCTCTCACACTCAATCGAGAACGTGTATTATGTCAATGGTTTGAAGTACAGTCTCTTGAGTGTTTCTCAAATTTGTGATAAGGAAAATAAAGTGGAGTTTTTGTCAAAGATATGAACAGTTACTAATCTGGTAACTGGTGAAGTGGTACTTGTGGCCAAAAGATGCAAGAACATCTACGTTGCTGATTTCGAGTCCCTACAAAGTGGTGGCATGAGCTGCCTGAAAGTTGTTGATGATGATGCCGAGTTGTGGCACAGAAGGCTAGGACATGCAAGCTTCTCTCTTCTGAACAAGCTAATACAGAAGGATCTGGTTCGTGGCTTGCCAAATTCAAAGTTCAAAGAGCACAAAGTATGTGATGCATGTGCTAGAGGAAAGCATGTGAAATCTTCATTCAAGCCAAAGAAGGATGTTAGCACATCAAAGCCACTTGAACTACTTCATATGGATCTATGTGGCCCTATGAGAGTGCCAAGCAGGGGAGGAAAAAGATACACTTTTGTGATAATGGATGACTACTCAAGATTCACTTGGACGTTGTTTCTCAGAACAAAGGATGAGACCTTCGAAGTATTTGTAGCCTCTGTGAAGAAAATTCAAGTGAAGATGGAATCAAAAGTGGCTTGTATCAGATCCGATCATGGAACAGAATTTGACAATGCCAAGTTTGATGAACTCTACAGTGAAAATGGCATCACCTACAACTTCTCAGCTCCAAGAACTCCACAACAAAATGGAGTTGTAGAAAGGAAGAACATAACCCTTGAAGATATGGCCAGAACAATGCTTATTGATAGTGGGATAGCCAAATATTTCTGGGCAGAAGCCATAAATACTGCCTGCTACTTGGTGAACAAGTGCATGATCAGATCTTTCTTGAACAAAACTCCCTATGAGCTGCTAAATGGAAGGAAGCCCAAGCTGACTCACTTAAGAACGTTCGGGGTGCAAGTGCTATGTTCTCAACCATGGAAAGGATCAGCTTGAAAATTTTGATGCCAAAAGCGATGAAGGAATTTTTCTGGGGTATTCTTCTCAAAGCAAAGCTTACAAAGTTTACAATAAAAGGACTCAGTGTGTGGAAGAAAATGTTCATGTAATCTTTAATGAGTCCCCTTCATCTGGTGAGAAGAGCAACAAGGATGATCAAGACAGTGAGCCACTGCTGGTTCCAAGGGAAATCATTGATATGGCAAATGGAAAGGCAGATATGATGAGTCAAGTGAAGGAGACAAATGAAGGCAACACAACCTCCTCCACTCCAACTCAAGAGGAACCAGGTACCCAAATCACAACTACTGAAGCTGAAGAAAGAGTGGTTGATGCAGTTCAAAGTACTCCATAGGTAGCAGAAAGAAGAATGCAAGGGAACCAGTCAGGATTACCTAGTTCCTCCACTAATGATATTCAAGTGCCAAACTGGAAACACAAAAGCTCTCATGCTCTCGATAATATAATCACCCCTTGATTCTGGAGTCCAAACTAGATCAAAAGCAAGAAGTTCACTTGCCTTCTCAGCCTTCCTCTCCCAAATAGAACCCAAAAATAGTAAGGAAGCCTTGAAGGATGCAGACTAGATCACAGCTATGCAAGAAGAGCTACATCAATTTGAAAGGAACAAAGTATGGCACCTGGTACCTAGACCCTCAGATAGAACCATCATAGGGACCAGGTGGGTGTTCAGAAACAAGCTTGATAAGCATGGAAACACTACAAGGAACAAGGCAAGGCTAGTTGTTCAAGGCTACAATAATGAGGAAGGGATTTATTATGAAGAGACCTTCGCTCCAGTTTCTCGTATGGAAGCCATCAGAATTCTCATTGCCTTTGCACCACATATGGAATTCACCTTGTTCCAAATGGATGTCAAAAGTACATTTCTGAATGGTTTTCTCAAAGAAGAAGTCTATGTTAAGCAACCTCCACGTTTTGAATGTTTTGAACATCCTGAATATGTGTTCAAATTGGACAAGGCAATGTATGGTTTAAAGCAGGCTCCTTGAGCTTGGTATGAAAGGTTGTGAAAGTTTCTCTTAAAAATTGCTTTACAAGAGGAAAAGTTGACAACACTCTGTTTCTGAAGAAACGAGGAAGGAACCTGCTCATTGTTCAGGTATACATTGATGATATTATCTTTGGGGCAACAACTGACTCTTTGTGAGGAATTTGCAAAATTCATGAGAGGTGAGTTTGAGATGAGAATGATGGGGGAGCTGAACTTTTTCTTGGGTATTCAAGTGAAGCAGTCCACGAAGGGAACCTGTATCAGTCAACAGAAATACATCAAGGAGCTTTTGAAGAGGTTCGATATGGAAGCATCAAAAGTGATCGACACTCCCATTGCCACTGCCACTCGACTGGACTTGGATGAATCTGGCTCTTCTGTAAATCAAACAATGTATCGAGGCATTATTGAATCTCTCATCTATTTCACTACCAATAGACCAAATATTGTATTCAGTGTAGGTCTATGTGCAAGGTTCCAGTCAAACCCCAAGGAATCTCACCTAAAGGCTGCCAAAAAGATTCTGAGATATCTTAAGGGAACACAGGACCTAGTTATGTATTACCCTTCAGGTGACAATTTTAATCTTGTTGGGTACGCTGATGCAGATTATGCAGGTTATCTAGTGGACAGGAAAAGCACATCCAGAATGGCTCACTTCCTAGGATCCTGTCTGATTTCATGGGGCACAAGGAAGCAAAACTCTGCAGCTCTCTCAACAGCTGAAGCAGAATATGTTGCTCCAGCTTCTTGCTGTGCCCGGCTCTTGTGGATAAAACAATAATTGGAGGATTTTGGAGTATACACTGACTGTGTACCTCTTCTATATGACAACACCAGTGCACTCAACATGGTAAAGAACCCGGTCCAGAACAAGAGAACCAAGAACATTGATGTGAGACATCATTTTCTCAGAGACAATGTGGAGAAGGGGCTTATTTGTATGAAGTTTTGTAGTACAGAAGAACAAATTGCAGACATCTTCACCAAAGCTCTGAGCAGGGAACATTCTGAGAAAAACAGGATGGCACTGGGGTTAATCAAGCCTAATTGAGAACCTGATTCCCTTCCATATAGCTATGAAAGTTACATTCAGGTAAATCTAGCTAAAGTATTTTCCGGCCAAGCCTAATTCACTTCTATACCGTTGCAGGTAGACACGCATGGTGATTATAGAAGCTGAAGAAACAATGCATGAGCGGTAAAAGAGAGTTGAAAAATCTTTTTTGAAAGACCGGTCAAGAACCTGGTTCTTGTACCACAGGTTAGTAGTCTTATGTTTTTTCATGCATATCTCAAAAGAAACAAAATTAACTGCCACGTCATCCACCTTTTCAGACCCTGTATAATATGTCTTTTCTTTCAAATCTTTTCACTTCCCTCTGCAATGTTGCATCTTCCCACAAACCTACAGCCGTTTCAGAACCCGTTTCTCTTCCCTCATAATTATCCTTTCCCTCCTTAAAACCCCTACACCTCCTAAACTTAAGCGATCATCCTTCTCTCTTTCCACTCTTCCAAAACTTTCTACCCAACTATCTACCATGGCTGAAGAGCAAGCAAACCTACCCACCTCTGAAGAGAAAACCCTTGACTTATCCGCCATGTTAGAAACACCACCAAACGCCCCCTCTTCTACCATTGCTTACCCAGAAACACCCAAACTTGATTCCCTTTCACCCCCTATCTCTCTCATCACTCCCTCTGTCGATACTCCTTCCTTAAGTGTGGAGGACTCAAAAGCACCAAAAATAGATAGTATTTCTTCTCTATTGCCTGATACTCTCAAAGAACAGAACAAGAATAAAGAAAAGGGTGAAACTCAACAAGGAAAAGGGGTGTCCGAGGAAGATACTGATCAGTCTACTAGTCCTCTAGTTACTGCTGCTGCTATGGAACCTCAAGAAAAGGAGACCATCAAAAACATGTTGGCCATTGCTGCCGAAAGACTGGTGAATGAGGTAACTTCTTCCTTGTTTGAGTCTCAGGGGGAAGGGACTCCGCTCTTAGGAGAAGAAGGAACAATGGTGCTCTTCGGATCTTCTGCTCCTGAAGAAGCTACTGGGAACCCTGCTGATGAACCTGATCCCCTCCCTGAGGAAACATGTCAGGAATCATCTTCCCAGGTCAGCTTCAATCCTTCTCCATCTCCTCACTTTGATGCTGAATTATTGGATTCCATCCCTCCCGTTGTGAGATCTAGTGATAAGGATGAACAAGATAATGTAGTTCTCAGTGCACGCTTTAAGATTAGAAAGTTCGTGGTCACTCCTGAGCCCCCTCCTAAGCGACCTACCACAAGGTTGCAACAGAAGGAGGCATTTGAGTCTGCCTTGAAGAAAAGCAAAAGGAGTAGCAAGAAAAAGAAGAAGAGGCTGGTGAAGGACGGGGAAATTATGTGTGAAAAAAGTATACCTGTAGTGGAAGTGGATGAGGATGCTCAAGAGGAACCAAGTTCCCTGGTTAAGAGATCTCAGAAAAAGAAATAATCTGTTGAGAGTGCTTCAAAGGAAGCTGTTGAAACATCAAGTAAAAAGTCTGTGAAAGTTAGTATCAAGTCTAAGCAAGTTGTGAAGGAAAAATAGTGTTTGATGATGATATTCTGGTGAAATCAAGTAGCAAGGGTAAGTCCATTGAGAAGTCTAGTAAAAGGAAGTTGGAAACTGTTGGGGCACCCGGTTCTGTCAAAAGGGTGAAAAGTGTAAGTGTGCTTGGGCAAGAAAGGTTGCAGTACCAGAAGGTATTGTGGGGTCGCACGTTTGACCTAGAGATTTCTGAAATGGCGGTATGAGATAAATTCTTGAGATGGTGGAATTTCAGAAGTGGGGCCATCTGTTCAAAGAGGATGTGCCCAAGGTGTATGAGGATGAGGTCCAAAGTTTCTATGCTGAACTCTTCACTGTTGAAGATGGCCACATCTGTGTCCTAGAGAATGATGTGGATATTGTTATTGATGCTACTGTGTTGGTAAACATTCTCAGGGTTCCATCTGAAGGGTTGCCATCTGTGAGAGGCACTTGTGGCTCTAATTTTAGGCGCGCCATTGTGAAAGAGAAAGTTATCCAGCATGGGGAACAGGTATACAAGAAGGCTCTGCTTCCTGTATACCAATTGTTATTTGAGTTGGTTAATAAGGTTCTGCTCCCTCGTGCTGATAAAAGGTCCATCACATCCTGGTCTGATCTATACTTAATGGAAGCATTGGATGAGTTTTGCTCTATCAATTTGCCTGCCATTGTGATTGAACATATGCAGAAAGTAGCAGCTTTCAAGGATGGGAACCATGGATTACCTTATGGCTTTCTTCTCACGCGTGTCTTCAAGTTCTTTAATGTGCCCTTGGGACAGCCCAAGATGAGAACCAGGAAACATACCTTCTGAAAAATTACACCGGAGGAATGTGAATGTGTTGAAAAGGTTGGAGGAATGGGCAGCACTTCGACGATCTCCCAGCTGATCAATGCCCAGAATAGTGCTACAGAGGAGATCAGGAAGCTGAAGGCAAGGAATGCCATTCTCGAGACTCAGCTAAGTCAGGCTATAGGGGCACCAGGACCTTCCAGTTCATCAAGTGAAGAAGTTGCTCGTCTGTCAAAAGAAAATGCTAAGCTCAGACAACAGGTGGAGAACCTGCGAGAGAAACTGCTCCCAGAGCAGATGTCCACAAATGCTCGGATTGACCTTGTTCTCAACACTTTTGTGGCCTCCCCCAAGCCTTCTTCCTCTAGCTCTCCCTAGGAATATCTTCCAGTGACCAGTGCCAGTGACCGGTGTCAAGTTTCTCTCTTTTGTTTTGATGACTTGTGGTAGTTTTTTTTTTTTTTGTGATGTGGATGGACTTCACCTGAACTGCTCCCGCTTTGAATAGTCCAAACTTGCCTCTGCTTTCTTGGCAGAGGCTTATGTCTTATAAATCAATGTAGACTCTCTTTTTGCTGTTAAATGCTTGTATTTTTTTGCATCTCTTTTCTATCATGTTGTGTGCACACATGTGGCATGAGTTAGCTGGGCTAGACTTCTTTATGCTGATTACTTGTTTGTGTATTTTTAATGATGCCAAAAGGGGGAAGATAAATTGAAGCAGGGGCATCTGAGTACGGGGGAAGCATAGAGTCAGGGGGAACTTGTGAAGTTTCGGTACTTTATCTGGTTTATTGTGTTCTATAAATGGTTTTCAATTTTTAAGTTTGTCATCATCAAAAAGGGAGAAATTGATGGGTTTAAAGTATCTTAAATTTATGTTTTGATGATCTAACAAACTTATTATTAAGAACCAGATAAAGGACCTGATGTACACTTGGTATATATCTCTATCAACAGACTCAAGCTAGTGTGTGTTTTATGACTTCAGACATAAAAGAATCAACTCAGGGACATGATCCCTTTGAGTTTTCCTGAAAGAAGTACGAAGTCAACTCTACAGTTGGAAAGTGACTGCCTGCACTGTACATGCCACAATGCATAAACAGTGCAGCAGTCACTACAGTGCATAAACAGTGCAGCAGTCACTTTTCATTGGGAAAGGCTTTTTACCAACCAAGTGTTTACATCGTTCAAGTGATGTCATCCAAAGGATATTAACAAGAAGCATTACAACAAAACATCACTTGAACACTTGTGAAATAACTCAAGCACTCAAGATCTGATAATCAAGCATTGAAGTCACAAGTGCATTAAGAACAAAGTACAACAGTACTACGGACCAGTTCCTACAACAAGTCTTTTGTATGTCCTTAGTTAAGTTGTATCTTTGTATTAGTTTTTCATTGTAATTCCTACTTTGCTTATTTAGAAGCTTTAACTAGGAACTTCCGAAAATCATAAACCCTTAGAGTTTGTGTCGTGACTAGAGTTAGTCATGAGTTGAAGTCTTTGTAATAGGTATATTACAAAGTGGCTTGTAATAGGTGTATTACAAGTTAGTGAGGGATTAAGAGTTTAATTCCTAGGTTACAATAGGTTGTAATCTAAAGATTGCTCAAGTAGTGAAGTTGAAATCCTACAGGTGTAGGTCGTGGTTTTTTATCCCATTGAGCAGGGATTTTTTCACGTAAAATCTCCTGTGTCATTTACTTACTGGTTCATTAGCTATTTTTGTGGGAACTGGTATAATAAGACCAGATCTCTATACAGTTTGGTGGACTCATACATTCTATTACTATATTTAATTAAATAGTAAAATTTATCATACGTTGTGATTAAGATTCATCACGAATTGGATGGTTTTGAGTTGACTGTCACACTGGTGTAGTCGTCATCCCCCCCCCCCCCAAAAAAAAAAAAAAAAACTTGACGGGTTGTTTTGTTTAACCATCTGATTTCTTGGATTTATTAGCCAGCTAATTCAGATTTGTACCAACGAAAGGACAAATGCTTCCTATCAAAAATACTTTTATTTTCAAAAATTGAAGCAGAGACAATTGATTAAGTATTGTTGGCGTCTCACCACATACTAATGATTTCATAGCAGGGAAAGTTGGGTTTATTTCTAATAGTGTTTGGTGGAGTCACTCATCATTACCATATAATCAAAGGAAAAGAATCCACACGCACAAACCCCTCTCCTCCCTTCAATTCCCTCTCTCCAATCCTCCATTCTCAGTACTTCCCTCCCAAAAACCTCAGTAATGATCAGTCTGTTTTTTTTTTCTCTTTCAAAGATTCAAACCAAATGATTTGCATTTGGAAAATCTGTCTCCACGAATACCTCCATCCATGCAGTTTTGGCATGCAAAATGTTACCCTTATTCTTCCTAAAGTAAAAATAGTGCTATTTATCTTCTTTTTTTCTCATAATTACCCACGACCACTAAAAGGAAATCATTTCTTTTCTCATTCTATATGTTGATTAGCACTCAATTAACTTTGTTGAAGGATCGTGCATTACCTTAAGATCCTTAGTAACTAAGCAAATTAGGTCATTAAGTTTCTTATTTGTTCTCCCTTGATTTCTTTAATTTTGTGTTAAAGAATCATTTAATATAACGTACGTGCACAATGTATAATATCATTCGACACATTTTTTTTGAATTAATTGACTAGTTATTAGAGATGCCATTTTGTATAGTTTAGATTTAAATTATTTCTTTAAAACAAATGTTGAAAATAAATTAACTATGTTCTTCTAGGAAAGAAGAAGAGAAGTGAAGTAGGGTATAAGGTGAACCTGCGTAAACTACATTTGTTTTTCTTTATTACTTAATTCTTTCTGTTGGAAAAAATAGATAAAAACAAAAATGAAGACTGTTGATTAGATCCCGTGAAGAAAATAAATGAAACTAAAGGACAGCACACAAACAATAAAGATGATGGACATTTTAATCTTTTAGTAGCTTTTTTTAATTAAAGTGTAAAACATTCTGCAGTGACTATCCAAAAGAAGACTTTCTCTTGGATAAACATGTGGAAGAACAGCAAATCTCTAATATAAAAGCTTTCGTTTAATAAATTAATAGATTGTCAATTTAATAAACGCAAGAAAAATACTTTTTAAAGAAATAACTTATTAGTATAAAGAATTATCAGTAAAAAGCAAAGGATTTTCTTTTTGAGGGCCCTTTATTAATCATTCCTGGAATATTTCAAGCAAAAGGGAGACCCACTTCCACTTTATGTCTAGCAGCAGGTGTTGACTACGCTCCTTATTGCCCTTAGAAAAAGCAACAACTATCAATCAAAGGCATGCCTTTCTTTTTTTTTTCTTCTTTATGTTAAAAAACAACTTCACGTACTCTACCAAAGCATTCCTTATGCAAGCGGAGATATAGAAAAATTAGAAGGAAAAAAGAGACAATAAATACTCATGGTATACATTTTAAATAGTATTAAAAATTTAATCCAATAAGCATCTTTTAATAGTTCAAGGTGGAGACGATGAAAAAGGGAAGGAAATGTTACGCTACTAATGGGGTCTGACTTCAATCGTGGAATGCAGGAAGCTCACAAACTGAGCTAGCCCTCAACCAAAATTTGATATCTTTTTGCCTTGAATATAAGAAAAAGTTGTCATAAAACCAATATCAAAGTTTAAATACACATAAAATTAACTCCGACTAACTATATTTGTCAAAACAAGTTTCTTGATAATCATAAAGTTCCTTTCCCGGCATAATGGTTTTGTACTTATATGTGTGAATAATGATATTCACACGAACATGCTACAGTCCTGCGTAAGTTTGGTTTACACTATATAATTGTGTTTAAAAATTCACTTAATATTTTATAAGCTAGTAAGATGTATTTTTAGAATTTAAAATTTATAAACTCAAAATTCTAGCTGCCTGCACAAGAAGGCGGCAGCAGTCGAATACTTTGTGACCGTGAATGAATTTAGAAAAATCCAATACTGTATTCCTGAATCGTAGCAGAATATCTTTGGCATAAGGTTGTTATAAGCCTTAAATGCTGATATATTCCTTTTCTCTTCTTTCTTTTTTGGTTATTTGATCTGTAATATATATAATGTCGGTAACATTCTCCCTTTTAAAACTTTTCGTTTTGACATCCATAAGAATAGCTTTCTGTTCAGTAGTTAAGCTCTTGTAAATCACGCTGGTATTCAATAATCGATCATTCATAATTTTGCCTAATAATCGATCATTCATAAATTTGCCTAATTAAGGCATGAATAATTTCTTGCTCAGATCATTCATGAGAAAATGACACTCTCGTTTATTCCTCAACAAGATTGTAGTCTACAAGTTATAATATCGTTTATTCTCATTTGAACAAGTTATTGCATTCAAAAGTCATTGAGATACGAATAGCTAAACAAGTTCGCACCAGGCAATCCAATTGATGAGATATCTGCAAGCTATTAGCATTTCCAAAATATCTCAAGTAACAAATATATATATATATATATATATATATATATATATATATATATATATATATATATATATATATATATATATATATATACACATACATATCACCATCTTAGTTTGTCGGAGTTACAAAATAAGTTCATACAATCTTGCATCCCATTAGATATCCTTATTTATTCTACCATTGTACCAAACGATCTCTTGCAGTATAATAAATATCTATCTCTCTCTCCATATATATATAGAGAGAGAGAGATATTTATTATACTGCAAGAGATCGTTTGGTACAATGGTATATATATAGAGAGAGATAGATATTTATTATACTGCAAGAGATCGTTTGGTACAATGGTAGAATAAATAAGGATATCTCATGGGATGCAAGATTGTATGAACTTATTTTGTAACTCCGACAAACTAAGATGGTGATATATGCCCCGTAAAAAAAATGGACATCAACCTAACTAAACGCTATATTACGAGCTCATAAGGGAGAATTGTTCAAAATTATATAAAAAGACTACAATTCATTTCCCAAGTCACTATGAGACGGTTAACACCCTTTGCACGCTCGTACACTCAAGATTGGACATTAGTACATGGAAAACATAATACGACTAAGGTCCAATATTAAATAAACTAAAAATAAAGATGTGTCACCTTGAGACCATATAATTAAGAAAATATATGTGAACTTCACTCAAATTTCAAAAATGGGCTAATCAGGATATGTAGATTAGCCAAGACCATGTAACCCCATAACAATTTTGTTTTTCATTTTAAAGTGATTCATTCATGCTATAAATTATTTCCAATGTTCTTATTAGAAATAAAATGATAATCATGATAGGATCTTAAAGACTTAAAGGAAATTGTACCGCTCAAAAATATGGTTAATTGTTATTTATTCATCTATCCTCAATCAGAGATATTAATTGAGATATTAACATAGAACCACCTTTGTTGGTAAAGCTTTTCACCCAAAGTGAGATATCAATTACAGCGCTAATCCGAATTAATTGAATTCCAAAACGTATACCGATCACCAGATTACAAAAAAAAATTAAAGGAGCTTGTGCATTAAGTAGAAAAGAAAGGACTGAGTTTTGAAAATGGTTAACACCTGTGATCTGAAGAGAAATTACAGAAACAAGGTGGTAGGAGTGGCTGGTAGGGTGGTGGGGTGGGGGTAGGGGGGGAGAAAGCTGTTGTACTGTATGAAGTGACTGGATGGGCAGATGTCCTGCCCATTGCCCGTCAATCAAATCTATCCAAAACCCCTCTCTGCCTTATGCTACTGCTACTGTTAAACATTTGCTCCTTTATTTATTTTTTCTCTTTTCTTACATTTTCTGAACAAAAAGCAAATTTCTTTTGGTTACTACTGATATTTATCTCTGACCACACTCCTTTCTTATTGGTTCTTTATTTCCCACTAGATTGAAATGGCCCTCCTCTCTCTCTCTTCTTCAAATCTTGGTGATCCCTTTTTTTATACAGCAATAAAAATAAAGAATAAGCCAAATATAACCTTTGCTCATGTCATTAGTTCATTATGGTTTTAAATAAATACTGGGGGTTTGTAATAAGTTGAGAATAACATAACAACTTAGGCCTTTTTCTTTTCTTGGTATGAATCTTGGGTATCTCTTGGTTTAAGCTATAAGGTTTTGAGTCTGCTAATTAGTTAAGAAAAAAACAAAAAGATAAAATGAAAAGGTAAAAAAAAGCATATACTAGTATATATCTAGTGTAAGATAGTAGTAAGAATATCTATTTACACAGATCCCTATGGCTATCCAATGCAGGGGTGCTATCCAGCATTGCTCGCTGAAACTCATTCTCTTTGTTTAGTTTAAAGGGTCCAGTTTTTGTTCTCTTTTTAAAGAGTAAGAAAAGAAAGAGAATGAGAAACTACAAGAAAGAGAGTTTGGGCTTTTTTCACCTTGATTGAAGAGAAGACTTCTTTTCCTTTTCCTCTTTACTTGTGGGGAGCAGCACACAAAAAAATTTCTTTGGTTTCATGAGTTCTTACTGCAACTACACTACAAAAAAGAAAAATCTTGGCCAAGTTTTTTCATATGCTGTGAATCTTGAATTTTAAAGGTATGATTTTTATTATTTTTTTCTTTTTCTTGTTTTGAAATGATTACTTTGTTTTCTTTCAATGATTGAACTGAACTATCTTGAACCACAGAAAAACTTTACAAACTTACAAGAACATCTCAACAACTGAATGAAGATGAAGTCCAACAGCAGCAACAGCAGCAATAATAATAATAGTAATAGTCATAATGATGGTAGTAGTAACTGGTTAGGTTTTTCTCTCTCTCCCCACATGAAAATGGAGGTTACTTCTTCTGAACCTCAACACCAACATCATCAGTTCAATAATCAGAGCTCTATCCATCCTAGTACTACTACCTCTGCTCTTGCTCAAAGTTTCTATCTTTCATCTTCTCCTATGAATGTGACTTCAAATACCTCTGGTCTTTGTTATGGTGTTGGAGAAAATAATCCCTTTGGCCATTCTTCTTTATCTGTTATGCCTCTCAAATCTGATGGCTCTCTTTGCATAATGGAAGCTCTCTCAAGATCTCATGCAGATGGTTAGTTTTGTTTTCTTCCAAAGTTTTAATCTTTTTTCACTTTTCTTGTTTCCTTTTTTTTTTTTCCACTAAAATATATTTTGTTGTTATCTTTGTGTAAAAAGCTATGGTGCAAAGTTCTTCATCACCTAAGCTTGAGGACTTTTTAGGTGGTGCAAGTCAATATGGAAATCATGAGAGGGAAGCTATGGCTCTAAGCTTAGACAGCTTATACTATCACCAAAATGAAGGCTATTATTCTCCCATGCATTGTCATGGCATGTATCAAGAATCATTATTAGAAGAAACAAAGCCAACTCAAATTTCAAACTGTGATGCCCAAATGACTGCAGTTTCTGGAAATGAGCTGAAAAGTTGGGGACACTATGCTATTGACCAACATATAAATGCCACTTGTAGTAGTATGGTTGGTGCAGGTGGTGGTGGTACTACTGGTTCTGGTGGTTGTACAGTGGGTGGTAATGATTTGCAGTCTTTGAGCTTGTCTATGAATCCTGGTTCTCAGTCTAGCTGTGTTACTCAAAGACAAATTTCTCCTAATGAGCTGGAATGTGTTGCCATTGAAACAAAGAAAAGGGCTTCTGGAAAAGTTGTTCAAAAACAACCTGTTCATAGGAAATCTATTGATACATTTGGTCAGAGAACTTCTCAGTATAGAGGAGTCACTAGGTCAGTCCATTTCTTTCATTTTTTAAAAACCCTTTGAATTTTTTTTTTCTGTTGTGGGGTTGCTATTTTTGAGGAGTTTGGCTATTTCTTGTCCTTCAATGTGAAAATGGGTTGCTACCAGTTGTCATGATTTTGCCTTTTTAGTTTTTCTTATTTTCTTGATCTTGAGTATCTGCTTTTATTGTTAAGATTTTCAAATGACATAGTGTGAATATGTTTTCAACAGACATAGGTGGACAGGTAGGTATGAGGCGCATTTGTGGGATAATAGTTGCAAGAAGGAAGGGCAGACAAGAAAAGGAAGACAAGGTTAGCTAATATGAAACTTTTATTGAATCCACATAAATTTGCTGGTTGTATTTTCTTCTTTTACTTTTTTTGGCCCCATTCTGTTCATAGTCTGACTATTGCTATGAATTTTTTTGTCATATATCTACTTGTTGGGGATATTCTATTCAAATCAACTCCACCCTATTTCAGTTTATCTTGGTAAGTGACTTTGTTTTTATCAATATTTTAAGACACCTGATTATATTTTTTTACTTAATACTAAACTGATAATAAATGTGGAATTTAGGGGGCTATGATATGGAAGAGAAAGCTGCAAGAGCATATGATTTAGCTGCACTGAAGTATTGGGGACCTTCAACTCACATTAACTTTCCGGTATATATGAGTTAACTAATTTCTTGAGTTGTTTTTTTAATGCCTATTAACCAACATGAGGCAGTATTTCTTGGCTCATTTTTGCAGTTGGAGAACTACCAAAAAGAGCTTGAGGATATGAAGAATATGACCCGGCAAGAATATGTTGCACACTTAAGAAGGTGAACATTTGTTTGAATTTTCTACTAGGTTCCTTTTCAAGTGTACTCAACTCATATGAGTTTAAATTTGTGTGATATCCTTGTATTATTGTTGAGTTTGTGTTGAAGTTTTTGTGTTATAACATTATATTCAGGAAAAGTAGTGGATTCTCAAGAGGTGCTTCAATGTATAGAGGAGTGACAAGGTATTCTTGACATTGCATCTAAACAAAATATTGTCTTTCTTTCCTTTTAAAATGCGCGGAAACAACCTGTTTTTTCCTTTTAAAATGATTAGCAATTAATTTTCTTCTGTTTTTTAATGGCAGGCACCATCAGCATGGAAGATGGCAGGCAAGAATTGGAAGAGTTGCAGGGAACAAAGATCTCTATCTTGGGACTTTCAGTAAATCCTTACGAACTCTCTTAATTAATTTAGTCCTTTAAACATATGATTATTTGTATAATTTTTTACTTAGTTGGCATCCTGACAAAGAATTTGATAAAGATCATTACATTAAAGAACTGCAATTTTGTGTCTTTCTTTTTGGTACCACATTTCTTTTTAGCCACTAGTAGTAATGCTTGTCAAAGGCTGACTATACTATTACTTTGCCGGTGTATCACTCATACTTGGTGGGACTGAAAAACTTTTCCAAAAGCTGTTTCTTCCTTCTGATCACATAATAAAGAGGGGAAAAAAATCTCTTTCTCGGTATATGTTATATTAAAGTTTTATGACATAAGTTTTGTAATTTTCACAGGCACACAAGAAGAAGCTGCAGAAGCATATGATGTTGCTGCAATAAAATTCAGGGGTGTAAATGCTGTCACAAACTTTGACATATCGCGATACGACGTGGAAAAAATCATGGCTAGTAATACTCTTCCTGCTGGAGAATTAGCTAGGAGAAACAAAGAAAGAGAGCCAATAGAGTCCATTGAATACAATCTCACCGGTCACAAGAATGAACAACCGTGTGTTCAAAATGACGACAACAACAACAATGGGAATAATGTCACAGATTGGAAAATGGTGTCATATCAATCCTCTAATCCTTCCCTAGGAAATTATAGAACCCCAACTTTCTCAATGGCATTACAAGATCTAATTGGTATTGATTTGATGAATTCAAGTAACCATGCAATTCTTGATGATCAACAGAACAAGATTGGTAACCATTTTTCAAATGCCTCATCTTTGGTTACTAGCCTTGGCAGTTCAAGAGAAGCAAGTCCTGATAAAAGTGCAGCCTCTTTAGTCTTTGCTAAGCCTACAAATGTCAATGCATGTATTCCCTCTGCTCAACTGAGGCCAATTCCAGTCTCCATTTCTCACCTACCAGTCTTTGCTGCCTTGAATGATGCATGAGGCTAAGGCTGAGGCTGTTGCTTTTTTTGTTACATGTTGTAACAGGTTTTTGCATGAACAAGAAAAAGGAAAACAAATTGGTGGTGGTTGGAAAAAAGGTGAAAAAAGAAAAGAAGATGTCGGATTTTAGCTAGTATTTTTATTTATTACCTAATTTTGAATGTAAGTGGATGACTTTAGGGTACTAATGGACAGGCAAGGTGGGGGGCCAATTACCTGTCTGTAACTATGTATTGGAAACTTTTTCAAACTCAAAAAGAAAAATTTCCTTTAGACATCCATTGATTTAGATTTTGCTAGAAATGGAGGGAATTATGTTGTTAATGGAGGGTCTAATCTAATGATGAAAATTCCACTGGTAATATGAGAAATGAAAATGACCCTATATTATTATTCAATCTACTTTTTCTTCTTTTGTGCTTGATCAAGTACAAAAACTAACTCAATGTTTCTCAATAATGCAAAAAGGTATATCTTTTGACCAAATTATTATGGCATTTTCATTCTGATAATCTCAGCCATATATTACTCAGTCTGCATAACACCATCATTCTCATATCTTTTTCTTTTCTTCTCTTTGAGATAAAGGCAATAAACATTCCTTCTCATATTTCAAAAAGGGCAGGAAAGGGAGATTCTTGGATTGATTTTTTTAAGGATTTGTAGGTCATAATTAGTTAAAACTTTGTCTCATTTTTTATGAGTCATACCTTAGTTAAAAATCACTTTAGCTTTTTAAAGATCACTTATAGTTTTAGTGTAGTACCTAAAAGCAATTCCATGTCTTGATGAGTTGATGTGGCACTAATTAACCTAAAGAAGTATTTTAATAATTGCTCTTTGTTAATTATTTTTATTCACACGTGTGAATATCCCCTCTCGTGCACATACTTGAGCAAAAATTACCATTGAGAAAGTTTAAATAATGGTAAAAAAAGGTATTTGCATTCCAAGGGGATGCGCGATGCCTATTTACCTTAATTCAAGTATTAGTAACTGATTTCGGGGCTCGTACTCGTGACTAAGTCAAGCGAAAATAATTTTATCGTTGATCCAAAACTCCTTTAAAGTTCGAATAATAGTAAATTTTGCATTATTAGGCCGGACAAGGAGGAAATGATGCCGGAAAAGCAGGAATATGTACCAAATAAAGTTAAATTTTGGTTGTTCTTCCACAAAAAAGTTACCAACAAGTCTTTAATTATCATTAATGGTTTGTTAATTCATAGTAAGTTCATGTTTCACTAATATCATATGCTTCAAATTGGACAAAGTTAGATACTGCATGTTCAGTACAAAAAATGGTCCAAAAGTTAAAGTGGACCCAAATTGAAATGACAAGGTGGGTAGTGCCCTCCATAGCTGATATTGTACTGATCTTCATAATCATGATGTTATTGTTCTATCCTTATCAAAAACTTCATTAGCTGGCTATAATTTAGCATATCCTTTAAAGTAGGATATTAAGTGGGCAGAGGAACTAATATATATTAAAAAAAAATTAAGTTTTGTGCACTAATCTTATAAAATATTTTTACATAATCAGATACTTATATGTATTAATTGAGAACTTGATAAAAATAGTAAATGATCTATTATCACTGGTTAAACTATATCGATTGTATAAAAATAAAAGATATTTACATTGCCGGTGTATCTTAAATCTACGAAAGCCATAGGTAACATTAAACTACTTCAATAAGCTAATGGTAACTATAATGGTCTAAAAGATTAATTAGTCGTACTGCATTTTATATGACGGAAAGAAAATGTAAAAAATATAAAATAAAAAGAATGTATTTTTTTCAACAATTGAATGGTCAATGAATAAAAGAAGGCAATATATGCAGGAGGGAACACTCCAACATGTATAAATGATTAAATGGCTACAGTGAATATTGTAATGGTCAAAAGGATTGCAACCTTTGTGGAAAAAAATGGGAAAGTGATTATGGATACTTCTTAATTCTATAACTAAAAGCTATACATAATGTGATATATGAAGTTTGTCACCTTTTGGTTTATAGTCAAAAACAATGATTACTTAATCGGTTGTTGACAGCTATATAATAATAGTGTAAAGCAAAACCATTGTAAGACAGCACTTAATCAGGAAATTAACTATTTTTGTCCTGCAGGCAAGTTTACCCCATAATATATTACTACTAATCTTAGCAGTGTCTCACAAATCTTTCATATTTTAAGTTAATTTTATTTATTTCGCGTCAGATTTAACTTATTCTATAAATATCTTTCACTAGTGGTATTAACTTGGCCACAAATAATAAGTATTTCATTATTTGCTACTACTGAACCTCACTAGTTGATAGTGGTTTGGTCAATCATTATTTGCAAATACTAAACTTCATTATTTGAAATGTTGGTGAAATACTGGTAATTTTCTTGGGAAGTATGTTTCGTGAAATAGTATTTTTTGTTAATTTCAACTCTTTTTTCAAGTGATAAAATTACTGTCTATACATTCAACTTTCAAATATTTTTTCCAACTTCAATCTCAATTTGTTTTCACGATTTCAACCAAATATTATCCAAACGCCCGCCAATTACAGAACAAGTTATCTAAAGTATTTCGCGTTTACGCAGTGTCCGGAGAAAGACCGTATCCAAGGGGTGTGATGTCTCTCCATATCCTAATGCAAGTATTAATGATTGCTTTTATGATTTGAACCCGTGACATATTGATCATATAGAGACAACTTTATCGTTGCTCCAAGGTTCCCTTTATGATTTTTCAGTAATATTCTATTAAAATAAAAACTAACAACCAGTTAGAATCTTAAATGAAGTTGGTGTTAGTTTAACTAGTGAATAATATAATATATGACTGTATATCCTAAATTATCCAAAACTTAGACAATAGGCCATTCCATAAACAAAAAAAAGTATGCGGCAAAACGGACCACATGCAAATTTATTGAGGACCACGTAATCGAATAAAGTGAGTGAAAATACCAGTAATAATACTTAGAATTATATCCTATATGCTCAAATATTTAAGAAGATTTTGCTTCAAAAGAAAACATAAGAAAAAACAAAGAGGAAAACGAAACCGTACATATTGCAGCTGGGAAAGAGTGGGACAATTCTACTACTCAAAGATGTTGATTCGTTTTCAAAGAGTTATAACACTAAGTAGATTTTCAGAAAAGGACTATGATATGATGAATGCAATATAATGTTCCCTGTAGAGGGACCTTGTTTCCTACTATGAAACTAGATCTGAATTTTTTTCACTTAACACGTATAGTTGAATTTTGTTGCAAAAATAAAAAATAAAAAATGGTCCCTCTTATTTGTACCACATCTCTGTGGCTAAGTCCCCATTACCACGTGAAAATGGCAGCAGAAATATGTGCCAAAAATTCTTAAATCGGATCGGTGACATTATTGTTTCTTTGCCAAACTAAGTAAGCTTTGACATAATTGGTAGGTTTACTAGATTGCTTTTTGGTGAGGTAAAAGTTAAACCCTTAGTAAGGAAAAAAGCAAATCTATGGTTCAAGTTTTTCTTTGCTTTTAACTAATTATTTCGGGGTTTTCATTAGGTTACTTCCTAACAAATCAAAAAGATCCGTTACCTTGAATAATGACTCAATTTAAAAGTTAATTCAAATCTCTTTTTTTCATATATTACTATGTCAAGATTAAAAACAAGAAACTTCGCGTACATGGTTGGACATGGCCTTTTAGTCTATTGATTAGTAAATCCCTTACATTCTCTCACATATATGCTAGCTGCAACCATAAAATACATGTCCTAATACAAGTGAGGAAGTTGAACTGTCAAAAAAAACTTTTATTGTCACAGAAAAAAGGTATAAATAAGTATAGATAAGTATGGTATAAAGCGTTACAAAATGCATGCATACACTAGTTATTCAAAAAAAAACTCCAAATATTAGTCATTTTGACAAATTAAATTTCTTGCAAAATATTTCATGTTTTTGAAAAATTAAGAAATCGTGTATTAATTAAGTGAGACAACTTTTAAGAAATGGTTTAAGTTTTAATAGGTTGTCAGTATACACTATCAGGTCACCCAAAATATATTTATAGGTAAACTTTTTTAAATTAAATAGTATAAGATTTGTAATCTAAAAAACAAAACAAGCTACTTATTACAACATTTAAAGATACCGGATGCTATTAAACATCTTCCTTAAGGGATGTACAAAACCTTAAAAACACAATAATATAAACAGGCGGTAATAATAATTAGGGTACACTTATAGGCACATGATAGAGAAGACAGTAATTCCCAGCAACTAGTAGTACTTTTGACAAAGGTTTTACTGAGGGAAATTAAGATGAGAAGATTGAGGTGGACAGGGACCATTAAAGAGGGAAGATAGCTAAAATTGGGGAGGTATGTCCTGTCCCCTAGAGAAGATGCCATAAATATGGAACCCTTTACTCTCCAATTTTATCATTTATTATAAGACCAGTGTTAGATCAGTTTCTTCAATTTTTCACCACTACGTTAAGGGGAGCCCCCCCCCCCCCCCCCCCCCCCAATTCCCTTAGCTTCCCCTCGCCGTTGCGCTAAATGCAATTATTTGCAGTTTTGCCCAATGGACATGTTTCACTTTCATTTACATTCATTTGCTTCCTCTCCACAAAATTCTACTACTACGAGAACCCAATGAAAACCAACAAGAAAATAGCCTAATCAGTGTTTCGGGTTGATAAAGCGTTTTAACTTTTGTGTACCGGACAGTTCGGTGCATAAAGCATCACGTATTTACGCATGGCAAGGGAAAGGGTCATATCCCAAGGGGTTTGATGTAGACAACCTACACTATTGCAAGCATTAGTGATTACTTCGAGAGCTCGAACCTGTGACACAGATAAAACTTTATCATTGCTCCAAGACTCCAAGCGTTTCGCTTTTTTTGCACTAATAGTGTATAGATCATTAAACTGTCAAGTTAAGTTAACCTATAACAATAAGTAATTCTTCGTAACAAGTCTGATATATTAGTATAGCAAAAGCTTCTAAAAACATCTATTTAACAAAAAGCTTCTCTAACAAATTGGTCTAAAAACATAACCAAAAGCTACTCTAATGAATTGAAACCTAGCTCGCGTAAGAAAGTTTAAATGTTGTTATTTGTACACTACAAATATTTTCCGGAAAATCATAGATAAACGATCAAAATAAAGTTAAAATTTGTTTTCCTGAAAAAGAATTTCAAATAAAGGGCACTAGACGTGCATTCCCAATGCAAATTGTCGGAGCATGTGGGTAGATTCAAACATATGTACGTTAATGCGTGCAAAAAAGAAAAAGCAACATTTACGAATTTTGTTTGCAGGCTTATGGTACATTAGCTCATGTATGGTAACTAAATACTAGTAGTACCATTTGATGGGTATCAATAGTCGGACTTATCTATAACACTTAACACTTATCGTACCTCATAAACTTCGACATGTGTGCATACATGGAATATAAATATATAAATAACTTGGTATCATAAAATACTAAAAATATTTAGAGGGCACCAGTTGAGCAGAAAGTGGTGCCCCATCGCGTTAAACTTCTGAATTCCTCTCTGATCACCATATTCTTTGAAATTTAGGGTGGAAATCAGAAAAAATAAAAGGTAGAATGCAAATAATTAAGTGGTATACACAATAAAGTTTGCAAAAGACAAAGAATTCTACTGCAGTAACATTCTAATGAATGCAATATTTGATAGAAATGTCGTGGTAAGAAACTTGCTGGAATAAAGAAATACTATGCCTGCAGGCTGCAGCGTTAGCTTCCGCCTTTGGCTCATCTGTATTTGACAGATTGCACAGTTATTATTTGTATAATAATCATATTAAATTATGCAATTCAAGTAGAAGTAACTCTTCTGGATTTTATGCACTATGTAGACAATATATGTAATCAAGTGATCGATGTTAGTGAGGAAAAAGAAAAACTACTCTTGTATTAGTTTAGTAACAATGAAGAATTGCTGCATTATCAAGTGATATTTAAAAGTCGACGACAATTAATTATTTACAGCATGTGTAGATTAGCAACCCATAAGATAAATGCTTAACATGTTATAACATCAATGTTGAAAGAAAAATAATTTATTCGGAATCTCAGGAAATGATCTCTACAATTCTTCATAAATAAAATAGCTAACAATATCCCCATTTATAATAGTATGAAACTTATTTTAACTACAAACTGAAAAATTTAATTTTATATAATTGGGACTGTAAATTCCAGTTACACATTAATTACATAAACTAGTAAATATCAAAATCTAAAACATTTTTAATTTTCTACTACAGCAGTGAGTTACTTTTTCAACATATCGACACTGATATTTTGAAGATGCTTTTCATTGTAGATATACATGCAAATTAAATCATTATTTTATTTTAAAGAAAAAGTATTTCTTTCGTCGTAATTTATGTAGTCTTTTTAGTATGTTCCTAAAAAATGTCATTTAGAAATAATTTACCTTCAAAAATTTTATTTTCTCCTTAATGAGATTATTTGTGTACAAATAAATATCTCTAACTTATTTTAGATCATAAATTTCAAAATTTTCGTACCAAAACAAACGGTGCGAGAGAGGAGAGGAATTCTCGAAGGAAAATGATTGAACGAGAGAGGAGACAAATGACGTTAAGTTGGGCCGTACAACTCTGAAAAATCCGACATCCCCAAATCTAGTTGCGAATCTCTTTTTCAGTCTTTCCTTTTGTCACCACAGCCTTTTTCTGGATGACAAATTCTACTGGGCTGGGCCTGCGGTGGCCTTAAACATATAGTTAACTTATTTGGGCTGGACTCAGATACTCGATAACAGGCCTGGGCTTTAAACAGAGTTCGACAACATTTGGACCTTGCAGTCTCCAACAAAAGGAATAGATTTGAAGGCATACCCTATATTTGTGCCGTCTTTGAACTTGTACCCTATTTTTAAAAATTATTAATTTGATAGTCAGCTGATAAAATATCCGTAATAATATGTCAATTAAACCCCTCACAACATGCATCACGTATTGCAGAGTTTGAATCAGCTGTATATTTAGTCTCTGCATACTCCGAGCGCATCTCACGCAATTCCTTGTCGAGCTGCACCCACCAACAATTATGACGTTAGTCACCAAAGAGCATTACTAAAGGAAGTCCAGAGTTTTTCACATTCAAATAAGAGAATTGAGCAAATTCAACATACAAAGTCAAAGTGCATGAGTTATCAGAAAATCAGCCACTACCACTACAAGCCATTGACACGCATTCAATCTGGAGTGTTAAATATTTTGTTACTTACAGGGATTATCCCAACTCGTAAAAAAAGTCTAAGCAAGGATTAAAATGCACATGATCTTTCTAGAAGTCGAAATAGAAGTTAATATAACAGGTAAGAAATTGCGAGATAACATCCCATATAAACACATGTTAGCTCTAAGCAAAGTGCAGATATGTTAGCTCATAATTACAATTATTACTATCAGAGGCGGACCCAGGATTTGAGCACGACGGGGGCACCACTGTATGCTAATCACTAGCGATAAAATTCGGCATGCAACTCTTTGAAAACTTAATGATTATGATAATTTATCATCCAAGTATTATTAAAAAAAAAGTTCTAAAGAAAAAAAAGGAACCGAATATATATATAAAGAGAGAGAGAGAGAGAGAGAGAGAGAGAGAGAGAAAGAGAAATTTCTTCGTAAAATGGGTGTTATGGGAAGAAAAGGAATAAAATTAATTAAGTTGACTATTGTGTATTAGTACTAAACTATAAATAAATTCAAAAAAAAAGATAAAAGTAAAAAATAAAGTAATTTGCTATTAAATATAAATTACATTGTATTCAAAGAACTAAAATATTAATTAAGTTGACTATTATATATTAGTACTAAATTATAATTGAATTAAAAAAAAAGAGATAAAAGTAAAAGATAAAGCAATTTGCTATTAAATATAAATTACATTGTACTTAAAGAATAAAAATAGAAAGGAGGAGGAAAAAGTTGAATTTGGGTTTCGAACTTGCGTCACCAACAAAGTTGGGAATTTAAGTGCTCAAAGCAACCAATTCTCCCATCTGCCTCTTTGTTTCTCGAGGCACACTTAAAATATTTAAGGGGTCCCATATAAATATACACATATATATAATACTATATGCAGGTTTTTTGCCGAGGCTAACGGGGTCACGTGACCCCTCAACCCTTAACGTAGGTCCGCCTCTGATTACTATTATTATTTCTGACAAGGATCCCAAAATAAAAATTATAATGCATGCTGAAGTTATTTAGTTCATTTGTTAAAATTTCAGTCTAAACATGCTCAAGTTATTTAGCTCATTTGCTAATATTTCAGACTGAACATGTTTAAGTTATTTAGTTCATTTGCTAAAATTTCAGACTAAACATGCTTAAGTTATTAGTTTATTTGCTAAAACTTTACACTAAATATGTTTAAGTTTTTTAGTTCATTTGCTAAAATTTCAGACTAAACATGCTTAAGTTTTTATCTTGTAGTATGTAATTTTCTAATGAGTTTTTGCTAATACATGCTGAAGTTATTCAGTTCATTTGCTAAAACTTTAGACAAAACATGCTGAAGTTATTTAGTTCATTCGCTAAAACTTCAGACTAAACATGCTGAAATTTTTTATTTCATTTCCTAAAACTTCAGACTAAACATGCTTAAGTTTTTCTCTTGTAGTATGTAATTTTCTAAATAGTTTTTGCTAATGCATGCTGAAGTTATTTAGTTCATTTGCTAAAATTTCATACCAAAACATGTTGAAATTTTGTAACACAGTCTACAGTTTTGTCCTGAGTTTAATCCGAAACTTCAGTCTAAACAAGCTAAAGTTTTTTAGTTTATTTGCTAAAATTTCAGCCTAAACATGCTTAAATTTTTGTCATGCAGTTTGTCAATAGTCTTTTATTAAAGAAGGGCAAAATCATCTTTTTAAAAGGCTTTTAACAAAAAAATAGGCACGGATGCAAACGGAAAAATAAAATGTGTATAAGTTAAAAAGGGGCGACCAAATAGGTCGCCCCATGCAATTTTTACAACAAAAAGGGGAAGTGCACAGTTAGCCACTAATTAGAGCTATATTTACTCTTAAGCCACTGTTTAAAATGTATTTACTCTTTGGTCAGTGCTTTAATAAATTTTTATCCGTCCGGACGAAAATACCCCTGTGCTAGACATGGTGTCCTTAACTTCATGAGTGTTGTGTAAATATTAAGGACAAAGTGTCTTGTATTTGCACCTTTTGTTGTTAAAGTTTAGGGCATCATGTCCTTAACTTCATGAGTGTTGTGGAAATATTAAGGACAAAATTATCTTAATATTTACATAATACTCATGAAGTTAAGGACATCATATCCTTAATATTTACACAGCACTCATGAAGAAGGGTAAAATCGTCTTTTCATATCAATTTTAATAGAGTAGTTGCTATTTTTGCTCAGCACTAAAAATACTGAATAAAAACTAAACACCACATTAAAAAATGATTACTCCACGCCATTTCTACCCAACAAAACTAGTTTTCGTGATCATATTAATCTTTTTTTTTTGTTTTCTTATTCAAATTTTCGCAAAATGCATAACATGTCAAGTGAACTGCCATTATTTCTCTAACATAGTAACAGTTAAATGATACGGACCTATTTGGATTTAGGTTTTGGCTACTTTTAAAATTTTTTTAATGAAAATATTATTTGTTCATAGAATTTGACCAGTTTTTGAAAAAATAAAATAAAAAAAATTTCAAGTTCTCAAAAACTGGTTTAGGATAGTTTTTGGTTGAAATTTTTTCTTCTACTCACAAAATTTTAATTTTTTCAAATGAATATATGTCCAAACACAATTTAAACTTTCAAAATTATTTTTCAACACAACTTCAAAAACTTATTTTGTTAAGTTTTAACCAAATTTATGCCCAAACTCTACTCTAACTACAATTCGAGCTTTAGCGTGAGGAGTTAGGATGGCATGGCCCTGACTGCTACCCAGGGGCGGATCTACTAAGGCCCGTGGGGGTGGTACGCCACCCACAAATTTTGGCCGAAACCTTAACTATATATGTATGCATATCTAGGAAATGTGATAAATATCCCTAGTGCCACACGAAGTAACGAAAGTTATTAAGGTGCCAATGGCAAATGGCTGATAAATCCTCCTTGGCAGTGAGGGATCGAACCACTGAGCCTACACTTTTTAAAACCTTTTTAGCTCATTATTTTTTTTTTTAATTATTGTTGACTATATCTTTCTTTGTTAATAAATCTTGACTTTTTTCCCTCTTAGTTAGTAGTATTTTATTTTTTCACCCCAACTTAAAACATCATTTCCTTTTCAAAATCCTTTCTCCCATTGGAATCCCAAACAAAAACCCGTGAACATCGTCCCAACTTCCACCCCTTCACTAGTGCCACTGTCAGTCTTCGCACCCATAAGAACCCGACAATCCACCGTATGGAGCCACCGTTGTTTCGTCTGGCAACTTCCCTTCCGCTAGCGTCGCTGCTTCGTCCATCCATCTCGACATCTTCCATCATCCTCCAGCAGCCAATTGTAAGGCTCTTTCACTCTTAGTCTCTCTTGGTTGATTTCTCTTGATTATTTCCTACAAAGTCTTCGCTAAAATTTCTACATAGAATGTGACGTATTTATAAATGTAAGTAATGATGTCATTATTGACCGTTTCAGAATATGAAAACTCGTCGAAGACAATTGTAAATGGATGATGTATATTTTTGTTAGTAGTTTTATGCTTTGCGCCAATTAGTTATAGTTATTTTTTCTTTTTGTTTGATCGATTTGTCTATATAGATAAAAAAAGATGGATAACCCGAACCAACGCCAAAGTTGATCAAATCGATTAGCTTGGCACCTGTAACCTCCACATCCTGGATCCGCCTCTCCAGTGCTACCTACATTTTAAAAAAAAAGGAACTACGAGTTGTATCTATTCAATAGAGTTACAAAATTAATTTTTTGTAGAGTTTATATAAGTTATATATGCGTTGATGGTGTGAATAATATTGACATTATAAAATCACTTATGAAATAGCTACAAGTTAAATTTTATGCTAAACATTAATTTACAACTTGAGAAAATTTATAATTGACATGCTATATGTAAGTAAAATTACATTGCATTATTAATATATATAACTTAAATCTATTTTTTAATGTCTCTTTCTTTAAAGGGGTGAACCTCGCCAAAGCTAACATTTTTACATTGCCGATGTTACCAAAAATCCAAAATATCTGTCAAACTTTATAAAAATTATCAGGCCTAGAAAGTTGGACCATGGACTTTCGAAGTCGTTAGATTAGTAGTGTTTAATCGGCCATGCTTTCTTCGACATGGTGATTGATCCATTTCAATGCCTTTGTTATATGCATTTTACTTTACTTAGATTATTGCAAAATTTCCTTTGAGTTGATTGTGTCGATACAGAGAAATTTCTTACTCTTAGCCCGTATAGATTGGATAGAGAATATTAGTATATTTGGTGAAGGAAAAAAAAAGAACATAAGTAGTAGTATATTTTGGTGATTTTAGCTCCTATAACATTGATGGCTTATACGTAGACTGCATATTAGACTTACGAATGAGTGAATGGATTAGGAAATGTCCAATTTGATATCAAGTAAATACACCTAGCAATAGCATAGATACAATAGTATAAACTTTTTAACACTATTGACCAATGCGAACAAATATAATGCATATGCCTCTCAATCACCAAAGTTTCAACATCTTCACCCAAGAATTTGCATGCATGCCATGCAGAGAAAACACAATAATCACTACAAAATTATGCTGTTTGCTAAAATTTTCATAGCTAGTCATAGCACATTAACTCCCAAAAATAGAACAAACTCAGATATTTACAGCTTTCTTGCTGCAACGGGAGGCCTTGAACTTCGTATTATCTTCTAAACAAACTATAATTTGCATTCTTCATAATAATTTCTTTCAGTGCAAGTCTCTTCCTCGGCATTACCAAATTCAAATAATTAAGAGATTTCTGCACAAACTTCTTGATAGGGAAACTAAAGAATAATGTCTCTAAAATGATTGTCTTTTAAAAACTCCTTGTTTGTCGACGGAATTATTATTTTACATTTAAAAATTAAAAATAAAGCATCATCGTATCAGTCCACTAAACAGCAGCCTTTCTGCTTTAGCATAGTATATATATATTTGTTTATTTCTTAAAAGGAAAAGCTTAATGATTACTCGTGTTCTGCGCATGCTTCTTCTTAGATTAATTGGTTTCTGAAATCTGTCTATTAACTAGTCTTGAACTAACCTTCTTAGGTTCTTTAGCTTTACTTCTTTCTGCATACCAACGTAGGATTCAAGTAATTACTCAGTAAATGAAAAAAGAATATGTATATGATATGAACATGCATAGTATCATCACATATAATTGAAAAAATTGAGATAAAATTTTCTTCAATTATTTTGCAAAAATGTTTGTATGAGTACTAATTTGTACTTTAGTTACATAAAGTTTAATTCTTGAAATTTTTGATAATTATCTAATTACGCATCTGCAAGTTAGAGTGTATTTGTTGACCAATCGCTTCCTCAATTTCAATTTTATTGTCACTTCTTGTTTATGGATTGACAACTCAACCAAGGAACAAAGAGTCTTAAAATTGAAAAAAAAAAAAAATCAAAATTCCATTATATTTGTTTACCGGAAAAATTGGATATAGTTGAATTTATAAGTAGTTCTAAGGATATGTGATATAACTTGACATAAATCATACGTAGAAGTGGAAATATTTAGATTCTTGGCTATAGAAATGGGTTATAAACTATTGAACTAGAAGAGTGAGTATGCTAAGTAAAACAAGCTTAAGAGATTTATTCTTAAATGAATAGAAGTAGTCTTTTCTTACAATGTGTCCACCCCCTTATGCTTACAAGGATTCCCTCATTTATAGCAGAGGAATCTTACTTTATTTATAATAATAATATATAGTGGAGAACTAATGATGAATTGTCTCTTCCTCGATTCCTGCCAAGATTCTCTCCCCTAGAGCGGTTGCAACGGCTCCTGTCTGCGAGCTCGATATTGGCTCGAGCTCGGTATTGGGTCGAGCCCTCAGCCTTGAGTTCGAGTTCGACATTCGGGGTGAGTGTCAATCGGTCTGTGCATCTCCGACAACTTTCTCTTTGCCCTGCGGTTCGATTTGGTCATGGGCTTGATAATGATACCGAGTCGATTCCTCGATCGGTCTTGGAGCTCGAGGCTTGTTTGTACTATCCTCGAAACTCGTATCGAGCTTTCACTTCGATCGCTTACCATTCGAACTCGATCAAACGTACGGAGGCCGAAATCTATTTCGACTGTATACAGATAGTCCCCTCGTTTCTCAGGAAGAATGTGGTGAGAAGCGATATAATTTTCGACGGCTCGATCGGATTATAAGCTGACATTTTCACTGGGCTCGACCATGATGTATGCGATAGTTGTCCCGTCGATTTAATCTTTCAAGGTATTTAATGTACGTCAGACGGTGGTCGGCCACCGCTGATACTGAACCGCCACGGTATAAACCTATAAATAGCCCTTACGTTTATCATTTACCGCTTTTACATCTTCGACCTCCCGAATTTTCTTACTCTTTCTGCCTTTATTTCGCCGCTTGCAGAGCCACCTTCATCAGCGTTTGGCACCATCAACCTTTCATCTTCCTTTGTTTTCTTTCTCTTACATCAATAGCAAAAACTTCAAAAACCGTACCTCAGAAGGAGAAAGCTTCTTCTTCACGGCCGTCCGGCGACAAGGCGCCTGTGGAGGCACCTCCCTATGAGTATGTTCCTGGCCCGTGTACTCTGAAGATCGATTTTAAGGTTAAAAATCCTTCGTCGGTTCCGGGTCGATGTGAGCATGTGTAGATGTACATGTGCTCGATAACAGAGGGTCATCTCGAGGCTGTAAGGAAAGACTGCAACCGGGGGCCCGAGGTTATGTTGCAAATTTTCTCTCCCGAAGAGAGCGTCATCACTCATATAGAGGGGTTTTTAAGTGTTTATACTTACCCCTTCACGTTGGGTCCCGTTAACCCAGTGATCATTGATTTTTGCAAAAGATATCAGGTCAACCTCGGTCAAATTCAGCCATCTCTATGGCGCATAGTAACCTTACTTCGCTACTTCTCCAACAAGGCTGGAGGGCTGGATTTCACCCTAAATCACCTCAAATCTTTTGAGGACTAATCAGGCTTCATCGTTGAGCATCGAAAGCTTTAATGTCGAGCATCGACGAAGACAAAGATCAGGGTTGGATGGGGCGTTATATTCAGGTGAGGTCCCATGACCTCATTCCGGAAAAGAAGATGTCGTTCCCCGAGGAATGGAATTTTAACCGTAAGTGGTTTTCATAAGGCGGTGCTTTTCGTATATTTCTCTGATTCTATCTGATATCTTTCTCCGATATACAACTGCCCCTTGGATGCCGCAAGCGGTACCCGACCTCGAGGATTATGTTCGGAAGTTAGCCTTGAGTTCCTCTTATGCCGAACGCGCTTGGCGTGATTTGGCAAAAGGTAGATGGGAGGCCAAGAATCACGGTAAGGGTCACTTCTCGTGTTCTTCAAAATATTTTTTATGCTCCATTCGTTACCGATTTCCTTTCATGCAGGTGTAACCAAGGATGCCATTTTGAGGCCTTCGAGTGGTGAGCAAGGAACCAAGTCCCGGCCCCGGAACCGGGGAAAGATAAGAAGCTAAAAGCTGTCTCTCGGTCAGAGGATCCCAAGCCCAAAACTCGAAGGGTGAGGAGGAAGGCAATCGCTCTTTCGACGGACTCGGTCCAATGATTGAGAGAAGAAGAAGAAGAAGAAGAAGAAGAAGAAGAAGAAAAAGATGATGTCTCGGCTTTGGTGATCCGATCTGCTAAAGCTATCGAGGTCGCCTGACCTTCTGAGCTGATGACGGTTCCTATAACCCAAGTCTCGATCAGAGCGTCCCGAGCGATTCTCTTGGGACTATGATAGTGGGTCATTTGCCTTCTCTTCCGATCTTTTCTGAGGAGGCGTTTAAGGAAGATCGAGAATTGAAGACCCTCTGATATGGGCGGAGGCTCTAGTATAGAGGACCCTTTTCGGGATTGCTTTACTGGAGTCGATGATGCCTCCAACATTAGTGACACTTCTCTTCTCCTAGAAGAGGCCCAACGTTTCATTTCTTGGGTAATGATTTTACTGTGCTTGGTTTCTTCGTTCTTTTCTAAACTTGACTTGTGTTTTTTTCCCTACTGTACAGGTCATTAGCAAGTTTTGAGTTGACCTCAGCCAGTGTGAGGTCGAGATTCAGAAGGTTTCGGGGGAGAGAGATGCTCTCCGGCTTCTTTGCAGCCAAAAGGACGAGGCTATAAAGGACCTCCAAGCAGATTTGGCTAAGGCTCGTAAAGAAGAGGCCGAACTAGATAAGTAGGTGAGCCTCGTTCTGTTAGAGTATGGGTTTGACCCAACTGTGGAAGCTAACCCTTCGTTATCTCAGCTGGAGCAAAAGGTCAAAAAGATCGGGTTGCTTCGAGGAGAAGTTGATCAAATCAAGGCCGAATATGACCGGTGGAAGGAGACTATCGACCACCTGGCAGTAGAAAAAGAAACCATCTTGGCCAAATTATTATCGGTCGATGTTCAGCTTCGAAGCGTCAAGCAAAAGGGTTCGGCTCAGGCCAAGAGGATCGAGGAGCTTGAAACACGGATTGCTGAGGCCAAGGCGGAGGTTGAGTTGTCGAAGGTCATGGCGGACAAGTCCATTGCCGTGTATCGAGCCGATGCTGAGGCTTCTCAAATGGCGGCAAGAGAGGTAGCGGATACCGCCGACACTCGAGCACATTGGATTGCCGAACTTGCTAAGTGTCGGTCTCCGAAGGAGACCCTCGAGGCGATATATGCTCGAGGTTTCAACCTTGCTGAAGAGATAAAAAGGGCTAAAGAACTCGAAGCTGAAGCTGAAGCCTTGGCTTCTGATGGCGATGATGACGATGATGATGATGGTAGCAAGAGCGGGTCTGAAGTTGGGGGGAGCCCGGCGGAGAAGAGACTGCTCTCGTTGATAACCCAGAAGCTTAGCCCTTAGCTTCTTCTATGTCGTATTTATTTATGTAAACCATCCTTGTATATCTATACAAATATCTTTTTCTTTTACTGACTTGCTTCGTGAAGATTTCATTCATGCCTTGCGGATGTTTTCATGAGGATTTAGGTGATTTCATCAACTTCGGCCTTAGTAGCCTTTATGGCCGAGTGAGTGTTCGCTTGGGCTCATAATAAAAGTAGCCCACAGGCTTAGTGGTCGAGTGGGTGCTTGCCTGAACTCGAAAAAGTAGCCCTCAGGCTTAGTAGTCGAGTGAACATTCGAACTCAAAGTAAGATAGCCCTTAGGCTTTGATAATTGAGTGAGTGATTGTTTGGACTCAAAGTAAAATAACCCTTAGGTTTTAATAATTGAGTGAGTGATTGCTCGAACTCGAAGTAAGATAGCCTTTAGGTTTTAATAATTGAGTGAGTGATTATTTCGAACTCGAACTCAGAATATCTTAGCCCGTAGGCTTTTTATGACTGAGTGACTGATTGCTCGAACTCGAAGTAAGATAGCCTTTAGGTTTTAATAATTGAGTGAGTGATTGTTTCAAACTCGAACTCAGAATATCTTAGCCCGTAGGCTTTTTATGACCGAGTGAGTGATTGCTCGAACTCAAAGTAAGATAGCTCTCAGGCTTTAATAATTAAGTGAGTGATTGTTTCAAACTCAAACTCAGAATATCTTAGCCTGTAGGCTTTTTATGACCGAGTGAGTGATTGCTCGAACTCGAAGTAAGATAACCTTTAGGTTTTAATAATTGAGTGAGTGGTTGTTTCGAACACGAACTTAGAATATCTTAGCCCGTAGATCTTTTATGACCGAGTGAGTAATTGCTCGAATTCGAAGTAAGATATCCCTCAAGCTTTAATAATTGAGTGAGTGATTGTTTCGAACTCGAACTCAGAATATCTTAGCCCGTATGCTTCTTATGACCGAGTGAGTGATTGCTCGAACTCGAAGTAAGATAGCCCTCAGGCTTTAATAATTGAGTGAGTGATTGTTTTGAACTCGAACTCATAATATCTTAGCCCGTAGGCTTTTTATGACCGAGTGAGAGATTGCTCGAACTCAAAGTAAGATAGCCCTTAGGCTTTAATAATTGAGTGATTGATTGTTTCGAACTCGAACTCAGAATATCTTAGCCTGTAGGCTTTTTATGATCGCTTGTATCAAAAATCCCTTTGATGGTGGTTGGCCTTTAAGCCTGTTTGAATCATGAAGCAGGAAAATCTTTTCAAAGTGTGAGATATTTGAAAAAGAAGTTCTCATTTATAAGTCATTACACATGTGTTTGTATCTTGTGCCAGAGTTCGAGCAAAACTACGTGGGCATGGTTCGTTTTGACCATTTGGCCCTTACACTTTTCTCTATAGAGACCCTGTTTGTCATGAATTTGATATGGAGCAACTTTCTTGTGCCAAACGTGATTTGATATGTAGCAACTTTCTTGTGCCGAACTTGATTTATTCGCTTGGCATCCCCCTAACATTCGAGGTTGATTATGAAGGATTCTCGGATACTATTCATTTGTCCTCGAGTAGCACATAGTTGTTGTCTCGTTAAAAAACTTGCCGGAAAAACCCATTTGGGATAAAAGCCGAACTTAAGGGAAAAAGAGTACAACGCGATCTTTGAAACCAGAGGTCTTGATGTTTTTCGTCGAATTCCTACAATGAGTTGATGTCGAATATACGTATATAGACGATAGAGGAGAAAATCATACCTTAACAGTAATATCGTTTGAGAACCGATATGTTCCAATTGTTTGGTAATGGTTTTCCATCCATTGCTCCAAGTTTATAAGACCCTTTTCCCGACTATATCAAGGACTTGATAGGGTCCTTCCCAATTTGGGCCGAGCTTCCTTTCATTAGGATCTCGAGTGTTGACGGTGACCTTCCTTAGGACCAAGTCCCCGGCCTTGAAATGACAAAGGTTGGTTCTTCTGTTGTAGTACCTTTCGATTCGTTGTTTTTGTGTAGCCATTCGAACCAGTGCCGCCTCTCGTTTTTCATCTAATAATTCGAGGCTAGTATTCATTGTCTCGTAGTTCGATTCTTCCGATGTATGTTGGAACCTTGCGCTTGGTTCCCCGACTTCGATCGAAATTAGAGCTTCGGACCCATACACTAGGGAAAATGGGGTTGCTCCTGTACTGGATTTAGATGTTGTCCAATATGCCCAAAGGACTTCGGGAAAAATTTCTCTCCACTTTCTTTTAGCTTCGTTCAATCTTTTCTTTATGTTTTGGATGATAATCTTGTTCATTGATTCGGCCTGTCCGTTCTCGCTAGGATGATATGGTGAAGATAGTATTCTTTTTATTTTATGGTCTTTGAGGAATTTTGTCACTTTACCGCTGATAAACTGTCTACCATTGTCGCATGTTATTTCTGCTGGTATCCCAAATCGACACACGATGTGGTCCCAGATGAAATCTATAACCTCTTTTTCCCTTACCTTTTCGAACGTTTGTGCTTCAACCTATTTAGAGAAATAGTCAGTCATAAACAAAATGAATTTAGCTTTACCTGGGGCTGATGGTAGAGGTCCGACGATATCCATTTCCCATTTCATGAATGGCCATGGAGAAATGACCGAATGAAGCTGCTCTACGGGTTGATGGATCATCGGTGCAAACCTTTGACATTTATCATATTTTCAAACGAACTCCTTAGTGTCTTTTTCCATGCTATCCCAGTAGTACCCTTCTCTGATGATTTTGCGAATTAATGGTTCAGCGCCAGAGTGGTTTCCACAAGTGCCTTCATGGACCTCTCGTAAAACATAATCGGTATCTCCTGGTCCCAAACATATTGCCAGTGGTCCGTCAAACGTCCTTCTATATAATGTTCCATCTTCAACCAGCGTGAATCGAGCAGCCTTGGTTCGTAGAACCCTCGATTCTTTAGGGTTCGATGGGAGTATTCCATTCTTTAAATATTCAATATACTTATTCCTCCAATCCCAGGTTAAGCTCGTGGAATTTATTTCGGCATGTCCATCCTCGATTACAGATCTCGAGAGTTGAACGACAGTCCCCGAGTTGATCTTATCTTCCTTGACCGACGACCCCAAATTTGCGAGTGCGTCGGCCTCACAGTTTTGTTCTCGAGGCACATGTTGTAGGGTCCATTCTTTGAAACGGTGTAGAGTTACCTGTAATTTGTCTTAATACCTTTGCATCCTATCTTCTCGAACCTCGAAAGTTTTGTTTACTTGGTTCACCACTAGTAAAGAGTCACATTTGGCTTCAATGACTTCTGCTCCCGGGCTTTTACCTAGCTCGAGACCTATAATCATGGCCTCGTACTCGGCCTCATTGTTAGTTAATCTTGTGGTTTTGATGGATTGTCTAATAATGCCACCTGTGGGAGGTTTCAGTACGATGACAAGCCCGGACCCATTCACATTTGAAGCACCATCTGTGTAGAGGGTCCAAACCTCCTCCGACGTACCTGATTTTAACAAGAGTTCCTTTTCAACTTCGGGTACGAGGGTTGGCGTGAAATCGGCCATGAAGTCCGCTAAAATTTGGGATTTGATGGTCGTACGTGGTTGATATTCGATATCGTACCCACTGAGTTCGACGTCCCATTTGGCCAATCGACCCGATAGTTCGGGCTTGTAAAAAATATTGTGAAGTGGGTAAGTGGTCAAAACGCATATGGGGTGACATTGAAAGTATGGTTTTAACTTTCTAGAGGTGCTTATTAGTACAAGTGCTAATTTCTCTAAGTGAGGGTATCTAGCCTCTGCTTCCCCTAAGGTCCGACTTACATAATAAACAGAAAATTGTGTACCTTGCTCTTCTCGAATTAGGACGCCGCTTAGCGCGATTTTTGATACCGCCAAGTATAAGTACAGCTTCTCATCTATCCTCAGAGTGAGAAGTAGTGGTGGGCTCGATAGGTACCGCTTCAATTGTTCTAGTGCATGTTGGCATTCCGGGGTCCAGGCGAAATCGTTCTTTATTTTGAGTAGAGAGAAGAATTTGTGGCTTCGATCTGATGACCTCGAAATGAATCGGCCTAAGACAGCTATCCGCCTGGTCAGCCTTTGCACTGCTTTCATGCTATCCACGATGGTGACTTCTTCGATGGCCTTAATTTTGTCGGAGTTGATCTCGATTCCCCGATTGTTTACCATGAAACCAAGGACCTTGCCTGATCCAACCCCAAAAGCACATTTCTCGGGGTTGAGATTCATGTTGTATTTCCTTAAGATCTTGAACGTTTCCTGCAAATGAGTCAAATGGTCCTCTGCGTGCAGGGACATAACTAGCATGTTATCAATGTAAACTTCCATAGACTTACCTATTTGTTCTGCGAACATTTTATTCACTAGGCGTTGGTAAGTAGCTCCTGCGTTTTTTAGCCCGAATGGCATTACATTATAGCAATAGGTTCCATACTTGGTGATAAATGAAGTCTTTTCTTGGTCCTCCGGGTTCATTCGAATTTGATTGTATCCGGAGTAGGCGTCGAGAAAAGTAAGGATCTCGTGGCCAACTGTGGCATCGATCATGCGATCGATGCTAGGCAGTGGAAAAGAATCTTTGGGGCATGCTTTGTTTAGATCTTTATAATCTACGCACATTCTAAGTTTGTTCCCCCTATTAGGGACTACAACTACGTTGGCTAATCACTCGGGATATTTTACTTCACGAATTGACCCTATTTTGAGAAGTTTAGTTACCTCATCCTTTACAAATGCGTGTTTTACCTCGGACTGAGGTCTTCTTTTTTGCGTCACCAGCTTGAACTTAGGGTCCAAGCTCAGCTGGTGCGTTGTTATTGACGGTGGGATCCCTGTCATGTCTAAATGGGACCAAGCAAAATAGTCTATATTATCGATAAGAAATTGAATGAGTTTTTTCCTTAGTTCGGGGGTCAATCCCATTCCCAAGTATACCTTTCTCTAGGGCAGATATTCGATTAATATAACCTGCTCCAGTTCTTCGATCGTAGATTTGGTGGCGTCAGAGTCGTCGGGGATGATGAAAGCCCGAGGTGTCAGAAACTCTTTCTCGTCATCCTCTATTTCCTGTTCCACCGGTTTGGTCGAGACTGGTGGCTGTAATTGCTATTTGGTTTCTCGTCTATCTTTAGTGCTCGATATTTTCGAGACCGATAGCGTCGGTATCGGTGTTACCTCATCGACCGCAAATATTTCCTTCGCAGCATGTTGCTCCCCGTATATTGTTTTCATGTCGTCCGACGTAGGAAATTTCATCACTTAGTGGGGGGTCGAAGGCACTGCCTTCATATTGTGGATCCAAGGTCTTCCGAGTAGGGCATTGTACCTCATATCCCCTTTGATTATGTGGAATTTGGTATTTTGGATGGTTCCATCTACATTCACTGGTAGAGTAATCTCCCCTTTAGTCGTTTCACTGGCCATATTGAAACTGTTCAAGACCCAAGCTGCGGGCATGACTTGATTCTGCAAACCGAACTGCTCCACTACCCAAGATCGGATGATATTCGCAGAGCTACCTAGATCCACTAAAACACGCTTAACTTGAGCTTTATTTAATATGATAGAAATTACCAAAGCGTCATTGTGAGGTTGAGAGATGCCCTCAGCTTCTTCGATTCTGAATGATAAAGTGTCCTCGGATACATAACCTCGAGTTCATTTTTCCCCTGTAGCCGGTATCTTGCCGTACTTAAGAACGGGTCCCTGTGGAGTATCGACCCCACCGATGATCATATGAATGATATGTAGAGGTTCCTCTTGTTCATCATTTTTGTTGGCGTCCCTTTCTCTGAAGTGATTTTTGGCTCGGTCACTGAGGAACTCTCGAAGGTGGCCCTCATCGAATAGGCGGGCTACTTCTTCTCTTAATTGTCTGCAATCCTCGGTCCTGTGGCCATGCGTGCCATGATACTTGCACATCGAATTTGGGTTTCTTTGGGAAGGGTCGGTTTGCATGGGTCTGGGCCACCTAGTATCTTTGATTCTTCCGATCGCTGATGCAATGCCCAATGCGTCGACGCTGAAATTGTACTCCGATAGCCGAGGTGCCTCTATAGGATCGATATATTTATCGAAACCACTCTTGCTCATAAGCCCCCGATAATTTTGTCCTCGATCACTCCTTCGATTGTTTCGAGCGGAATTGCGTGCTGAGCCGTTGTTCATTCAATCTGCGACGTACGATTGATATCGGTCTCTTTTCGACCTTCGTTCTCTGTCGATATCCCTCTGGTTTTTAATAGCTGCCCTGTTCTGGTGCATGGATCCGGAAGAAGTTCTCAACTGGTCATCTTCGACCCTGATTTTTGACTGATATCGGTTGTGTACATCCGCCCAAGTTATTGCTGGATACTCGATCAAATTTTGCTTCAGCCGACATAATGCTATTGAACTTTGCTCATTCAACCCTTGGGTGAAAGCTTGGACGGCCCAGTCGTCTGTGACTAGTGGCAATTCCATGCGTTCCATTTGAAATCGGGACACGAACTCCCATTCCATTTGAAATCGGGACACGTTCCATTTCATTACCGCTTTGCTTTACTTTGAAGAGGTCCGATTTCCTTGTTGCAACCTTTATGGCACCAGCATGTGCCTTTACAAACGAATCCGCTAACATGGCAAAAGAATCGATGGAATTTGGGGGAAAATTATGATACCAAATCATCACTCCCTTCGAAAGGGTCTCTCCGAATTTTTTCAATAACACGGATTCGATCTCATCGTCTCCCAAATGGTTACCCTTGATGGCACACGTGTAAGAGGTGACGTGTTCGTTGGGATCGGTCGTACCGTTATATTTGAAAATTTTGGGCATAGGGAATTTTTTGGGGATTGGTTTTGGGGCTGCACTCGAGGGAAAAAGGCTTTTGGATGAATTTCTTCGAATCCAGCCCTTTTATCATTGGTGGAGCTCCCGGGATCTGACCGACCCTAGAATTATATGTTTCTACTTTTTTATCATTGGTTTCGACTCGTTTTGTGAGTTCCTCGAGCAATCTAGTAATTTCGGGAGTAGTCCCCGATTCTTGCTCGTTTGACTTCACTATGGCTGGCTCCGTTCTGTAGGTGATTTCCCGAAGCGAATCGGGCTCCGACCTGCTTTGTACCTGAGTTTGGCTCTACAATTGAGCTATCGCTATTTGTTGGGCTTGTAACATCTCGAAGATCATCCGTAAGCTGACTCCGATCTCCTTCACGTTATAGGTGTCTCGAGCTACGGATCGAGTACCCCCTGAATGCTTTTTTCCGGTTCGGAACGTTGATTCGGCTCAAGAGCCACTTGTGAATTGACATCTAGTGGTACTTAAACTCGGATTTTAGGTACTTCGACTCGAGCTTCAGTGACATCGTTAAGTGGCCTTCCGGCCCTGGGTATCAAGTTGTTAGTTTCATCCTGAAGGCCGGCTTCGTGGTCGATAGGTAAAACCATAAATCGAGGGTTTGCCATTGCTGATTCGGAGTTGTAAACTGGTGCATATTGTGGATTTGTATCAAACAACCATTGTTATCCTTAGCCCCACGTGGGCGCCAAACTGTTTACCGGAAAAATCGGATATAGTTAAATTTATAAGTAGTTCTAAGGATATGTGATATAGCTTGACATAAATCGTACATAGAAGTGAAAATATTTAGATTCTTGGCTATAGAAATGTGTTATAAACTATTGAACTAGAAGAGTGAGTATGCTAAGTAAAACAAGCTTAAGAGATTTATTCTTAAATGAATAGAAGTAGTCTTTTCTTACAATGTGTCCACCCCCTTGTGCTTACAAGGATTCCCCCATTTATAGTAGAGGGATATTACTTTATTTATAATAAAAATATATAGTGGAGAACCTATGATGAATTGTCTCTTCCTCGATTCCTGCCAAGATTCTCTCTTCTAGTACGGTTGCAACGGCTCCTGTCTGCGAGTTCGATACTGGCTCGAGCTAGATACTGGGTCGAGCGCTCGGCCTTGAGTTCGAGTTCAACATTCGGGGTGAGTGTTAATCGGTCTGTGCATCTCCGACAACCTTCTCTTTGCCTTGCGGTTCGATTTGGTCATGGGCTTGATAATGATACCGAGCCGATTCCTCGATCGGTCTTGGAGCTCAAGGCTTGTTTGTACTATCCTCGGAACTCGTATCGAGCTCTCACTTCGATCGCTTACCATTCGAACTCGATCAAACGTACGGAGGCCGAAATCTATTTCGACCGTATACAATATTTAATTAGATTAAAAGGAGCTTAAAGACAACCAAGTATCATTGGAAACAACAATAACAACAATACCATCATATCCAATGTGATCCCATAAGTAGGGTCTGAAAAGGGTAAATATATATAGAACTTACCCTGCCTTATCTAAAGTAGATAGGCTATTTCTAATAAACCATGGACTCAAGCATTACAAAGTCATACTTTATAGGAATATAGGAAGAAAAAAAAAAGTTATAATTTGCGTATCATACGCTAAAACTTTATATAGTATAGGGAGTAACAGTAGTATGCTCTAGCTTAGTGGTGGCAAAATAGATTAAAAAATAGTTATTCATCCATAATATCCATTAAAATGGATTGGATAATGAATTTTTAAAAAAAACGGGTCAAATATGGATAAGAACCATATTATCCACTTAGAAAATGAATAACCAATAGACGACTAATGAGTTTAACTTTTACATTTGTAAAGCCTCAAATTGGGGGTTTCTCAAGTTTGGGAGAATAGGAATTCTTCCAAAAATGATCATACTCAAGAAGCCATGGATAATATGAATATCCACATTATCTACCGGTTTATCCATTATTTATCCGTATTAAATATGGATAGGATCGGATAATTTATCCGTTTTTACATTACCCGTTTTCGACATGAATCATATCCGACCCGACCGGTCCGTTTTCCACCCCTAATCTAGCTTTCATGTTAGTTTAATCCATTTTACGAAACTTGGTTAAGATAAAGGGAATAGTTTTTTAATTAATTGTTCTACAGATTAATCTGAATCTGAGTTTTTTAACTTTTCATAACCAGTAGTGATGGCAAAGCAACTTGGAGAGTATATAATAGTGTTAAAGTAGAAAAAAGGATTAGCGTATGGCCTAAAGCGAAGCATGAACTGAATTTCTTAATCTGGCATTTGATGATGTTTAAAGTTAAAGAATCTGATTAGGCAAATACTCTTTAGGAGATTCTTCTCTTTTGAGGTATAAAACCCATCATTGCTAGTTGGGCAGGACCACAAACTCAAAATAAAACGGCCCACTAAAAGCCCATAATAAGCCGCATGCGTGATCTCTGGTTTGTCTATTACATTTTCGAGTTTTTACATGGTTTAATTATGATATCTTAATCACTAAACTGTTTTTAATGAATATTGTTTAGTTAATTATGGTAACTGAGGCTTTCATAATTACAATAAAGAATTTTGGAAACAAGCCGTGCAACTTTTCCAGTACAGATTACTTATTACTAATGCACAATGCACTCGTAAATATACATTCACACATTTCATTTGTGCTAATTGATCATTTTTTACATTGACAAATTGGATTTGAAGGAAACATATTTTATTATAAAGCTTTGAAAGATCTCTACAATTCTTCACTCTTCTCCGCAATTGAAAATAATTAGCAATATCCCCATTTTATAATATTAGAAAACCTACTTTAGCTTAAAACATGAAAACATATATTCCTATATAATTTTGACTACAAATCTTAAATAAGCTTGCATATATTAAATCCTATATGATTTTAATTTCATACAACAACAACATACCCAGTATTATCCCATACCGTGGGGTTTGAGGAGAGTAGTGTGTACGCAGACCGTACCACTACCTTGTGAGGATTTTCCAATAGACCATCGACTCAGAAAAGTATAAGCACCACATTAATGAAAATAAAGACAAGAAGGGACATACTACAAATTTGAATTAATTTTCCAATAAGATTAGAGTGGACAATGGCTTCTCATTAGGTTAGTGTTATTTTGGTCATGATTTTGGTTTTAAGTTTATGTTTTGACTAGTTTGCTTGCTACTTTTCCAATTGTGAACAACTATATAATTGCAAGGCTCAAACTCCGGATTCTTTTCCTTCAAAAGTTACTGTTAGTTGTTACTATACTTTCGTCAGTTTTATCTTTACCCTCTAAAAGGGAAGTTGGATAAAAGGAAAGTAAAAACTGCAAGTGGAGATCCATTAAGAAGAAAAACAGAAAAACTCGGATGTGTCTATATTTGCATAATTTGCATAGTCAGTATCACCAAAAATAGCATGTACTAGTAAGTACTACATTGTATAAAGATATATATTATATACAGTAATACAGACTTGACGTCCACCATCAAAACAAAAATCTAATTATTGAATCTTGGTAGGCGTTTGGACATAAGAAATGTGAAATTTGGAAAACATAGTTTTTAAAGTTAAGCTGAAAAAAAATATTTACAAATTAAAATTATTTTTAGACATGCATTCACTTGAAAAAGATTTTAAGAATTTTCTCATGAATATTAAATCTCAAAGATTTAAAGTAATACAATTTCATGAGTGAGCTAAGCTAGAAATCATATTAATAGTACCGGATATCTCCATTGTTAAGTCAATATATATTTATTTAGAACTGAAATTAGAACTTTCATTTATAGCCCACAAACTCCATTTCAAACTTTGAAGTTTTACATTTCTTAATTTTTGGTTTGCATAAAACTTTATCTATATATTTTTTTAAGTTTCAACAAGAAATGAACGAAAATTGCAAGTATATCTCGTATACTAGCCCCTAAATCCTAATCCATCCCTCGGGTTGCTGGGAATACCCCATTCAGCTGTAATGAGAGCAATGATTTGATGTGAGTGCCCACACTGTTAGGTTTGGTGTGCCATCTCAATCATCTCTTATTTATCTTATCATCATATTTGTCCTTGAAACATTTGAAGCATAAGTTTTCCAAAATTTGTAAATTAAGATACTTGTAATAATTTGTGCATATTGTACAGCATTTTTCCTTCTAGAAATTTCAGAAGACTTTTACCTTTGAATTTTTGTTTTCTGTGACACTACTATTATTTGGAAATTCAATTTATTTTTGTTTACTAGATTATTTTTTAAAACATTTGAAAAGTATGCTTAACTATAAGAAATTGTGAATTATAATTTCGTATATATTTAAATTTTACTTAAACTTTTCATGGATACTAGTATGTCCAAATTCACATAAGAATAAAAACAAATTCTACAACATAGTGCAAATATATTTAGATCCTTTTAAAATTTTTAAAAAGATTGGCAAGTAATATTTTTAACTAGTTTTTTTGCCTAAATAATGGAGTTGCTAAAATCTTTTTTTTTTAATTTTATTTATTTATTTATTTATTTTGCATCAGGCAATTTACTAATATACATGTAACAACCTATTTGGTAAATACAATAATTTGAACAAACACAAGTTTCTCAACAAAATATAATTGGAAAACATGGGTATGAATTAGCAAACCAGAGACTTATAGTACCACAGTAATAATATGTACCCCTTGAAAGTCCACGCCAAATTCAGATAATCCTAGATGATAGATCTAGTAATTCAACTATCCACATGCATTACATTTTGAATTATTAGTACCTATCACGTTATAATAAATCGTCGATGTAGAACTAGATAATTTCCGTGACGCAATTAAAAGCTTTCTTGACTAATATGTGGAATTTTGTAAAAGTTTGCTGATTCTTATTATGATCCACGTAATATTATGAAAATAAAGTATAATCATGTATTAATTCTTTAAAATCTTATAACTGTATCACAAGTACAAGATCAGAAGCTTATTACCTAAAGCTAGAGACACTAACGAATTATCCCTGTAGATAATAGAGCTAATTAATCTCATTGTGTAGTAGCTTCCTTTTCTGGATGTTGATAAACCTGGATTATCGTGTGCTATCATTATCATTTGCTCCTTATAAGCATTAATTTAACTTTGGAATAGTTCGTATATATATATATTGATCGTTCTGATATGTTAAAAATTTATATAAATGAAACATTTTAAATAATTATTGACTTTATATAAATACCGGATGTAAAAGAAAAGTTTCAAAAGGATCTGTACTCATGAATCAATAACAATAACAACAACATATTCGGTATATTCTCATTGAAAGAGTTTGGGGATAATATTGTGTACGCAGACCTTAGCCCTACCTTATATAGATAGGGATGTTGTTTCCAATAAAGAAACAATAGCGAAGAAGCATGGTGAAAATAGTAAAGACAAGAAAAGTAACAACAACAAAATAATAAAGCAATAAAATAATCGAAGCATAAGAATCCACAAATAAAAATTTTGAATCGATAATCAAATATAGGTCCAAAAATGGATCAAGAATTGGAAAGGGGAGCTAATAAGGCGTTAATTTAGGAAAAAGCTAGAATTTCCAGCTAATAAGAGAGTATTGACCGGACAACATGGTTTGACCGAAGTTTAAGGTTGGGACATTAGGTACAGTGTCTCTAAATGAAAAAAATATAGAGAGTATAAAGACGGGCAGCCCTACAGCTGGAAACAGTACTAGGACAATGAGGTAAAATTATGGGGGATTAGATTCCCTAATTCCTTATGTTCTGAGGACCCCAAAGGGCCAAAGCGAAGAAATTAATTCTTAAAAATAATTAATTTTATTTTAGAAAAGAAAAAAGATAGGACTGACACATCAATTAACAAACAAATGGAAACCAGAGAGTTATATTCAGTACTAGTTTGTCAACAGCACCACTATCTTTTCAATTTGTACAATCTTAAACCTCACACTTTACTCTCTACCCCTCAATCAAAGCAAGCATCTTTTCCACACGGCTTGGGCCCCCAATTGCCCCTTTTCCATTTTATTAAAATTCTTATAAACTCAATATTGTACTATTGAGAAGCAGAAATTCCAACTCTATTCTATTTTTATAATACTATTCTTATTAGTATTCATAGAGTCAGAAGTTTTTGATATTAAGAATCTAAAGAAATTTGAGTTAATTATGTAAAATATTATTTTACAAAATTAAGTAATCACTCCAAATTCATGTTGAGATTAGGTTCCTATTTGGCCATAGATTTTGACAACTTTTTTTTCAAAATTTTTTGAGGTCATAGATTATGATAAGTTTTTGAAAAAAAAATTGATTTTTTTTTTCAAGTTTCCAAAAGCTAGTTTAGCGTAGTTTTTGGGTGAAATTTTTTCTTCCACTCACAAAAATTCAAATTATTTTTCAAATAAAATACATGTCCAAGCACAATTTAAACTTCCAAAAATTATTTTTCAAAACACCTTCAAAAACTATTTTTTTAAGTTTCAACCAACTCCATATCCAAATGCTAGCTAGATAATTGATTCTTATACTTCGAATCTGTTTTTTTTTTTTTGGAATAAAGGGACTTAGTTAAAGAAACTATAGTATTTGTTTCATATTATTGGACATGAAGATTGTAAGTTAAATTGAGTGTGCATCAAATGCTAATGGTAAAGTAGAAAAGTGTACTGCTTGTTAGTTTGCCCTATCTTCCAGTTTTAGAGATAATTTAATTTTAAATTTTTATTTTACATATAATAAGATAATTTATAACTATACAAATATTTATAATTATTTTAAATCATAAGTTTTTAAAAAATAAATTCTTAAATTTCATGTCTAATCAAATGGTACCAGTAAATTAGAATTAGTAAACAATATGATTACTGCTTCAACCCTCTATCTAAATTTTCTAGTTGGGAATATCACATCCTATCTCCATATTTGTACAAGCATCAAGCAAGAGTGCAGGCTAGTACAGTAGTAAGTAAATAGTATCATCAATCAAATTTGAGATGTGATTTGGTGGGCCATGACATGCATATATAGCACACAACAGTAGAAATGAACAGTACAACTCATGAATTTTAATGGACCACAGAACAACAAGAAGATGAGTTCTAAGTAGAAAGAATTGTTAGGTTAGTTGGCACTGAGAAAAAATGAGTGTGTAACAGCAAAGAGAACACAGTTGGCAAAATGTGTCAGTTAAAAATTAGAAAAAAAGAAAAAGTTATACTATCAAGCTTGGCCTTCAAGAGAAGAACAATAACCTCTCCAATCTAATGTAAGTATGTGAAATCATTTATTAATTGAAATTAAAAAAAGTACTAGCATAATGTATAGGAATGAGTGTATGTAGGAGTAATATTTTAAAAGGAAAGGAAATTACAAGGAGTAAAGTATGGGGAAAAAGGGAAGGATTAGGTTCTGTAATAATTTAAGCAACCATTTCTGTAAGAGCAGTTGGCAGTAGTTAGTATGTCTTTTAAAATCATACATGTCACCATTTTGCTTGGGCTGGTAAAACACCTTTCACTCCCTCTTTCTTCCTTTTTTATTTTTATTTATAACTATCTTCTTGTTATCATTTTCTCTTTCTCTATAATTGTTGTATTTGATCTATAAAGTTTGCTGCTTTCTTTGCTGCTTCTGTAGAATTTAAGTGCTGTAAAAGGGGGTACTATCATAAACCCAATTCAGGTTACTGTATGCTATATAATTGGGGTTAGAATTTAGTGCTTTTTATTGTCATTTTTAGCTTACATATTTCAGAATATTTGAAAAGTCTCGTTGAGTCTATTCTTTTTCTTGATACTTGTGGGGCTTTGTCTTTGATTCTAAGCTTCAGCTAAGACAATTGGTATATTTCCCTAACAAGAACCTTACTTTCTTTGACACCCCATTCTCTTCCCCCATATTGAATTTGCTGGAAGTTAAAAAGCACAGTTAAGATTAATGTGAAGCTTGTAACTTTCTCTCTGCTGTTTTTAACAAGTAAACAAAAGGAATCTGCTTTCTTTTCACTAGCTGTTATTTCACCAATGCTTTTCACTACGTTCATTGTCTACTTTATGCTCTGAAAGTTTCATACTTTCTTGTCTCTGGTAATTACTTTTTCCTTCATTAGACTAGGCTTGATCCTAGTGTTCTTGAAATAAGAGGGGGTTAAAGATTTTATGCCTGCTACTTTGGATTTTTGTTTTCTTTTTTACCTTTGTGTGTGTCTGTAGGATTTGAGAGATTTCTTTTGCTTTAACCTCTTTCTTCTCATCAGTCCTATAAAGCTGCCAAGGTTATTTTGTTCCTTGTTGAGTCCTGCAAGATATTACTACCAGCTCTTTTTGGTCAAACCCCACTTTACCTTTTTTTTTTTTTTTTTTTAAACACACTGTTCTTTCCTTTCTGTCAAATAGCAATCAACTCTTGGCTTGGTTAAAAACATTGCATTGGTGTTGCCTTTTTGAAGGTGCACACGGACTGAGTCCCAATAAAATTTGTAGATCTTTCAATTCTTGAAAATGGGTAGTAAGGATAATGGTGATATGAGGCTACAACATAGAAATGGTGGTGATACTTCCTTTAATTGCCCTTCTTCAATGCCCATTGTTGACCCTTTTAGTGGTTCTGGTTGGGATCCACTTCTGTCATTGAATCAAAAGGAGAGTTTTAAAGGATCTTCAGTTGTTGGTCACAATGAGTTTGCCAATTTGCCTTACCAATCATCTCACTTTAGTCACTATCCATCTGATCCAAATCTTGTTGACATGGTCCCCAAGTTTCCAGCTTTTGGAAATGAAAGTTTCTCAGAATTAGTCAATACTTTTCCTTTACAAGAACAGCTTAGAGGGGAAAGTTGTTATCCTAACTATGTCAAGAACAGAGGAATTCCCACTGAAGGAGCTTTCTCAAAAGGTCCACATTCCCAAGAAGAGTGCCAAATTTCAGGTGAAGGTGCTGTGGAGGCTTCACCTAATGGGAAGAGGAAAATTTCAGGAAACCATTCTCTATCCAATGTCGGCAAGGTATTGTGTCATCTTTTTAAGTCTTTCCAATTATCAGTATATATGCTAGCAGATGTATAGATGTAGCTTTAGAACAATGGCTTCAATTGAATCCAATATATGTGGGGGAAAAAACAGTAAAATTCAACAAAGTCTAATTTCTGAACTCATAATTTCAGTTTTTAAAAGTACAATGAGTTTATGCCAAGAACTAATAGTGGAGCCAGGATTTTCACTAAGGGTGTCAAAAATTTAAAGAAGTAAATACACAAAGAAGTGAAGGGGATTCAATACATAGTATATATTCATAAAAAATAATTTTTAGTCATCTAAATAGTGTAATTTTCCGGCGAAGGGGTGTGACAGCCCTTGGAGCTATGTGGCTCCACGGCCAAGAACATTAAAGGTTGAACTATCAAGTTCAAATCCCTGATCCGCCTTTGATTCTAGTATGAGATATCCACTTAGGTTTTTGTTCTTTTTTCACTGTAGAATGTTGAAGGAGAGCTGCAGAAGGCTTCATCAAGGGATAATTCAGACTGTTCAAAAGAGCAAGATGGGAAAAGACACAAAACAGACCAAAATAATAGCTCTAATTTAAGGAGCAAGGAAGCAGGGAAACAAGTTAAGGAAGATTCTGATGGTGGGGAACCTCCTAAGGATAATTATGTTCATATCAGGGCTAAAAGAGGTCAAGCCACAAATAGCCACAGCCTTGCCGAAAGGGTAAATCCAAAAGATAATTGTGCAATTCAATCTTAAGCTCATTTACCTTTTTAGACATATTGAATGAATCTCCAATGTCTTTTTTGGTTGACAGGTGAGGAGAGAAAGGATCAGCGAGAGGATGAGATTGCTTCAAGAGCTAGTCCCAGGCTGTAATAAGGTAGTTACTGGTTCTATTGTTGCTTAAGTTATTGGTTATTTGTGATATATGGTTAAAAATTGATAACTTTTGTTCCAACAGATAACTGGGAAAGCAGTGATGCTTGATGAGATTATCAACTACGTGCAATCGCTGCAACAGCAGGTTGAGGTAAATATGTTGATAGTTTATAACTATAGCCATTGGTTCTTGATTCCGTGTTTACCGTGCCTGAGTAGATTGAATCTTGATCTTACCATTAAAACACAGTTCTAGCTAGACGCAACTAAAGCGTGTAGGAATTCCCTAACGGTGCTTCATTGTAGGATTACCATATAGATCAAAGTTCTGTTTCGGGAATAGTAAGGTTGGCCTGACAGATTAAGTTGAGGCGGATTCAATCACATGTTATCCCTGCAAAATGAGTATTAATGGACAAGGATTGTGTTCTTTGTGCAGAAAACAAATTTCTTTTTTCCGTTCACGCTTTAACTCCATGCTTTCCAGACTGATTAAACTGATACCAAATTCATGTTCTTTGGTGCTGCAGTTCCTGTCAATGAAACTTGCTACTGTAAATCCGGAACTGAACTTCGATATCGATCGTATTTTATCAAAAGAGGTAAGTTTAAGAATAATTGCTGTGGTTATCCATATTAGTTTTTACCAAGAAGTTTAAAATTCATGTGCCTTATTCTTAAATGTAGATGCTCCATCAGCAAACGAGCAATGCAGTTCTTCTTGGTCTTGGTCCTGGAATGAGTTCCTCTCTTCCTTTTCCTGGAATTTCACATGGGAGTTTTACTGGTATGCCGGGAACTACACCACCCTTCCACCCCTTGCCCCAGGTATAAGCAAAGACATTCTGCTCCCGATGTTTACGCTTAGCAAATACATGAAATGAATTTGCATATAAACTTATTCATTCTTAGTTTGATATAGGACTCGGGAAGAGGAGCCTTGGAGTAACGGTAAAGTTGTCTCCGTGTGACCTATAGATCACGGGTTCGAGCCGTGGAATTAGCCACATATGCTCTTGCATTAGGGTAGGCTGCCTATATCACACCCCTTTGGGGTGCAGCCCTTCCCTGGACCGTGCATAAACGCAGGATGCTTCGTGCACCAGTTTGATATATGACTCATACTGTTAAATTATTTTGTTTGGTGTAGAATACAGAGCATTTGGGAGTATTTTCCATCTCTCATCCTAGTTGCACATTCTACTCAACTTCAAAGAAATGATATAATCAAAACCTACTACTTTTCATGCAGAATGTATGGGACAATGAACTCCAAAGCCTTCTTCAAATGGGATTTGAAACAAATTCCTCTATGAGCAATATAGTAGGACCAAATGGTAATAACCATTAGCTACTACTACATTTTATTTTTTGAAGAACGTTTTCTCTCTTGTTTTATTTTTCTATTTCTTATAAAATTGATGTCATATAAGCAGGGCGGTCGAAGTTGGATCTGTAGATTTCAGGACAGATGTTTGTGTTATGTACCATGATCAGAAGATTCAATTACCCTAATTGACTGCAAAATCTGTTTGCATATTGGACAGAAGATATAGTGAAACTTTACTTTAATTTTCTGGAGTTGTATAGGTTATTAGCTCCTAACTCATTTTGTGTTCTTCGAGTTTTAGCAGAAGAGATTATTTTTAGATTTAAGAAATGACTGTACATTGAAAGCAAGACATCATTTGGGGTTAGATGGCTTGTTTCAATTGTGTTTGTGCAAGCGTAAGAATTTGTTTTTAAGCTTTACGAGGATTTTGAGAGAAAAACATTGATTATTTTCTTGTAAAGTCTTGTGATATCGGGAAAATAGACGGAATGGAACATTAATATATCATTGTTTCTTTTTTCTTTTTAGACGAGCTCAATCTTGAGCTTATCAATTTCTAGTTTTACTACTGCAATCTTGCCTTATTGAACAAAGGATCCGATTAGAGCCTGATATATGCTTGGGGCACTGGGCCGGCCCAATCCAACCCGTGATTTAATAAGGTTAGACTAAGATTTTCGGAGTCCATTTAAAAACGTGGCTTTAAGCTTGGCACAAATAAGCCAGTAGCCCATATGGCTTAACCGATGCTTGGTTGGGTCGGCTTGTGGGCTTAATAACGTATTTAATTAAAAATATAAAAAAATATAGAGAACTAAAAATAACAAGAAGAGTAGTCCAATCTTAAACTAGCAATTTTTTTATGTGAATATAAATACTTTTTGTTCTTAAAATTTTAGTTATTTCTTAATGTTTAACTAATTAACATTGCATATAATTATAAATTTAGATGAAAATGAAGATGTTGGTGAAGATGATTTGTTAGTGTTAAATATGCCATGGGCACCTTAATATTTTTGAATAGTTTGTTTTGAGTACTAACTTTTAGTGAATGAAATATTGTCCTTTTTTGTGTTTTAAAATAATATATTGGAACTGACAAAAGTTATTAAGTTTTGCATAAGTTTTCTATCCACCGAGAAGTTTAGGTTAAAACTTAAATTTTAAAAAAAATATATTTTTTAAAAAAAATGATGGATCGGCCTGTGGGGGCCCGCGACCCATGTAGGCTTGTGTTGACCATTTGTAGGCCCATCAAAACAGTGGGCCAGCCCATCTCAGCCCGTCAAATATCAAAGTCCGTGTGAACTGAGTAGGGCCAACCCGTATTGACAGCTCTAGATCCTATCCATCAGTTCCATCGCATAATATGACGTCGTTTAACTGGATACATGGTTTTACATGTTAATTTGACTGATAAAAGTTATTGTACATAAATAGTTAAAATGATAAAGATAGAAAAAAAATATTGCAACACATCTTATATTTTGAATTCTTGAAAGTTGCAAAAAATTATACAGATAGCATTATTTGTTAAAATGGTGTCAAACATTTGAAGTGCTCTAAAATGAAAAAATATCATATAAATTGTAAATACATTTATAGGCTCATTTCCCAATTTTTTTGGCGAAAAAAGCTTTTTAGGCAAACTTGCAAAAATTAATACTTGATCAAGTATTTAATAGGATGAGACCCAAAGAAACACACGTAACAGAAAAGAGCTGTGAAGTTTTTGGATTGAAAGGAAAGGGAAGAGGGTAAGTGAGCAAGGATAAGGTAGTTTTGAATGCTCATCTTCTTTGGCATGAAATCTAAGTCAAATTTTGTAAGTCCGTTTTCGATATTATTTTCTTCTGTAAGTTTTATCGCTCTTATATTATTCTTTTACAGCTTGTTTGGATAGTTGTTACCTATTGTATTGTATTGATTGTTATCCTAAAATAATGTTTGTTTTAATAATTTATTTAAATTTGATCGTATTGTATTGTAGTGTTAAATTCATTATTTTGGAATAACGAAAAGTCTCATTTTATAAAATAATTAATTTGGTGTGATGAGATTGTTTCCTATTTTCTTTTAAATTATGCATTTACTTATTACTCCATAATTCTACTTTACCCTTTAGTTATTTTAACTCCAAATCTCCAATCTATGGGAATACACGACGGACGGAAAGCGGGGAAACATCCTTTTTCTGTCTTCTCTCCACAGAGGAAGGAAAGCGACCTATTTTGCCTTCGTCCATCTTTTTCAAAATTGGTTCGTGCCGTGCTTTTCATCCAAATCTCCAAATCTCATTTCGTTTCTTTATCTCTTTCCATCGTTCTATGATTTTTTTTGTTAATGATAATTAACCTTTTTTTTCCTTCAGGTTTTTGCTTTTGTTTTCAAGCTATAAAATTGGTGAATAAATTAGTAGAAAAAAAGTTTATTAAATTATTTTTATGCATAATTCTTGATAACTTTAATATTTAAAATAATTGAGGTATTTTATTAAACTTATTTGTTACAGTAAATACGATACAATCAAACCAAACAACAAAAATATTATTTAACAATAGCAAACGATACAATCTATCCAAACGTTGTATCCATAAAAAAATAAAATACAATAGAATATATTATAAAACAAGAGGTAAGAGTAATCCTAACAGAGTGTTAAGGTAGGTTTCTAAGCAAGATATTGACCATAATCCATTGAGAAGTTATCATTTACACAAGGGATCAAAACGAGAGTTCGCTTTGACAGTCCATGAGGTACATATCTCCTCCTCCTCCTCCTCCTCCTCCTCTTCTTCTTCTTCTTCTTCTTCTTATTATTATTATTATTATTATTATTATTATTATTATTATTATTTTGTTTTTTGTATTTATCTTATATGTCAGTGATTTTTTGTTCGTTTATTACTTACTCTTTTTTCTTTTTCTTTTTGAATGAAATTTCTACCAATATTATATTATTTTAAAAAAAAATATATCTGATATCCTATAATTTAGGATTAGTAAGGATAATGTTGATATGGTAGTTCAGAACTAAGAGATATGAAATGGAGGATATCTTTGAGCCATACACAGGTAAACCAATGTTCAGCAACCACTCTGGAAATCATAGTCTATGGCAAGCGTAATATGGGCTTTTATAACATTGATTAATGGGGCTTTTTTCACTTTTAGCGTGCGTCAGAAATTATATATATTCGTCAACCGAAAAAGTGTATAAAATTTATAAATAACATACAGAATATATATATATATACAAAATATATATATATTTTTTACTATTATTTTGAGAGCGACTATACAATGTCATTTTTCCTTGATCAATAGCTAGGCCACTATGAGAAAGTAGGAAATGGTCCAACATTTTTATACTATCGATCAATAGTTATAAGATGGAACACCAAAACCCACCACCCCGCACACACACACACAGAGCAAAAGAGGCCTGGATTAGATAAATAAGTCATCTTTTGGAAAATAACTCATTGTTCAGGAAGTATTTTCATGAAAAGGGTTTTTTGAGGTTTGGTAGGTGAGCGAAAAAATATTTTTCGAAAAAAACATTCATTAAAAGTCGATAATAATATTTTCAAATCAGATATTATTTTTATAAAATCTTTTAGTATTAGAGATAGATAATCATGTCTAAATGTTGGTTGGAGGGACATATAAAGTTACCTACTTAACTTCCTTATAGTGCCTTGCCTACTGTTTTTGAATAATGCTTCATTCTAAGACGTAAAAGAAAGCTTAGTACAACAACTGAATTGACCTTTTGTACTGAGGACGATCTGTGAGATTGTTTAACCGGTTCTCAAACCTATTACTATACAAAGAGTGTTTTTTGGTTAAAGCTGGCAAATCCAACCTCTTTTTGTTAAATAAATATTTAGGATCAAGAACTATCGACGTTGTTGTACTCCGTTGGTCCATTTAATGAATCCTCCCCCAGAAAAAGATCATATTGAGCAGCAACTTCAAGACTTTGAGATACAGGAGAACACTTTGCTCCTTATTTTCTTAAGAAATATTTTTCTAACACCCAAAAACCAGAAAATAACGTATTTTTCAAAAAAATATTTTTCGTCGTACCAAACCGCCATTTTGTAGAGATAGAGAAACTAAATTATTGCAACATAAGTAGTATTAAGTGGCCTAGTGACATAAGTAGTATCAAGTAGCCCAACATAAATTTTTCGATAATTGCTTTTCTCAATCGCAAATTTCTTTTAGAATCTTCTTGGATTGAGTTAGGTTCTAAATAGGAGAAAGCGAATGGAGGAACATACTAAAATGGTACCTTTAAGCATATATTAATGTAAGATAGAACTTTTACCACTAACTGTTGTTATTCAAGATGTAGATGAATAAAGATGAATGGAGAAGATGAAGTACAGAGAGTGACGAAGAGAGATGACTGAAAGTAGTGTCTTTGATATTATTCAATGTGTCTATTGTGTATACTTGGCTGATACATATATACACGTGAGAATGAGTGTAGGTAGGTAATTAACTAGCTTAAGCTTAACTAATTCTGTTAACAACTTCTAACCACCTAAACTGTAAAGACTCTTCTGCCTCTGATATCATTTATCACTCCCCTCAAGGTGGAATGAAAATATTAAGAACACCTAGCTTGGAGTTTAGAAATTCATGTTGTACTCTATTGAGTCCTTTAGTTAGAAGGTCAGCAGGTTGATCTTTTGTAGCTATGTACTTGGTTGTAACAAGTCCTTGTTGAATCCTTTCTCGTAACAAATGACAGTCGATCTCGATGTGTTTAGTTCGCGCATGATAAATATGATCTGCAGCTATTTGTATTGTTGTTTTGTTTTCACTGTGAATTTCAACTGGTAGTTTGATGTCTGCATCCACTTCTTTCAAAACTCCTATCAACCAAATAAGTTCTGCTACAGTTGTTGCAAGACTTCTAACTCAACTTCTGCCGAGCTTCTAGAAAATGTGGTCTGTTTCTTGAATTTCCATGACCCTAATGAGTCACCAATCTTGATTAAGAAACATGTGACAGATCTTCTAGTAATAGGGCAGGCAGCCCAATCAATATCACAGTATGCAGTCACAACATTACTAGTTTTGCTAGATAAGAGTATTCCCCGACCTGGTTGGTTTTTTTATATACCTTACTATCCTTAAGGTTGCTGTCATGTGTGACTGTTTATGCTGCTGAAGAAACTGACTTAGAGTTTGAACTCCAAAGGATATATCAGGTCTGGTTACAGTTAGATATAACAACTTCCCTATGAGTCTCTGATAGGTAGCTTGATCAACCAAAAGATCTTTTTCTACTTGACTTTTTGTACAAATTACCTTATCATTTATTGTTGATGTGAGCTTGATGTTTGTATCAATAGGTGTTGATGTATGTTTGGCAGCAGACAATCCATCTTTTGAAATGAATTCTAAAGCATATTTCCTCTGATGCATATTGATTCCTTCCTTAGATCTTGCAAATTCAATACCTAAGAAATACTTCAGATTTCCCAAATCCTTCATTTTGAAGGTTTTCTGTAATGAGGTCTTGGTTTCATCAATTACTTTCAAATTGTCTCCTGTAATTAACATATCATCTACATAAACTAAAATAATGACAATACCTTAAGTAGTTTTCTTAATGAACAGGGAATGATCAAACTGGCTTTGTTTAAACTGAACTTTATTAATGCTTCAGATAGCTTAGATTCCATTGTCTTGAAGCTTGCTTAAGACCATACAAGGATTTCACAAGTCTGCAAACTATCCTTATCTACCACTGACTTGAGAATCCTTGAGGCAAGTCCATGTAGATTTCATCATACAAATCACCGTGGAAAAAGGTATTATATACATCTATTTGATGTATGTGCCATTTCCTAGCTGCTACCAAGGCTAAGATAGTTATCACTATTACCATTTTCACAACAGGTAAAAAGGTTTCTTGATAATCCATTCATTCTTGTTGACTGTACCCTTTAGCAACTAATATGGCTTTAAATCTCTCAATTTCTCCAGAAGCTTTGTACTTTATTTTGTATATCCACTTGCATGCAATAGGCCTTTTTCCTTCCGGTAAGGTAATTAAGTCCCATGTATGATTATTTTTCAATTCTTTGATTTTTTTCTTGCATAGCTTCTACCCATCTTGGGTCTTTTACTGCCTCAGAATAACTGGAAGGTTCCGCAGTAGATGAAAAAGAGACAACATTAGCCTTATTTTTAGATGACAGATTATCATAGCTTATATACCTGTCCAATGCATATAGTACATCATTGTGAATATTCAGTGATACAAAATCCTTCATCCAAACTGGAGGATTTTTGTCTCTTGATGATTTTCTAGTTTCAAGTTGTAGGTTCTGCATCTAGTGGTTGTATATTTGGTAGATGATTATCTAGTAGTTGGCTATATCATAATTTTGGTTAAGGTAGCTCAGTGTTTGGTGATTGTGGCTCAGATATTTGTATTAGCATTTCATAAATTTCTGGTAGAGAGACTTTTGAACTTGCTTCTGCTTGAATATGTTGGTTGGTTAAACCCTCAACATGTGTAGAATTACTGTTTGATTGACTGTGTAGGTCTGTGTTAAATATAATTTTAGAGAAACTATCTTGTAAAATTCCTCTATCTGGAGTAGGAAATAATGGCTGTGAGTTTGTGCTTGACCAGCTGAAAGGAAATGTGTCTTCTCTGAATATAACATCTCCGTTGACAAAGAAATTATGATTACTTATATCATATACAATATAGCCATTATGAATTTCTGAGTACCCCATATGCACAACCATTTTAGCTCTTGGCATCAGCTTGTCATGTTCTTGTAGTATCTTAGCAAAACACAGATATCCTAATATTATGATATTATTCAAGGATGGCTTTCTTTTGTATAGTCTTTCATTGTGAGACATATTAGCAACGACAGAACTAAGAATTTTGTTAATTAAATAGATTGCTGCTAAAATGCAGTGCCCCCAGAACTTGATAGGTATGTTTCCTTGAAACCTCATAGCTCTGGTGATTTCTAAAATATGCATATGCTTCCTTTCAGCTACTCCATTTTGTTGAGGAGTGTAGACACATGTTCTTTGGTGTACAATACATAGATTCTTGAATAACTGATCACAGAAACTATTGACAAATTCAGTCCCAATATTAGTTCTAATAGTTGTAAGGATAGACACACATCAAACTTTTGCTTTATCATAAATACCCATGTCATTTTGACGTAATCATCTACTGCAGTTAAAAAGTATTTGTTGCCATCAAATGTAGGTATTCTATATGGTCCTCACGGATCTATATAAATCAAATCAAAATAGCTAGAACTCTGAATACAACTTGAAAGAAATGGTAATCTTGTCTGTTTAGCACATGGAGAGACAATACATTTGTTTATCCTTTCCTTAATAGTTTGTACACTAGTAGGTAGTATTCTTTGTAAGACTACAGATGACATGTGACCAAATCTTCTGTGCCAAAGATCCATCACTAACTGGTTATCTGCAGAAGTCCCAAATCCTTTTGCAGCAAGTGCAAGTCTCTTATTGTTGTGAATCCCTTGAGCTAAAAGTAGATATAAACCATCATATTCTTTACCAATCTCCTTCACCCTCCCAGTGAAGAGATCCTGAAACACACAAAAATCAGAAAACAAAGTAGCTGAGCATTGTAACTTTTTTGTCAGTTTAGAGGCTGATAATAAATTGTATTTAAACTGTGGTACATAAAACACATTTGACACAGTGTTTGTGTCAGATATAGAACTAGTTCATGTATGCGTAACCATGGTTGTATCTCCATTTGGTAATGATATCCTTTTTGGATCTCCAGGTTCAACTATTGTTGATTTGTTGAGCATACCAATGTCTGAAACCATATGGTTAGTAGTTCCTGTATATACAATCCAACTTTAATTGTCTTTTGATACTAATAATGCCTTATCAGTACCATTTTGACTATCTTTTGATACTAACAAGGTCTTATCAGTACCTGTGATATTGGCTGCAGGAGAATCTGAATCAGTAGTGGTTTTGTTGAGTATCTACAGGATTTGAACATACTGATTTTTAGTGAAGGCATAGCTTCCTAGCTGAGCTGCAGGTGTTGAGAACTGATTTTGTTACTATTGTTTGACTGTGAACATGTACTTTGATCAGTGAAACCATTGTAGTTTAAATTAGTGTTTTGACCATATTGGAATGCTGGAACATTCTGAGAGGTTGAAGTTTGCATATTCATTACATTGACATTTTACATTACAAGCTGAGTTAGGTGTCCCAGTTAACAGATTGACTGCATTTGCATTTGTAATACCTCATATTCAAGTTAGAATGTATTGGTCTTTTACCATAACTTAAACTTTTAAAAAAGAATTAGAAAAGAAAGAAACAAAAAAAGAGGGGGGGGGGGGCTTAAACAAATTAAAAGATGGGGCAAAGGCCCACTGGAACAAAAAGGGAAAAGGGAAAAGGGAAAAGGGAAAAGGGAAAGGGGAATGCAGCAAAGCTGCGGCTAAAACAAAACAGAAGCTAAAGCATTAAAAAAAACCTAGAGGAGAAAGCAATGAGAGCTTCTGGTTCCAAAGTAGGGGGAAATCAAGCAGAGTTCCATAGCTGCTAGCGACCTAGTGCTTCAATATTATTATTCTCAACCATTGCTATTTCTAAATTTAAGGTATATCTTATTATTCCATTAATATGGATGTCTTTGATTTGTCATGGTTTCAGTTAAATAGTGATACTAGTAACTCAGTGAGTTCCAATTGATTTGGATGCGAGAATGTTCATGAATAAGAAATCACATTTTATATTTGATGGATTAGTTGAGAGAAAAATCAGATTATTATTTAGAATAATATGGAGATAGCAACATTGAACTTAATCAATTTGTTGTATTTTTAACAAGTTATTAAGAGGATACAAGAAGTAAACTTATTATTACTAGTTCTGCAAGTTCCCTGTATGATTTAGTAAAGGAGTAGTACACAGATTTTAAGTTTGGAAGAGTAAATTAGCGTTAGATAGTTATTTTCCTTTTTAAAAAAAGATGATACATAGTCTCATGGATGTGATAAAGTGGAACCAAGATGTTGGTTATAACCGAAAAAAATTCTATTGAAAGTGAAATAGATTATAGAGTTCAAGAGTGGTAACACTAGACTTATATTGATTTATAGATTGCCCACAAATTGAGCATTTAGATCGATAAGAAGCCGAGTTCTGCCAGTTGGCATCAAGAGGTGAGTAGTAACTTTACCTTAATTTGGGTTTCTACAACTAGCATGATTTACATATGATTTTAATATGAACATGTTACTGAATATTTTGAATTTGCATGTGGGACAAGTCTTTTACTTATATGATACCACTATATTTATTTGAGATGATTACAGTTATTCTGAATATTATCATTGTTGCTGAATATATTTTACCGTTATTGAGATAAGATTTACCGTTATCAAAATAAAATTAGATGATTTGATAAGAACTGAAATGCCCTATATTTTTTTAGAATATTTTCCTACGAGTATATATGGATTACAGAGACAAGTATAAATGAGAGTAGACTTTGAAGGATCCCGTAGCTAACAGAGGGTTCGTTAGACCTGGTGCACCTTATAATTACTGATTACCGTTACAACCCTTGCTAGTGGGAAGGTAGAACTAGCATATTGTTACTGATTTCCCTCGAGTAGGGACTACCGTTATATTTGACTTCTTGCAAAGAAGTCCACAGTCATACCAATTACATGACTCGTTCATTGAAATCTCAAAAACATGAATATTGATATTATACAGTGTTTATCGAGATTATTGCCGAATTATCAATTGAATTATATTACATGAAAAATATGGTGAGACTGATTATTGTTTATTGTTTCTGAAAGGGCATTCTTGTGATATTTTATGTTTAATATACTAACATATTTTCTGACTTGTCCCCAATAAAAACAGTTGTGGTTAAGTGTTATTACTCACTGATCTAGCGACTCACTCCCTGCTATTTTTTTAACAGAGTTAGCAGTTGACGTAGGCGAGGATTTCGTCAATTAGAGTACACAAGTTGATAGTTCTTGATGAGCCCCGTATTTGTTCGCGTGGGTAAAGAGTTTTAATTAACTGTTATGGTCTTTTCTTTGAACTCTTAGAGTCGCTCCATAGTCATTCTTTTAGTGTCATGAATATTCTTTCGATATTATAAACTTATATTGAGTATTGCACTTTCTTATCAAAGTTGGAGAAAAATTAGTATTTCTAGCTGTTAGTGGATGGACTATTAATAATAGAGATTTGTTTTGGTTAATTGATAAAGTTATTGTTGTTTGGAGTGATATTAGGATGTTTATTTGTTGGTTTGAGACATGAATCTTTTTTGGATAGTCCAAAAATAGGAGAAACTCTGTCCGATTTTCTGTAAAATATCGATGAGGCTTACTTGGGGGCACTTGCTCCTAAGTGCCAGTCATGATCCTAAATTAGATCGTGACAAAGTTGGTATCAGAGCTTAGGCTTTAAGTCCTGAGTCATGGAGCAATGTTTAGTAGAGTTTGGTTCATGGGTATATTGGTGCCCATACTTATGATCTTGAGGCTACTAATAATTTAGGATATTTTCCCTTCTTTCATTCCTTGATCGTGCGTTGAAATAACTTGAAATTGACTTTGGAGTAATTCTTTCGCAGATGGCTAGGATACGCACACCCTCATCTGCTGGACGTGGTACTACCCGAAGAGGCGGTCAAGTTGAGGTTTATCAAACTAGAAGACATGCCGCTCCTCAATCAGAAGTTGGAAACATAGGTCAACCCCAAGCTGCTATGCCAGATCAAGTGCAAGAACATGGAGTTCAGGACGCTCCACCACTAGTGCCAACTGTTGTGCCTACTGTTACCTTACCTGCAGACGCAGTGGCAAGGTTATTGACGTTGTTAGAGACATTGGTGCCTACTCAGAGTGGATGTTCATCACATAGGCTACTTTACAGACACAAGCACCTACACTGACTCAAACTTTCGTGAATAAGGAGGTATCCCTGCAAGAGTTCATGAAATTGAAATCACCAAAATTCACAGGTTCTAATAATTTAGCAGATCCTCAAATTTCCTTGGATGGGACACTCAAGGTACTGCGTGCTCTAGGATGTTCTAGCGAAAGGGTCGTGGAGCTCGCAACATACAAATTAGAGGATGGTATGAAACTGTATTGCTAGGAAGGCCAGCAGGAGCAGCACTACTGACATGGGATGAATTCAGTAAGTTGTTAATGGATCATTTTCTTCCTGACAGCCCGAGGCAAAAATATGCTAGAGACTTTGAGAGATTGGTTCATACTCCAGATATGGATGTGTCAACCTATACCACAAAGTTTTGTAATCTGGAGAGATATGCTCCTTACTCAGTGCCTACCCAAGAAGCTCGAGTTCAGAGATTTGTTGATGGGTTGGTTGGTCGTCTATACACTGTAGTAGCCCCACAGATGAAGACTTTGTCCTACTCTGATGCAGGCAATCTCGCTAGAAATATTAAAAATAAGGGACGTGATGGCGTGCAGCCAGTGATTTACGTAAGAATGCTAAAACAAAAGGATCTTTCAATGGCGGTTTTAGTGAAAATTGCAGAGCAGAAAATCAGGGACATCAGCAACAAGGTTCTCAGACAGGGACACATTTGTCTTCACAGTCCGCATATAGACCACATTACAGACAGGGTACTAGGATACCATCATCATCTGGACATCGTAATTTTGGGCTGATATATGTCACTACTCTAGTCTGCCAGACCTGTGGTAGATCACATTTGGGCCAGTGTCGTGTTCTGACTGGAGAGTGCTTTCGGTTGGGACATCACTTGCTCACATTTTCCTACATTCCCATCAAGCTCTTCTCGTCACATTCAATAATTCCTAAGCACAGAAACCACCTCAGGGATCATCTCCCTCAAACCATCCACACTGGAAATGCGGATTCAATCCTGAAGTCGCAACACACAACCACCTCTAATAACTTCTTCTTAGGTTCCATCCCACAACATCGTGCCCAGAGGCAAGCAAATGAAGACCAACATGCCGATGAGCCCCAACGCATTCAATCAAGGATGACAACACCAAAATGTTAATAGGAATTCCACCAAATTCGGAATATATCAAATCTCGACCGTAGGAAACACCAACACTGGACTGAAATGAAAGAACATCCCTCCAAGGCGACTATAATAGCCCACTCGAATACGCAGGGAGAAACATTATGCACCACATCTGTAGTACCATTATAACTCTTCGATGCCTAATTGATAAGAAGCATTCAACATCGTATAAGAATGAGTAGGAAGGAAAATGAAGGCATAAGCTTCAATGGAATCAAATCTCACGACGAGGAATCAAGAAGGGAAGTGCTCCTAACAGCCCTGTAGCCTTTCGAAGATAAGTATAGACATCTCCGTACTGATCCGCAAGACTCTACTAGACTCGCTCATGACTCGTGAGACCTAAGTGAACCCAGTTCTCCGATACCAAGCTGTCACGACCTAAAATCTACTATAGGTCATGATGGCGCCCAACGTCGCCGTTAAGCAAGCCAACGGTGAACTACCAACTTAATTGTTCATTTTATTATTTTTGAAATCATGAATCTTATTAGATAGAGAGATTGATGCATCAAAAAGCGTAGATACGTATGATTTAAGTAAAATATAAAGTAAAAGTGTCTCAATAGTAAGCAAAATCATAAATAAATTTTAGAATACCCAAAACCCGGTGTCATAAGTGCATGAGCATCTACAGGGAAGCACAATAACAATACAATATTTGTATGGAATACAAGATAGATAGGATAATGTAAATAATTATGATGGAGGCTTCGTATGTTGCAGATCGTAACATGAGATGCAGCTCACCGTAAAATCTCCGTAATAGCTGCGCCTTTGCGCCTAAAAGAGCACCAGAAATATATACCTGCACAATAAGTGCAGAAGTGTAGCATGAGTACATAAATTAACGCGTACCCAGTAAGTATCTAGCCTAAATTCGAAGAAGTAGTGACGAGAGGTCGACATCGACATTTACTAGTGGTCCAATAAATCCAGTACAATAGAAAGTAAACAAGTATGAAGCATGGTAATTAAATAGTGGAAACAAATATAGGTACATGATATGATCCTCATCTGAACAGTAAATACAAGTCCTCAAATATCGGTTACCTCCTCAAATGGAGTATATAATATGGTCCCCACCAGATAGGTCATCACAATTCAAGTCAGGAAAACTCACGGATACACTGGCTTTTTGTCAAATATTACACATGATTTTGCTAAGGCGAACGACCCGATCCCATAAGAGTATTTCGTGAAGTTGCCAAGGCGAACAACCCGATCCCATAGGAGTGTGATACATCATATTATCAAGCGAACGACCCGATCCCATAAGAGTGTGTTACATGATATTGCCGAGGCGAACGACCCGATCCAATAAGAGTGTGATACATAATCCTTCCGAGGCGAACGACCCAATCCCATTAGAATAAGAAGCTTTAACGGGTCATTGACCCCACTCACAAATATACGTGTGAGTTATGAAATGTAAGGAAGCTTTTCGATGAATACGCACGACGCCGGAGAAATTTGTAAGGGAAGCATAATCTTCCGCGGCTAATCAAGTAGCTCGTCGAATATCTAAAATAGCGAGTCCATTACTTTGCGTGAGTTTAGTCTCAGGTCATAATGCGAAATAAGGTAATTAAACAGGCAAGGATAACTCAAATAGTACAGTTAAAGTATGTCATAAATCTAAGTCTACCCGGACATAATAAGGAATTCTAGCATACACACGGACACTTGTTACCTCATACGTGCGTAGCTCCCACAACATGTAACATATAACAGAATAACACATGCGAGGTAATTTTTCCGTCACAAGGTTAGACAAGAGACTTACCTCGCTCCGAAGTTCCATAACCAGCTCCAACGCCTCTCTAACACCTCAAATCGATGCCCATCGACCCGAAACTAGTCAAACAACATGCAAATCAATCAAAATATAATGCAATACTTATAATTTAATAATTTATAAAAATCTCCATCTCCGCTCGAAAAGTCTACAAAGTCAACCCCCAGGCCCATGTGCCTGGATTCTGAAATATTTTGTAAATAAATGTTACTCATAACCTCACGAGTCCATACATGCATTTTGTTTAAAAGTCCGAGTTCAAATTGACTCTCAACACTCAAATTCTTATTTCTCAAAACATAGCTAAAGTTTCTTAAAATTTCACTTTGATTCTCCTAATTTTGATGTTAAATCCCATATATAATCATGTAAAATAGTTGAAAATTGAACAAAATCACTTACCCAAAGATTCTAGATGAAAATCCCTCTTCACAATCACCCCATACCGAGTCTAGGGTTCCAAAAATGAGAGAATGTCTCTAAAATCCCGTCTCCCAACCCTTTTACCAGGTGCAGATGTCGCATTTGCGACACAGGGTTCGCATTTGCGAACCCTCGCAATTGCGGACAAGTGTACACAATTGCAAACCAAGGTAAAATCTACAAACTTCGCAATTGCAAATAAATGATCGCAATTGCGAACCAATACAAAAATCTACAGGCTTCGCAATTGCGAACAAATGTTAGCAATTGCGAACCATGGAAAAAATCAACAATCTTTGCAATTGCGAAGAGAATTTCGCAATTGCGATACTTGAGCACCAACAACACTATCAATCTTTTCTGACACGAAAATTGGCATAACTCTCTCATACGACATCAGAATTCGATGATTCTTATTGCTATGACTCCGTAATTACGATACATATCTAATGGTTCAATCAAATCACAAATAAAAGGTCTTTTGCTCAATATAGTATCATTTATACCCAAGAAAACGACACCGAAGCATCAAATAAGAGCCCAAAACAACCCAAACACATCCGAAACATACCCGAGGCCCCCGAGACCCTGTCCAATCACACAAACTAGTCTAAAAATATAACACAAACTCGCTCGCGCGATCAAAATACCAAAATAACCTCTAGAATCATGAATCAGACACCAAAACGCATGAAAATCGCAATGAACTTCAAGAATTTCTAGAATTGCAACCAAGCATCCGAACCAAATCAAATCAACTCCAAATGAAACCAAATTTTGAAGACAAGTTCCAAATGACGAAACGGATATATTCCAACTCCCGCAACCAAAATCCGAGCCTGATAGCCTTAAAATCAAACAATGGCCAAACTTAGGAGAATTACAAACCCTTAAATGCCAACTTTTCCCCAATAAGTGTTGAAATACTCCCGGACCATCCGATACTCAACCCGAACCTACGCCCAAGTCCGAAATCATCATACGAACCTATTGGAACCTCCAAATCCCGATATCGGTTACTCAAAAAGTCAAATCTTGGTCAACTCTTCCAACTTAAAGCTTCCAAATTGAGAATTATTCTTCCAATCAACTCCGAACTTCCCGAAAATTGAAACCAACCACACATACGAGTCATAATACATGAAGTAAAGCTGCTCAAGGCCTCAAACCGTCGAACAACGCACTAGATCTCAAAACTACCAGTCAGCTCGTTAGAGGAGCTAACAGCTAGTTCGTTAGACCTAGTGCACCTTGTAATTACCGATTACCATTACAACCCTCGCTAGTGGGAAGGTAGAACTAGCATACTGTTACTGATTTTCCTCGAGTAGGGACTACCGTTATATTTGACTTCTTGCGAAGAAGTCCACATTATATCGATTACATGATCCATTTATTGAAACCTCCTAAATATGAATATTAATATTATACAGTATTTACCGAGCTTATTACCGAATTTTCAATTGAATTATATTACATGAAAAACTTGATGAGACTGATTATTGTTTATTGTTTCTGAAAGGGCATTCTTATGATATTTTTTGTTTAATATACTAGCACGTTTTCTGACTTGTCCCCAATAAAACCAGTTGTGGTTAAGTGTTATTACTCACTAAGCTAGTGACTCACTCCCCTCTATTTTTTCTACAGAGACATCAGTTGACGCAGGCGAGGATTTCGTTAGTTAGAGTTCACATGTTGATAGTTTTTGGTGAGCCCCATATTTGTTCGCGCGGGCAAGGAGTTTTAATTAATTGTTCTGGTCTTTTCTTTGAACTCTTAGAGTCGATCCATAGTCATTCTTTTAGTGTCATAAATATTCTTTTGTTATTATAAGCTTATATTGAGTACTGCACTTTCTTGTCAAAGTTGGAGATAAATTAGTATTTCTAGCTGTTAGTGGGTGTACTATTAATGGTAGAGATTTATTTTGGTTAATTGATAAAGTTATTATTATTTGGAGTGATATTAGGATGTTTGGTTGTTGATTTGAGACAGGAAATTTGTGTTTTGGATAGTCCAAAAACAGGAAAAACTCTGTCCGATTTTCTGTAAAATACTGACGAGGCTTACTTGGGGGCACTTGCTCATAAATGCCGGTCATGATCCTAAATTGAGTCGTGACAGTATTATAGTTTCCTCCACTGCCTTTCTTTTTATATTTGAAGTCATGAGGATATCCAACTGTCTTATAGCAGTTCTCCTTGCTTTGTCCCTTCAATTTTCACAATTCATATTGAATGTTGTAATTCTTTTTGAACTTCTGATATTGATTTCCATCCATCCTCGAGTACATGGCTATTTCATAGTTGCCTGTAGTGATGGTTTGATTGTTCCCCAAAATTCCACAATTGGCTGCTACAGATTTTTGGCTTTCATCACTGATTATTGTAGCATACACTTGATTGATAGTTGGTAATAGACTCCTCATCAAGATTTGACTTCCTGCTTGAGAATATGAGTCATTTAACTCCATTAAGAACTGATATAACTTTAGTTTTTGCAAATAAAGCACAAAATCTCTAGATTTTTCACAATCAAAGCCATGTGCAGGCACCAAAGCTTCAAATTCTTCTTACAAATCTTTGAGTCTAGAGTAATAGACTGACACAGAAGCAGTCCCTTGGGTCAGAGTTACAATATCCTTATGCAAGTTGAATATTCTTGAACCATCAACTTTATTAATCCTTTCTGATAAGTCATCCCAGACAGCCTGAGCACTAGAGGCATACATAATTCCTCTAAGAAGATTTTTAGCTATTGAACTCATAATCCAAGACAACACTATTGCATTAACCCTTTCCCAATGATTTCCCATAGTAATTGGAGATCTTTCTTTCTTGCACGTACCATCAACCAAACCTAGTTTATTTCTACCCAACAAAGCAACTCGCATAGATCTATGCCAAATTGAATATTTTTCAATATTTGTTAATTAAAAAGAAATGATCTGAATCCCACTCACATCGGTTGGTGATAAGAACAATGAGTGATTGTAGTCAATTCCTAGGCCTTGATTTCGAGAGTTTTTAGTCACTTGCTCCTCTGTAATCGAACCCATTCTTTTTCAAGACTTTCTTCCCAAAACTCGATTTGAACACAAAATTAGAAGATGATTTAGCAATTTGAAAATAAACTTGAATGATCGATTTCAAGCTCACAGATATGAGCTAGATAGCTCTGATACAATGTTGTTATTCAAGACTTAGATGAATGAAGAAGATGAAGTATAGAGAGATGAAGAGAGATGACTGAAAGTAGTGTCTTTGATATTATTCAATGTGTCTATTGTGTATACTTGGATGATACATATATACACCTGAGAATGAGGTGTAGGTAGCTAGGTAATTAACTAACTTAAGCTTAACTAATTCTGTTAACAACTTCTAACCACCTAGCTTGTAAAGACTCTTCTGCCCCTGATATCATTTAACACTAACTTGCCATTATTAATAAATTACCTCAAACCATGTCAAAGGAGCCAGAGGTGGATTTGACCTTAAGCATATGGGTTTTCGTGAAATCAGTAATTTTTGTCTATAAATATTTAATTATAAATTTATTTATTATTGTATATATAACTCGACGTTAGAACTGGAAGTTTAGTAGTATCTATTTAATGCCTCTGTTATTTCTAGGTCGTGAGTTTTGTTGAATGGAATAGTATATATATGTACATGGTTTTAGTGGTAAAATACTTGCATTCTTGTGTTGTAAATGATCATTCTTATCCCTTCTAACTAAAGTTCTTTGGAAACTTTTTGTAAAAAGTAAAGACATTTCTTTTAGTAAATTTGAAGACGACCAAAAGATTGAACTCACATGGATAGACATTAAAACTTACATAAAAGAAAAGTTCACACAACCATGTCGGGTGGTGCCGACAGTACATTGTCGAATAATACAATATATTGCCTATAGAAGCCGGCAAATCACCTCAATTGGAATGAAACATATGGCAAATTTAAGGTTAACGAGCTCTGAAATTTCGAAGCCAAAATGTTAGGCTTTATTTTTAGGACATGTCACATCAGCAAACAAACCATTCAATATTTCACATTTTGATCGTAAGAGCCCGATACTATTGTATACAATAAATTTACGTAAAGAAAATAAAATTAAGATCGAAAAATATTGTAACAATCGTATTATTTTATTTTAAATAATTTGAGTGTACAATCTCTATGAATCCTCTTATTCTTCTTTCCAATAGTAAATAAATTCAAGGACCTTTGAGCTTGATCTTGAACCTATATTTGTTGTCATGAATGATGATCTTGAATTCAATTAACACGAACTTTAATTTGAACTCGTACTCCTTGAATCTTTATTTGTTCTTCGTTCTTGAGCTTGAACTTGATTTGTTCTTCGTTCTTAAGCTTGAACTTGATTGCTTGAAGTTTGAAACTTATGGAGGAATTTGCAGCGTTTGATCCACGAGCTCTTTCTTGCTTCTTGTTATAACTTTTGGTGTCTTTTTTGGGTTATGAAGACCCCTATTTATAGTTGTGGGAGAGAAGAGTTATGATAAGAACAAACTCTTTCCGACCAATCAAATTGAAGTGTGACATAGCCGCATTTGATTGGCCAGAATATGTCACTTGCACACGTTGTGCGATTTCATTGGCCTTTTAATGTGACTTGGCATGCCTTGTCATTTTGACACGTGGCACCAAACTGGGCCTCTAGGAAGATGACATCTTAGGCTTAATGAAATGGGCTCATCACATTAGCTCAATTAAATGGGCTAGCCCAACGGATTAAGTCTTATTTATTAAATTTATATATATTGGACTTATATAATTAATTCAATTATATTAGCCCATAATATTTATTTGGACTAACATATTTTGAATTTAAAATATAGTCCAAGTAATTGTATTAATTTAAATTCAATAAAATTTAAATGCTTTCAAATACCCCACTTCAAGACTTATCGAGGTGTACGTTGACGAGTCACTAAAGATTAGGCTTGAAGTTACCGCAAAAATTATAACATCCTTTTTCAAGGAACATGGCATTTTACCCATGTAATTTAAAGCATGCTGTTCTAGCTCCAATTTTCCAAAATTTCTAAATGGATTTGAGCTTAAAATGCAGTTGCCTTTAAGTACCCGATCCTAAATGTATAAAGAGACCTACAAATTTCAAGTATGCCATACAAGATGCACTTCTTTCCAGTTGACAATTCTCATTCTACTCCATTTCTAATTACAATTGTGATTTCACAACAATCATATTTGTTTGGACGGCGAGGAGCTTGTGTCACCGCCACTGCCAACCCAATTCAATTAGGAGACAGATTATAGTATCCCACATCGCAATTAACTTCTCCAATAGCCGTCATTCGATTATTATATATAGCAGCATTGTCTTCAGTTATTAACATCAAGACGTATTCTTTGCATCAACTCTCATGTCTGAATTGCAAAGACCAGAGAGGTAACAAACTCTTTTTTTCTCCGTTTTCTGTCTTTTTTTTTTCTTTTTTTGTAGGTCAAACGAGAAAGACAACTTTTGTTTAACGAGATAATCCATGCATGAAGAAGATAATCTTAGAGTGTGAGGGGATGGGTACTCATCCCCGCCCGAATATCGGAGAGATTACTCTTATGGCCCAATTATTGAAGAGATTACTCTCAATGTGGCTCGACTATCGGAGAGATTACTCTTAATGTGGCGCGACTATTAGAGAGATTACTCTTAATGTGCCCCGACTATCGGAGAGATTACTCTCAATGTGTCCCGACTATTGGAGAGATTACTCTCAATGTGCCCCGACTATCGGAGAGATTACTCTCAAGAGACTTACATGCCCACTTTAAGATTGGAAAATATAGTTTCCTTTTAAGGACAAACCCACGAAGAGGCCAACTTAAGGTGCAAAGGTACTTATATGTCCACCTTAAGATTGGAAAGTTATAGTTTTCTTTTAAGGAAAAACCCACGAAGAGGCCAACTTAAGGTGCAAAGGGACTTATATGTTCACCTTAAGATTGGAAAGTTATAGTTTCCTTTTAAGGACAAACCCATGAAGAGGCCAACTTAAGGTGCAAAGGGACTTATATGTCCACCTTAAGATTGAAAAGTTATAGTTTCCTTTTAAACCCACGAAGAGGCCAATTTAAGGTGCAAAGGGACTTATATGTCCACCTTAAGATTGGAAAGTTATAGTTTCCTTTTAAGGACAAACCCACGAAGAGTCCAACTTAAGGTGCAAAGGGACTTATATGTCCACCTTAAGATTGGAAAATTATAAAGCTTCAACTCGAAGACTTCGTGGACTTGACGACATTGACTTGAATATTTGGAAACTTTGAAGATTTGACGGACTTTGCAGACTTCAACTTGAAGAGTGGCGAACGTGAAGACTTCAACATGAAGACCGACAGACTTGAAGATTTCAACTTGGAGACTTCAACTTGAAGACCGACGAACTTGAAGACTTCAACTTGGAGACTTGGAGGGTTTAAACATTTCAACTTGAAGAGCAGCAAACTTGAAGACCGGAGGACTTAAAGATTTGGTGAACATGAGGACATAGTAAATCCCTGAACTTCAGTGCAAATACTTGGTAACCTCCTAAAAGACTATAATCTCCCTATTGAAGACAATGGTTTATCATGAAGGCTTGCCCCCCTCTAAGTCATATGAGATCCAAAGTTCAAAAGAAGAATGAAATTTCAGCCTGATTTTCAAGTGTTGTTTGAATGAATTACTTTGATCATACTTCATTTGGACAACGACTAGGGCAATATGTATCTTTTGAACTTATATGACTGAACTCAGAATGAAACTCTAAGCTGCCTACGTACCTCGGTGAAGAGGATCAAGTCATATCGTAGTTCAGAATGGGTAATTTTTTTTCTTCTTATTTTTGTTTATTTTTTTATGTCCTAACCTTTGCCTAGGCCGCCTCTTTCGAGGTTTTCAACCTAGCAGACTTTAATTATTTTATGTCATAACTTGTGCCTACGCTGCCTCTTTCGAGGTTTTCAACCTAGCGGACTCTTTTTTTTTATTTTTGGTGGTAGGCCGTACACAATTTAGACTCATGCGGGCCAGGAGTGCAGGAACATGCAGTTTAGGCTCATGCGTCAAGGAGCATTGCAACTTCAAGGATAATACTTCTTCAAAAATTTGCCTTTGATAGGGACGATTCTCATGCCATCTGCATCAACCAACTTGTAAGCCCCACTTGAATAAGCTTCTTGCACGACATATGGCCCATCCCATTTTGAAGTGAACTTCCCTACATGTTTATGGGTTATGGGTCTTCGTACGGCAAGGACTTGATCTCCTACTTGAAAGGATCTCGGGCGAACTCTTTTATTGAAGGTGCGAGACAATCGAGCTTGATAACATTCAAGACTCTGTTGAGCTTCCAACCTCTTCTCATCAAGAGCCTCCAACTCTGCTAATCGAAGTCGAGCATTTTTTTCATCAGTGATCCCTTCTTGAATAGCCAGTCGTAATGAAGGTATTTGACACTCAAGTGGCAAGACGGCTTTGACTCCATAAATGAGTGAATAAGGAGTCGCTTATGTTGGCGTGCGGTGAGTCATCCTATATGCCCATAGAGCTTCTTCCATATTGTCATTCCAATCTCGTTTGGATTTGGAGATGACTTTCTTTAACAAGTTGCATAGAGTTTTGTTAAATGCCCTAGCTAGACCATTGGCGGCAGCATTGTTCATCGAAGAGTTACGTTGCTTGAAGCCAAAGAGATCACAAATCTTGTTCATCAACCTATTATCGAATGGCTTTCCATTATCCATTATTATGTAACGAGGAATGCCAAAGTGATAGATTATGTTTACTCGGATGAAACTTGCAATATTTTCCTTCTTTACCTCCTTAAGAGCAACAACTTCAGCCCATTTTGAGGAGTAGTCAGTTGCAGCCAAGATGTATAGGTGCCCACCAGAGGACTTTGGCAGTGGTCCAACAACATCCAATCCCCAAGCGTCAACCAGCCAGGATGCCACAGTCGGGTGCAACACTTTAAGAGGTTGATGAATAAAATTCACATGGAATTGACAAGCCTTGCATCTTCGAGCGTAGTCCCAGCAATCTTTTACCATCGTTGGCCAATAATATCCCATATTTTTTATACGGAAGCGGAGCTTTGGTCCAGACTGATGTGACCCACATACCCCAGAATGTGCCTCTTGCAAAGCTTGGAGTGCTTCTTCTTCCCCTAAGCATCGCAAGAGTACTCCCTCGAATGACCTTCTGTATAGAGTATCTTTGTAGTAAAGGAAGCGAGGTGCACGACGACGGATTTCAGCCCTTCTCCTTAGATTTTCTGGAAGTATTCCATAGCTTAAGTAGTCGATAATGGGTTGTCGCCATTCTTCTTTCTCAGCTTAAGAAACAGCGACAAGATGCTTGAGTTCATTTCCTTCACGTTCAACCTCATTTTGCGGCGGTACTACCCATTTTTGGCAGACAGTAACTTGCGCTTGATCAGGCAGGGTTAACGATGAAGCTAGGGAAGCTAAAATATCAGCCTTCTTATTTTCTTTCCTTGGCACATGTTGAATAGTCATGTCACCGACCCATCCCATTAATTTTTTAGCATAATCATGATATGGGCGTAGTTCAGGTTTTTTGACCTCGTAACTACCTAAAAGCTGGTTGATCATCATCAAATAAGAGTTACCAAAAACTTGCAATTGCAACCGCTTCATTTAGACAACCATTTCAAGCCCAAGTATTAGTGCTTGATACTCAGCAATGTTGTTAGAGCAGAGTTGCATCAATGTAAAAGAGTAGGGCAGAACTTCACCTTGAGAAGTGACAAATACTACACTAGCACCAGTTCATCCGCGATATGCAGCACCATCAAAATACATCTTCCATGGAGGTTGAACTTCAATGACCATTGCATCCTCATCAGGCAGTTCATCAATTAGCTCCCAATCATCAGGTATAGGGTGATCTACCAAGAAGTCTGCCAATGCTTGTCCTTTTACAGCCTTTTGAGGGATGTACAAAATCTCGAATTGTTGAAATTGGAGATACCATCTCGCTAGTCGATCACTAAGAACAAGTTTGGACATTACGAACTTGATGGGATTTGCTTTAGAAACAAGACAAACAACATGAGCTTGAAAGTAGTGCTTCAACTTTTGAATTGAGAAGACTAGCGCCAAACACAACTTTTCAATTGGCGAATAATTCAGCTGGTTTGGTGTCATCATCCTGCTCAAGTAGTAAAGAAAGTTTTCTTTCCCCTCACTATTTTCTTGGGCCAGCAACGCTCCAACAGACCTTTCTTGTGCTGAAATAGATAGTATCAATGGCTTTCCAAGTATAGGGGCTGCTAAAACTGGAGGCTTAATCAAGTAGGATTTAATGCTCTTAAAGGTATTGCTACATGCTTGGTCCCATTTGAAAGGGACACCTTTCTTCATAAGGCGACTGAATGGTTGGCACCTCCCAGCTAGGTTTGAGATGAATCTCCTAAGGTACGCTAACTTTCCTTGCAGACTTTTCAATTCGTAAATATCCCGAGGCTCGGGCATTTTCAAGATTGCATCTACTTTGGCTTGATCAATTTCAATCCCTCGATGTCGGACAATGAAACCAAGGAACATTCCATAAGTAACTTCAAAGGCGCATTTCAATGGATTCATCCTAAGTTGGTACCTCCGGAGCAATCAAACACCATTCTCAAGTCTTTCAAGTGGTCGCCCCTCTTTCTTGATTTTACCACCAAGTCGTCCACATAGCATTCAACATTTTTGTGGAGAAGGTCGTCAAAAATATTCTGCATAGCCCTTTGATAAGTAGCACCAGCGTTCTTCAAGCCAAAAGGCATTACCCTATAGCAATAAATACCTTTGGGGGTGCAAAATACAGTAAGCTCTTCATATTTTGGTGCCATGTGAATTTGGTTATAGCCTGACGAACCATCCATAAACGACATTGCCTCATACCCAGTAGTAGCATCGATCATCAGCTCTGGAATAGGATGTGGGAATTCATCTTTGGGACACGCATTGTTGAGATCCCTGAAGTCAACGCACACTCGAATCTGGCCATTTTCCTTCCTTATAGGGACATTACTTGAAACCCATGGTGGGTATTTAACTTCACGAATAAAGCCAGCTTCGATGAGTTTGTTAACTTCGATTTCAATCAAGGGAACCAGGTCCGGCCTAAAGAACCTTTGGGCTTGTTTAACAGGGCGAGCACCATTCTTGACGGCAAGGTGATGGACTGCTACTTTCGGGTCCAAGCCAGGCATCTCTTTGTAGCTCCAAGCAAAGACATCCCTGAACTCTTTCAGTAACTCAATATAAGTGCTTTCTTCATCAACTTCTAGTAAAGCACTTAGGTAGGTAGGCCTTGGTTCTTTATCGGTGCCAAGGTTAACTTCTTTTAAGACATCAACTGTAGTCTTCACTCCTTCTTCAAGTTAAGGTGGAGCATCTTCCGCATCTTCATCTTTTTGAGAGTCCCCATCGTTGAAAGGATATGTGATAACACGGTGAAACATCCTCCAATTCTGCATTATCCTCCATTGAAGATGGAACACCATTCTCGCCTTGTACAATAACATGATACGAAGAACCCACACTTTCTTAATCTTCGTCACATTCCTTAGTGTAGACCACAATATATGGCTTTACCTTTAGTACTTCTTTGCATGAAACCACAAGTTTTGTTTGTCGCCTCATTCTAGAAGGAACCAAACTTTGGAAATCCTTAGATATCTTCTGAATTTTTGGCGAAGCGGGTTTTCTTATGCTTTAAAAATTTCTCTGGAACTTGTTCCCCTTCTTTAATGGACCTAATCTCTCAAACACGGAAGTCCTCACAGTTGATTTTCCAAGTAGATCAAAGACAGAAGGCTTGTTAGAAGCGGCAGATTCATCTTCTACCGCGATATAATTGCTGCTCGCCCTTCTTATAGACATGTGCACTGGTGAGGGTTGCTTGAATCCCAAACCTTCACGCAGTTGTCTCGTCGCAACATCTGATGGTAGCTTCTCTAACTTTGACGGCTCATTAGGATTATATCCAGCTTTTGCAAATAACCTATAAGCGTTAGGATCAAAACCTTCACCTGTTCTCTTAGTAGGGAGTGCCACATTCTGCAAATGATTTTGGGCCACAAACCCTGCAAGCGGTATTGAGGACGACTTTACTGCCTCAATTCGTTTGACTGGAAAAGTTAACCCCTTTATCATGTTAGTTTGGAGATTAGATGATTCACCTTTATCTTTCTTCTTTTTAGGGACGTTTTGGAGTGGAGGAGTTACTCTCTTGCCGTGAGACACAATGTTCCCTTTATAAGACTTATTTTGATTGGGGTGTACCTTCTCAACAACAACTTTGGTTTTGTCGGCAACCACCTCATCTCTCTTAGTCGTGGACTCGTCATTCATGAGATCATAAGTTTTTAGATCGTTTACAATGCAGTTCTTCAAGAAGAACTTTGCATCGGCGAAGTTTGACTCAGCCTCGGTGAATGGCTCGTCATCAGCAATTATCTTCTTCTCGACTTCACCTTCGTAGTATTTCAAACATTGATGGTAGGTAAATGGAACCACTTTATTCTCATGTATCCAAGGCCTTCCAAGCAAGACGTTGTATGAAGTCTTTGCATCGATCTCATGCAGCCATGCACTTGATTGCATATCTTCAGTGGTGATTCTCAACCTGATCGCGCCTATGTCTCTTTGTCCCCCTTGGTTGAATCTTTGGATCATCACACGACTTTCTGAGAGTTCGTTCATGGGAATACCAAGTTCTTTCACAGTGCGAATTGGAAAGATGTCCTACTGGGCGTGCCAATTTGCTTGCAATAAATTTTATGCAGAAAAATAAAACTGCAGTCACAAACAACTATAAAGAAAAAAAGATTTTATTGATAAACATTGCAGGTTACAACTCTGTTTATCCCTTGATTCTTCCCTCTGATTTGTGATCCGCAATTCGAGGGCCTTAGCAGCGTATTTCTCGAACGTAGGATGATATACATCTTCTTGATGTATTTGATGATCAAGAAGCATGTAACAATACTCCATTTGGATCTTGAATGTTGCTAAAACTTTGAGCAAGACATATTTGACATTGCTGAGATGATCTCCCTTTTCGAGATATTCTTTAAGGGAATATGTAACCCTTTATATAGGAGCGACCTAGGATTGAGGTAGAGTAGCCTCCAAGCTAGGGTTTTGGTAGAGTAGCCTCCGAGCATCCCTAATAGACTCCTAGAATATCAAGAGTCGTCTTGTAGTATCTTGAATTTAGGATTTAGGCTGATCCGTTAAAATTTTAATGTCTACAAATGCCCCGTACTTCAAGGTTTGTTGGGGTGTAGGCTTGCCAAAACTTGAAGACGAGACTTGAAGTACTCAATTATCGCAACAGATAATTTTGAAACTCGTAGTTTTCGATTTGCAGGAGGAATAGATGAAGGGCAGAACTGGTCCCACTGGGCGTGCCAATTTGCTATGGAGGTTTGCCCACATTGAACCATAAATCTTTGATAAGGCACACAGTTCAATGAAAGAATACATGTGAGCCCAATTTTTTAAGTTCCAATCAAGTGTATTATATTCCATCATACTTCATTCAAACAACGTTTGGGGTGATACATATTTTTGAACTCATACGACTGAACTTAGAATGAAACTTTAAGCTGCCTGCGTACCTCAGTGAAGAGGATCAAGTCATTCCGTAGTTCAGAATTTGTGAGTTTTTTTTTTACCGTACACAGTTTATACTCTTGCGGGCCAGGAGTAACATGAAGTTTATGGTCTTGCGTTAAGGAGCGTAGTAACTTGCAATTTAAGCTCGTATTTTGAGGAGCTTTATAACTTGAAGATTTTTCTCAAATTTGAAGAGTTTCATGGCATGCAGTTTTGGCTCGTGCGTCCAGGAGCACGATAATTTGAAGATTTAGCTCAAATTTTACGAGTTTCATGACATGCAGTTTAGGCTCGTGAGTCCAGGAGCGTAGTGATTTGAAGATTTAGCTTATGTTTCTAAATGCTTCGCAACTTGAAGCCTTGCTCAATTTGAAAATCTTTGCAACTTGAAGAATTGCTCAATTTTGAAGAGCTTTGTAACTTGAAATTCAGCTCGAATTTGAAGAGCTTCGTAACTTGAAAATTTAGCTCAAATTTGAAGAGTTTTGCAATTTGAATTTTGTCTCTAATTTGAAGAGCTTTACGACTTAAAGTCTTTGCTCGACTTTGAAGAGCTTTTGACTTGAGTCTTTGCTCAAATTTAAAGAGCTTTGCAACTTGAAGACTTTACTCGAATTTGAAGAGCTTTAAAATTTGAAAACTTTGCTCGAATTTGAAGAGCTTTGCAATTTGAAGACTTTGCTCGAATTTGAAGAGCTTTGCAAGTTGAACACTTTGCTCGAATTTGAAGAGCTTTACAATTTGAAGACTTTGCTCGAATTTGAAGAGCTTTACGTCTTAAAGATTTAGTTCAAATTTAGGAAGATTCATGACATACTATATAGGCTCATGTGCCAAGAAGTATTATAACTTGCAGTTTAGGCTCGTGCGTTGAGGAGCATTATAACTTGCAGTTTAAGCTTGTGTGTTGAGGAGCATTATAACTTGCAGTTTAAGCTCGGCGTTGAGAAGCATAGTGACATGCATAGACTCTTCGGTTTCATTTTTGAATTAAAACTTGCCCTCATCCTCGCCTTCTTGTTCTTCTTATTCGTCGTAAGGCTCAAAGACAAGTAGCCCTTGGTCGTCACTTATGGCCATATTTAGTTCCATATCATGAGCACGAGTTGCAAGTTCTTCAAATATTTTGGGCTTTCTGCCTTGTAAGATATAGCGAAGACCCCAATGCATGCCTTGAATGCATATTTCGATGCCAGAAGTTTCGCGAAGGTAATCTTTGAAGTTAAGGCTTAAGCTCCTCTAGTGGTTGATGAAGTCAATAACTAGCTCATCCTTTCGTTGATGAGCGTTTGTAAGTTCGATCATGCTTACGATGCATCTTGTGCTATAGAAACGATTGAAAAACTCCTGCTCTAACTGCTCCCAACTATCAATGGATCCAGGTTCGAGATCCGTGTACCTATCGAATGCAATACCTTTGAGAAATCGCACAAACTGTTTGACAAGATAATCGCCATACGTTCCAACATTGTTGCAAGTTTCAACAAAGTGTGCTACATATTGTCTCGGGTTTCCTTTGCTATCGAATTGTTGCAACTTAGGAGGTTGATAACCAACATGCATCTTCAAGTTATTGATTATTTGCGTGTACGGCTTTGCATATGTGAGAGATAATCTGGACGACTCACGCTTATCTTTGATAGACTCCATGATGAAGTCCTTTAATTTCTCAATGGGAATCAGGCCTTCAGCGGAGACTTGAATCTGCTTGGTCGTCGTTGCTTGCTTTTTGGAGGAATCTTCTTTCTCTTGTGATCTATGAAGATTTAAAGGTGTTTGTGTGGATTCTCCCTCTACTATGCTATCCAATGTATTTGCTAACTTGGAAAGTTTAGTATCTTGATCTTGCATGTGCTTTGACAAGCCTTCGTCTGCTTTCGTCAAATTTACAAGTTGTTCTTCTATGGTAGAAGCTTCAATAACCATTGCTTGCATGATCGACGTAAAGGATGAAGAATGATATAGATCATTATTGAAATAGAGCTCAGGGGTCGCATTAATTGAGGCTAGAGTATATCCAGCGCTCAAGTCATCATCATCAACTTGCCTGAAGGGTTTCTTGGACTTAGATAAACTAAGTTGGGCAAGAACCTTTTCTATCCTTTCGACGACATCATTCCCCTTTTAAGTCGCGCTTATAGAGGATCTTGTTCCTTTTGAGGATGAAGATCCGACAATAGGGCTCGAAGTGGACGATGCTTGAAGTGTTTGTTGTTCTAAAGAGCTTGCTTTGCTCCTTGTAACTGGCTCAAAGCTTTCAAAGGTAACATCGAGTATGCTTTCCACATCAGCATAAAACTTGGAATTAGCAACCTTAATGAAAGTTGATCTAGAGTTGATTTTCTGTGAAGCCATTTCAATGTTCTTGAACTTTGGTGATTGAAAAATTGAGATGAGAGGTAGAGATTGTCCCACTGGGCATTTCAGAATTTGTAGACAATAAATTTACGTCAAGAAAATAAAATCAAGACCGAAAAATATTGTAACAATCATAGTATTTGATTTCAAATAATTTGAGTGTACAATCTCTATGAATCCTCTGATTCTTCTTTCCAATAGTAAATAAATTCACGGTGAGCTTGATCTTGAACCTATATTTGTTGTCACGAATGATGATCTTGAATTCAACTAGCACGAACTTTGATTTGAACTCGTACTCCTTAAATCTTGATTTGTTTTTCGTTCTTGAGCTTGAACTTGATTTGTTCTTCGTTCTTGAGCTTGAACTCGATTTGTTGAACTTGAACTTGATTGCTTGAAGCTTGAAACTTATGGAGGAATTTACAGTGTTTGATCCATGAGCTCTTTCTTGCTTCTTGTTATAACTTCTGGTGTCTTTTCTGGGTTATGAAGATCCCTATTTATAGTTGTGGGAGGGAAGAGTTATGATAAGAACAAACTCTTTCTGACCAATCAAATTGAAGTATGACATGGTCGCATTTGATTGGCTAGAACATGTCACTTGCACACGCGGTGCGATTTTATTGGCCTTTTAATGTGACTTGGCATGCCTTGTCACTTTGACATGTGGCATGATCCTATTGGCTCTTCCGCTTGACTTGGCGTGCCATGTAATATGACACTTAGACCGAACTGGGCCTCTAGGAAGATAGCATTTTAGGTTTAATGGAGTGGGCTCATCACTTTAACTCAATTAAATGGGTTAGCCCAATGGATTAAGTCTTATTTATTAAATTTATATATATTGGACTTATATAATTAATTCAATTATATTAGCCCATAATATTTATTTGGACTAACATATCTTGAATTTAAAATATAGTCCAAGTAATTGTATTAGTTTAAATTCAATAAAATTTAAATGCTTACAACTATTTTCATTAGGTTTTGATAACTCAAAAGGGTAAAAGAAAATAGAAAACTTGACCACAGTTAGAAATTCTTAATTTTTTTTACAGATATTATCTGTGTTAGCTTGCCCACGTTGTCTCTTGCCCACGTTGTCTCTTGCGAAGAAACTCGTAGTACGTAAATTAACAACCTAACATAAAACTAATCAAATAATAATGAATTTTGTTTGCTCTAAAAAAAATAGATAACAATTGAATTTATACGCGCTTTAAAGTATATGTGGATTAATTTAATACAAATGATTAATAACGTTAAATAAGTGAATTAAAGATAGAAAAAAATAACAAACTAGTTGTGATGTTAGGTACGAGCTTGAATCTGAGCTTAGTGATTGTTCTGGCCTCGATTCGAAGCCAAATACTTATGAAGAACTACGAGCAAAAATAAAAATTTTGAATAACTTTAGAAGCATAGAAACAAGTGTATATTGCCTTGATACGTGTATAACCGTGTGTGTATTGAACAATAAACTTTCCTTTTATATAGTATGAGAGTTTTACCCTAAGTACAATTCTAAGAAAGGTAAAAATCTTCTTTTTCGTTAATCACTGATCCGCTGACGATACGGGCCGAGATCCACGTTGTGATATCCGGTTGGGCACGAATATCACAGCCATTCGTTAGCCGTGTACAACCGTTTGGTTATGCCTTCTGAGGTCCTGGAGCCCGAACCAGATTCGGGGGGCATTGTCTCGATGGCCCTGGTGGTAAGCGTTTCGTTCGGGCCTTAGTACAAGAGGTTTTTAGTTTCGATTCCGATTTCATATATTTATGTCCTTGTTCCGTTTGTTCCATCGGGTAATCGGGGTGCTCACTAGCCCCGGTTTTACCCGAATCTAAATTTGTTAGGTATTTGTCCTGATTTTCATAACATATTTGGTTTTCCTATCTCTTGAAGGAAAGAGCAACATGTTTATCATAATTGGGTCTCATATTTGGCTAGTCCCTTTTATTGTTGGAAAAGGTTTGAATTTCTATAAATTGAGAATCATTCCTTCTCATTCAATAGCATCATCAATGTAGCCTAAGGGGTTTGAGGATCTTGTTTAGGGGGAGAATTTCAGGACAAGTGTTAGTCTGCCACTTGTGTTTGCCTCTTTGTGAGATTGTTGTCTCGATGTTTTGTACTCTCTTTTATATAGTAGATTGCTCATCTCCATCTATAAATGTAGGTCAATTGACCGAATCACATTAAATATTTATATTTCTTTGATAAATTTTTCTTTTATTATTTAATTTATCGTCATTCAAGGTTTGATTTAGTAGCTTTCGAATGACACGATGATCATTTTGATCATAACAGAATTCTTACAACATAAAATACGTTTGAACATGTTCATCTAGACGGTGATAAACTTAAATGGAGTTACATAAATTGTGAGAATTTATATATTGGATCCTAATTTGCTTGAGTCAATGTGAACAGTTTAACAGAACAGTGTGATCGTGACACTAGTTCGAGTTATAACTTTTGGACTGTCCTTGTGAATATTTGAGCAAAATAGTAACAAGCAACTGATGAACTGGCAATTGGTAAGGGTAATATAATTATACTCTATATCTTAGAAAGCCACGTCAATATTTACGTGTCAAATTCACGGATATCAGGGAAGTTTGTTAAGTAATAAAACAAACAAACAATCAGCCAGCTATTTATGACTAGTAATAATAAAGACAGAAAGAAAACTTACAAATTCCTTGTACAAATAAAATAAAAATAAGTAGTCTAATTAATTAAAACAAAATTGGATAAATATAAAGAAAGTTGAACAAAGACATAGGGTAGTTAACAAGTCACATAAATCAAATTCAAGCCAGTAGGTTGTGCCACCAAACTCCACATCAATATTTCCCCTGCCCCCCTCTTTTTAATTTATTTAATTTAATGCAGTCATGTTCATGTTCATGTTTCCCAACTTCCACTTGAGAATACACTCTTACCACGTACTATTAATTAAGACCTCCATCTTCATCTTCACCCATCTTTAATACACTTCCAGCTACTAACTCATTAATTACATCTACTCTTTTTGCCCTTGCTGTAATTTTTTCAAAATACATAGCTTAGAGTTTGTATGATTTTATTTTTTATTGTTATTTTTTACGGTGTCTAGGCTAGTTTACACGTCTCGAATCTTTTATTTCTTTTATTACGTATTTTAGAAGAAAAAAAGCAAAAAGGAAAATATGTATTAATTATTAATCTGTGGAATTTAAAAATTGTAACCTGTTTATAACATAATTGACTATGTGAAATTCATGAGTGGTAATGTCTTGTTTTCGCTCAAGAAAAGAAAATCAATTTGCATTACTTGTTTTTTTTTTTTGGTCAAGGGAAACGTAAAAGTTTTTTTTTTTTTTTTTTTGGGTAATTAAACTTTTCATTTCACCAAGTGAGGAAATTACAAAACAAGCTTAGCTTCCACAGCTAACTCCTCTTGAATAACCCTTTCTTAAAATCATGTCTTAATAATGTGCAAAATCTGCTGCTTATTCATTTAGCGATAAGAGTTTATAGACATTTTCTACTAGTTTGTAACCACTACAATCACTAATGGCAGAAAAATTAGGCCAAGGACGGCCATGTATTAATTAGTGCTCAAGCTGTAAAATTTATACTCCTAGCTATGTTTTTATTTGTACACATGTCTAACTTTTTGGTGAATTTAAACAATATGGAGTTCATAGATTGTAAGCAATTTCACTACAAGACAGAGAGTTAAAAAGATAGAGTTGACTGTATTCAATCTACTCTTTGTCGGTGTTTACTAACTTCGACGACAGATAAGGTTACCAAAAGGGACAAATGGTTTCTAGACCCTCACATTCCTGCTCAGATTTATCTCTATTAGGGGTACTATCGGAATTTCAAGGCCAACAACTTGTAATACATTATCTAAACAGTTTTAACTAGAGGTGGAACCAGGAGTTAAAAGGTTATGGTTTTTGGGTTTTAATCTCTTTTAAGTTATTGGGGCTTGAATTAATAATTTATATATATTTAATGAATTTTTTAAAGTTAATATAAATTTGAACCAAAACTTTTTTAAAGCTAATAAATAATTTGAACCGTCAAGAATTAGGGTTGAAATTAGGGGTGTATAAATGAAACCGACAAATCGCACCAACCTGATAATTCGAGTCAAATCTAGAAAATAATCCCGACTATGATTTGGTGTTGGAAAAAAAACCCGATTATATTTAGTTTGGTTTGGTTTTAACTAAAAAAAGTCAAAGCGAAACCAAACCAACCCGACATTAATATGTATAGAAATTTCAAATATATTTAATACATAAAAATATCTATGGTAGTGTAGTTTATAAATATTTCTTAAGCTTTTTCACAATTTTATCTTTTAACACATTATTTCAAAGCTTGAGCTTATAATTTTTGGATGCTCCAATAAGTTTTATAGTCCATAAATATTAGTAACTCAAATAAATCCTAAACCAAAACCAAATCAATACTAATGCTAATAAAAGACATTCAATTCAATTGTACTATGGATGAAAATAGTGTTGAATATCTATTTTTTAGTTTTTCCATGGTTTAGATAAAATGTATAACTTATTTTTCGTTTAGTGGTTAGTCATGTAAATAATAGTATTTGTTAGTCATAATTTTAAATTATGTTTGTTTTCATTATGGTTTATTAATAATATTTATTTTATGCGATTTTATTTTTTTTATTGTTGAATATTTTAGTACAATGCGATGACTCATCTCATATTTATGTTATTTTATTGAAAAACACCTTATATAGTTCTGTCTTATTAGGATTAAAGAAATATTTGGAGTACAAATTTTACGTTTTGTGCTATGAAGACTTTACGGAAAAAAATTTGAAAACCCGAGATTAAAAAATCGGACTTTTATTGGTTTGGTTTGGTATTTAAATTTAATAACCCGATACAATTGGTTTGGTTTGGTAATTAGAAAATCCGAACCAATTCGACCCATGTACACCCCTAGTTGAAACTTGGTAGGTAGTCGAATTTCTCCTAGTCTTATCAATAGTATTAATGTTATTCTTGTATTTTCTTATTCCTAAATCTTTGTTATTATACGTTGTGCTATTCTCACCCGTAATATTAGTACTATTCTTATATTTTCTTATTTCTAAATTTTTGTTATAACACAGTTGTGACATTCGCTTCCATTATCCTATCATCTTGTTGTTGTTATTATTTGTTGTTTTGAGCCAATGGTCTATAAAAACATCATCTTTACGTTCACAAGATAAAGATAAAGTTTGCATACATATTACCTTTACTCGGATAGATACGACCAAACCGATAGCTAACATTCTAGTCTCCCTGTACAAAAGTTAAATTCCCCGTGAAGCTCATGGGTCGTGTATGTCAAAAACAGAGAAAACAACACAACAAATATTTTCAGGAACAAATGTCACAAGAGGCTGATCCAAGACACTAAACTGGTCTTTGTACTTAGTTTACAGGCCTTGAGAATATATCAATAGTCGACAGAAAGGTTGCCAGAAAATTCCTATTGCCACCTCTTATAGTTGTGAGAAAAATGTACAATCCTTTAATTACAACATACTGAGTTTTCACTATAACACCTTCCTAGAGACTTTTCCCCTTTATAATACCTTAACAGATTCTCAACAAAAAAAAAACGAGATTTATATTGTGAGAAAGCAGCATGCTGCTATACTATTCAACTTCCACTAAATTCCGTGTTTAAATGTTTCAACGACAAATTCTTCTTACAAAAGAATATAGCCCAAAAAAGAAAAGGAAAAAAGAATACAGAAGATATAAAGAAATTACATGAACAGAGTGGGAGGGGTTGCTTAAAATGAACACTATCGCCATTCTTAATGGTTTTCTCTCTATTCAAAGATGCTGCTGCTGCTTTCGCTTAACCATCTGCTCCACTGTAACTTGCTCTTCTTGTCAAGTATTGCAAACAACTTTTAAGTGTTGGCAGAGAGGGAATTCCCTTAAGTGCAATCAGCTCTCCACATATTTTCCCCATTGTTCTTCTCATTTACATGAATGTACCAAGGTCAGGTTCGGCATCTAATTTCCAACTTGACTTTTCAGTTGAACTAATATATCCCTAACCTATGAACCCTACACGCAAATTTAATCGACCTGCTCACCGATCAAGTCTAGTCCAACGAGCAGGAATGATATACCTTGAAACAGCAAGAAGTAAAAGTGGATTCCTTGAGCTGATAATAGGCTCCTCACTGAAGCTGTCAATAGCAAGAAAGCCAAGGCTAATTCTTTTGTATATATTCTGTTGTGCTTCTTCTTCTTTGATGCCTTTTTCTCCTTCTCCTTAATTTCTTCCCTCAATTCCTCCAAATCAGGCACTGAAACGCCTCGTTGATGTTTTGGTTTTTCCTCGACTAATGATGCGAGGTCGCCCTCCGAGGAACGCCCTGATTTCTTGGTGACTACCCATTCGTATGCACTTCCGAGTTGGAAGAGTCCCGAGACCATGGCATTGAACTTGGTCACTGACATGGTGTTCTCGAATAGAAGGTATGGCACGATGAAAGGGAAAGATTTAGGTGCCGGAAGTATATTGAGGAATGACATGGTGGCGGGGATGTAACAGACAACCCACGACGGGAGCGTTGCCTCAGGAATGAACATTGTCATTGGAAGGATTATGCAAAACAGAGTGAATGAATAAAATGGCAATATCAGCTTCCTCAGAAGAAAGAAAAGGAAAATCAAGTTGCCCTTCTTCCAAATGCTTATCTGCATTAACCAAATTGCATGCATTATTGCTTTAACCAAAGCATCCAAAAATATGCTAACTTAACAAATATAATTGGAGATCACTCAAGTGGAAGCATTCGAAATATGATCTTATTATACCTTCGATTTAATGATGGCAGGTAAACAGAGACGGAACAACTGCATTGGCCCCGAATGCCATCTATGTTGTTGCTTCCTATACGCTTCATATGATTCCGGTAACTCACATTGGCACTGAAGTATTAACAAATTCTTTTAGGCTCATTCCAAAAAAAGAATTTACAATAAAGGAATACTGGAGATTGAAGCTTCTAGCATTGAATTTACCTCTACATCATTGAGAAAGACAAATTTCCAACCGTGAAGATGAGCCCGAACTGCAATGTCCATATCTTCAACGGTAGTCCTTTCTAACCAACCACCAGATTCTTCTAATGCCTTTATCCTCCATACTCCAGCAGTACCATTAAAGCCAAAGAAATTCAGGAAAATACCATTCACCTGCTGCTCCACTTCAAAATGAAAAGCCAAATTAATGTGTTGCAGTCTTGTTAGTAGATTTTCATCCTTGTTCACAAAAGACCACCTTGCTTGAACCAATCCTAGGTCCTCATTATCCTACAATTCAAAAAAAAAAAAAAAACAAACACATACACTTAATAAAACAAACCACTCACATCAGCACATTCTACACTAAAGTGAGCAATAGTAGAATCATAGAACCATATAATAAAACCACACACAATTAAGGGAGAATATCACATGGGGTTAGAATCCAAGATTAAAATTGGATACCTTGAAATAAGGAACGGTTCTTTTAAGAAAATCAGGAGTTGGCTGAAAATCAGCATCAAAAATGGCAACAAATTCATAGTCTTTGACATAGCTGCAATTCATGGCTGACTTAAGATTGCCAGCTTTATAACCTTCTCTAATCACTCTATGCCTGTATATTATATTAGCACCTTCCTTTTGCCATTTATGCACCTCCTCTTTGATCAATGTCTGAGTAGTAGGATCATCAGAATCATCAAGAATTTGAATCAAAAACCTTGATTTAGGCCACTCCAAACAACACACAGCAGCAATTGATTGCTGATAAACCTGAGATAACAATTCCCACCGACACAAAATTTCACAACAACATTAATACAACCACCGAAAACATAAAAATGAGTTCTTTACAAATAATTGAGACAATTAAGAAAATCTTGGAAATTTTAAAATTTACCTCTTTTTCATTACACATGGGGATCTGAACAAGAACCATAGGGTAGTAACCACTAGCATCACCAGATTCCAGATCCAGTGGACCCTCTTTAGCAACTGGCTTAATCTTCTTAATCTTGATCCAAAAACACCCTAAACACAGTACTAATCTATCCACACTCTGGATAAGGAAAAGCACAATGCAAGCATTGGCTAAGAATTGAAGAGGGGGAGCAAGATACTCCACTCTAATCAAAACCCACTTAGAATAAAACGAATCAAACACACTCTTCACAGCTAATGGATTTGCGAATGTGTGCAAATCCAAAGAGTATAAATACTGCAGTTGAAGATCTGGAGCACTAAAGTGCCAGCCTTTGAAATATGCAGCTATTTCAAAACCTAACAAGATTACCGAAAACCAAAGGAAGATCTTTATGCAAGTGTAGAACCGGTTTTTGCCAGCTGGGTTGTCGGAGTCAGTCCTGCCGGAGGCTACACGGCGGCGGACGGCGGCGCCGAGGCTGAACAATGCTGATGCTATGGAAGTTAAACAACCTGCAGCTTTATGAGCTTTGAGTAAAAGAACCCAAGTGAGCTGTTTTGCATTCTTGTTTCGGACTTTTTCACGTTTGTATGGAGACATTGAAACATCATCGTTTGGTAATAAAAAGTCATCCTCGGACGGTCCTTCAAGTTCAACCATTGACCAATTGTTTGGATTTTCCATTTTTACTACAACTGGTGTACCCCTATGGGATTCTTTAGCCCACCAGTTAAACGATGGTGCCATTTGTTTAGTTCTTGAATTAGACCCAGATGGGAAAATGAGCCTTAAAAGTTGTAAAGATTGAAACTTTGAGTATATTTCAGCTCAAATAAACACAATGTGAGCAAAACCCAGATGGAAAAAAGTAAAGGGTCGTTGAGTTTAGCACACAAAAATGCTATGATAAGTCCATTGCAGAGAATCCACAGTGAAGGAGATAAGCAGAGAGACGAGTGTGAAGGGAAAGGGGTAAAAGATGCAAAGGCGTCTCTATTTCACGAAGACAGACAGACACAAACACACACACACACACACTGGTTATAAGGGAATATGAAATTTTGCAAAAGAGTATATTGAATGTAGAGAGAGAAAGATAGAGAGGAGGAGGAGGAGGCTATAATGCTCTATGATTTGGTTGAAGATAGTACTACAGCCCCTTGGATTACAGCTTGCAGGGGGAAAATAAAAAGGGATTTCAGAATTTTTTTGTAATAGAAAAAGATGATTTATAGAAAGTGAAAATAAAGGCAGAAGAATGGTAGTAGTAGTGTTGTTTATGGTAACAGCTCAACACGTCTTTGATTTTTGATTCCCAGTATTCAATAAAAATTGGAAAATCAAAATAAATTCAAAAGGAAATTGACAGCACGTTCTTTTGTTCAATACCACCACTCTTGTATTTTTTTTAAAAAAAACTTTACCAGAGTGGTTTTATTCCTCTCCTTTTTTCACCCTTTCACATGACCAACAACGTCAAAATGACACAAAATCAAATCGGACATAAAATTTGTGGGCTATTGTGTTTTCTCTTCCCCCTTTTTTTTTCCAGAGTTTTACTTTTCCACCTACTACTCCTTTATGGAGTTTTATAATGCATATATATAATATAATAATAATAATAATGAATCAAAAGCGACACCCCATAAAGAAGAATGTAAAACCAGAAAAAGAAACTACCATTACGTATATGATATTCAAAACATAATACGTAGATATTTGTAGATAAACAGAGATTCAAATGAAGTTTTTAAGGTAAAAATATGGAGTGTAAAAGATCTTATGAAGCTTCAAATCCTCCTTCCTTCCTACTGGGATGGAATATTTCTGCGTGTGAATTTCATAAGGTAAGAAATCAAGATTCAAGATCTGTCTTTTGGTATATGACAATATTGTATCTAGATAGATATCAACGAATAAAAATAGTGCGAATATATATTAAAATAGACAAAGAAGTTGATAGAAATACGGTATTAGTATTTATTCACATACGAAAAGAATATAGGAGGAGGATGAGATAAATCAGCCGAATTAGCTAATCATCAAACTTTAACTTGCAATGGCATAGTCATTAGAGAGATAAGATCTGGGATTTTGTTTTTGCTGTAAATTCATATTTTTGTAGGAAAAAAAAAAGAAGAAAAAAAAATGAAATCTATTTTGTAATTTGTTGTCTTGTTTTTGTTTTTGTTCGACATTCCTTGACCGAGAAAAGAGCGGGTCATGGCCGTAACCTAAGTTTTAATGTCCAAATCACCCTTGGGAAATGTTAGTTCTATCATACATGAAGAGATAATATCCTAAGGTTCGACATTTAAAAAAATACTATTAAATTAAGTTGACCAACAATAATAATTAAACTCTTAATATCAAGTGTGATATGATGATTTAAAAAAATTAAAATTTATAATATTGTACTGATAATTCAATATACTGTCAGTATATGCAATTTCAAACTCGTTCAAAAAATCAAAATAAGATTGAAATAGAAGGATTTAATAGTCATTACGCATTGTTTGTCTACTTTATCTTTCGTGTTAACCGGTTTTGTCTTGGTGGTGATAATACTTTTCAATAATTAGCGTCATTCACGCTCAGCCAAAAAGACAATGCTCAAACGAAAACTTGCCACTTCACTATAGCGAAAATTTTGTAGGTATAAGAATTTAGGGGTGGACCTCTTTTTCTTTCTTATATATTTTTATTTTTTGGAATAACATCAAATCAAATTGTCTTTTTATAATACTTCCGAAAATAACGAAAGTTGCCTTGAACAAGTGGAGCTACAAAGCAGAAAGCTGCATCAAATCTTTCCTTTTTCAAGGTAAAAATTCAAAAAAAAAATAGGGTAACATATTGTTACATTTTAGAAGCATAGCACTCATAAAATTAAGAAGTGTTCTACATGTAGTAATAGTACTTAATATGGTAATATAAGATCACTTCCTTTACCATAAAGAAATTATAATACTCGCTATAGCTGGTTTTAAAAAAGGCAAAAGTCCATGAAATTAAAGTTATTGACTAACGTTTTAACATGTAATCAATATTTTAATAATTTCAAGTCAACTTCTTTAGGAATATGAATTAAACTATTTTATAGCTATGAAATCAAACTTTTACTTCGAAATACCTTGCATGCAGATGCAAAATGGACTTGAGACTTTACCTTAATTTTTCATTTGGATGTGCAATAATTCTATATTTAAGGATTTAAGTGTGATGACCCAAAATGTCATTTTTAAATTTAATGATTAATTATGTGATCTAAGCACTATTTACCATTACTCGCTACGGAGGGAATTTAGGGTTGTGACATTAAGTTATATATACCGACTTAGAATGAATATTTTATATAATTAATATAATTTAACTTGTTATAACATGTTATAAGAATATATTAAATAAAATAAACCCTTTGAATATTTTACCGCGTGATAGGCATGGTTTGGATGATGTAGGAGCAATAACAATTTACAAAATTAAGAATTTTTTTAAAAAAACAAAGCTAGTCCATTACTAATGACTATGAAACATTGGACTGATTAAAATTATGAAGGTGTAGGACAACCTTCTTAACTCTGAACCCAAGCACCGACAGTTTGCGGTCAAATAGATTTGTCTACTATACTAGAAAAAATGGGGCCAATAAATTCGTTGATGGAGTAAAAAGAGGCCTAACAGGAATTTAATATTTTTAAAAACGAAGTACTTTCGAATATTATTTTACTAACTTAACTACTGAATTTATAATTTATTACACATAAATTATAAGTTCTAAATTTTAAGACTACGTTTTGGAAGTTTCGAAGGTTAATGCTTTGAGGTCATGTGACTAAGTACACAAATGTCACCTTTGCCTGCTCTTTTCTTGGAAGCTCCTTTTTACCCCCCAAAATTCACTCTAATAAGTCTCTATCCATTATGAAAGCTTTGAATTGACTTTCACTTTCCACAATTTGTAAAAACATCATGCATTACAGTTAGATTGTGTTCCACACTTCATTGTCCTATCATATCAAATGAGTTGTAATAACTATGTGAATAACATGACAATTAATTTGTTTAAAGATTCATTTGTGATGGAGGGAGCGTTAGAGCCGCGGTAAAATTGTTTTCGCGTGAACTATGAGTCACAAGTTCGAGTTGTGAAAATAGCTACTAACGCTTGTATTAGGGTAGACTGTTTACATCACACATCTTTGAGTGCGACCCTTTCCCAAATTCTGTGTGAACGCGAAATGTTTTATGCACCGAGCTGGCCTTTTATCCATAAGTGTGATATGTTTATGAGATAATCATAATCGAGTATATTTTTCATGTACCTAAATATTTTTCACTTAATAATTTAGTAGTCAATATGTCAAATTCAAATTCCAGTGTCTAGGACTTCAAATTTTGTGTGTTGTCAACTTGACCTTCCTAACTCCTAAGTATATTCTCATTTGGACCACCAGACCACAAATCAAGGAGTATTATGACAAAATATTTCAAGCTAGAATAAGTGCAATAGCTCTTTCAAAAAACTTTTATTTAAACAAAGCAAAATTCTTTTATAATTGTAGTAGAGGAAAATGCCAAATGGAATTGCCCCACCCCAAATAAAATAAAAACAAATAAGAGGGGAAGTTTCAAAATTCAAAAATTCTGCCACGTGCACATGATAGTTCCTTAAAATGGGATGGGGGCAACAATGGAATTGTCTGAGGCACGTGAGACTACTCAGTTGAGGCACGTGCGAGACTGGGACCAAGCCGGCTCTCAACTACCGCCGGCCACATTTCTGACGTTGTTTGTTTAACTCCTACCTCCGCCGGCTCCCAGCAATCGCCAAAGTATCTAGTATTATTATATTCATTATTATAGATAATTACTTAATTAATTGTTTGATGTATAAAAAGCTCGTAATGCTAGCATTAATTAGCTCTATTGAATTGTGTAACTATTTTATCGAAAATTTTTAAATTGTTTAAAGAAAAAAGTTGCATTTATTTATTTACTAGTCGCAATTAGCCCGTGCGGAGCACGGACCCAATAATTTGAAGCTCAAATATTTAAACTCTTAGTGTTTGTTTGGAAAGTTTTTATGTAATTGAATTTGAGTGTAGTTTAATGTAATTACACAATTTAACATATTTATCTGTACATTTAATTACTTAGTCCACATAAAATTATGCATAATTAAAACGAGGTAGCTACACTTTGCAATTATCAAAGGTGATAAAGAATTAATGGTAATAATATAATATAATTATCATATGATATTTCAAATCTTATTTTTTCTTTTTAAATATATTTTTTTTAAAAACTCTTTTCCTCTTCAGATTTTTTCTCTCAGAGCGTACTTCTTGTTCTTGCTTCTAATTCTAGCCACGTGCTCCTTTTACCTTTTTTCTGTCTACTACATACTTTCTCTTAACCCTTTTTATTGTTTTATCTATAAAGTCTTCTTGCCGCTAGAGCAATTGCTTGTACTCGTTCTTCCCATTTTTCCCTTCTTATTGCATACTTTCCTGCTTTCATTTTTCTTACTACGTAATTGTAGTAATTTGCGATTTATTGTATATTTTTTTCTTTATTCTTCCTTATGACATCATTATTAATAAATATTATGCTTTATTATAAATTTAAAATGCTCGTTTTATATGTCTTCTAGATGGACTAATAAATAATGTTCATTTTTTTAATTGCTTGATCATGTAAGATTTCAATAATAAAGTAAAAATTACGATGTTGACAGATAATATATATGCAATGTAAGAGAATAACTCAATAGAATTGATGCCAATAAATTTAATAGGGATTTTTTTAATGAGAAAGACTTATTTAAAGAAAAATAAATTATCAGCAAAAATAACTACAATTTCACAAGTTACATTAACTTTAATTAAACTATAAATCTTTTGTGCAAATTATTGTGAAAGAAAATAATATTTTAGTTGCCAAGAAAGAACCAACAAAGAAGTACACTTTTGAGATAATTAAAGTAAAAAATTCACATTTAGATATTAAAATTTATGAACTATTGTTTTTTTGAGTAAATAATACTAAATATCACATATTAGTTACTCTGATCATTCAACACTAAAATAATATAAATCAAACGAAGAAATAGGAAAGATAAATGGAACCTCGAGGTGCATCACTGAACTATTAGGGAAAAAGTTGGGTGGGGCGGGACATGGGGCCCACTGGAGGGATTGGAGTGTAGAAGTGTGTGGTGATGTTTGATGACATAAGCCGAGTGGCAATTTAGTCAAAACACTCAAAAGATTCTGTTGAAGGTACAGTAAAGTTCCTTTTTAAGCAATCATATTGCTCCATTTAAATTAAAATTATCAAAATGCCCTTTTGGTGCCAAGCAGGCATGTTGACCATCAACTGTTTATCCTCTTATATATATATTAGTAGTAGATTTTGGTTTACAGTCTGCTTCCTTACATGCATCCATAGTCTTTTCTTGTTAGGTCAAAAACATAAAATATTTTTGACCATCAACTGCTTATCTTCTCATATATATTAGAAGAAGATTTTGGTTTACAATCTGCTTCCTTACATGCATCCATATTCTTTTCTTGTTAGGTCAAAAACATAAAATATTTTTGTTTTGGGTGATTTGATTCATAGTTATTATGTTGTTTTATGTTATGTTAAATTGTGTAACTATTTTACCGAAATATTTAAGTTGTTTAATAAAAAGAACTTTATTTTATTTTATTTATTTCATAGCAAGGCACTTAAGCTTAATTCATTTTATCGGGGTTCGCAATTGTATATGGGTAAAACGGGGGCTAATGAGCACCCCGATTTTTCGATGGGGAAAACGAAGCAAGGACGTAACTATAATGAATCGAAATCAAAGCTGGGAGCCTCTCGTATCAAGGCCCAATCAAAACACCTGCCCTCGGAGCCATCGAGACCATGCCCCCGGATCCGGTTCGAGCTCCAAGACCTCGGAAAGCATTACCAAACGTACGCACATGATTAACAAAGGGCCGTGATATCCGTGCCCGACCTGAGTCTGTCCATCATAACGAAAACAACAATATAGTACCTACCCCCTGCTGATCCCAACAGAGTCCCGGTTGCAGACCCAATCGACGCCAACTCACATGTGGACATCGATGCCAACCTGCCGACCGACCCTAAGAACAGTATTTACGGAGGAGCCCGACCAATAACTCAAGCTACGCCCGAAGGTGAAGGCGACGACGACAAGATCAATCTGCGGGTGATCTTCGAAATGTTACAGGCCCAACATGAGGCGATAGCACAATTGTAGAATCAAAGTCGCGCCCCCAGCAGAGTTGAGCCCAAACCATCTCGGGAAAACATCCGAAGAAATGAGCAAGTCACAGAAAAGGCCGGGTTAAGCTGAGCACGGGACCAACCCCAAAATAATAAAAATACTTGAGGAACTGACAAAGCGGGTGGAATCGGGGGAAAAGAAAATTGAGGCCAATGACAAAAACGTGGAGACCTATAATTCTAGAGTTGATCATATCCCAGGAGAGCCCCCGATATTGAAAGTCCTGGACTCCAAGAAATTTGTCCAAACGCTTTTTTCTCCAAGCGCGGCACCGAAGCCAACCCTGAAGAAATTCTGTATGCCCGATATTCCGAAGTATAACTGAACCACGGATCCAAATGACTTAGAATATGACGAAATTGAGTCGGTTTTATTAAAAAAATTCGGAGAAACCCTTTCAAAGGGAGCAATAATATGGTATCACACCTTACCCCAAAATTCTATTAATTTATTTATTATGCTTGCAGATGACTTTGTGAAAGTGCATGCCTGGGCCATCAAGGTCGAGACCAGAAAATCGGACCTTTTCAAGGTAAAATAAAAAGATAACAAAATGCACAGGGAATTTATATTGAGGTTTCAAATGTAACGGATGGACCTGCCTCCGGTTGGGATGGTTGGGCCGTTCAGGCGTGCACTCAAGGACTTAACTCCCGAAGCTCCTTGGCTTCACATCAGTTGAAACAAAATTTGATAGATTACCCGGTGATAACTTGGGTCGACGTTCATAACAGAAACTAATAAAAAATCAGAGTCGAGGACGATCAGCCCAGGCCCCCGTCCGGGTCTGTTTATCCCATTAGAACTAATGACAGGTCTAAGAGAATTATCGATCCTGAACCAAGACCGGACAGAGATCGGTATCAGCCGTATAGCGTAGATCAAAGGGGTAACGGATCTGGGCGTAACCCCGCGAGAAGCAAAAAAGGGAACGATCGAGGCAACAGTAGTTGGGGACTCATGAGCAAAAACGGTTTCGATAGGCCACTGGGGGCCAGCGAGGCACCAAGGCTATCGGAATATAACTTCAATGTCGATGATGCCAGCATCGTATCTGCCATCAGGCGCATCAAGGATACCAAATGGCCTTGACCATTGCAGTCCAACCGTGATAAGTTATGTACTTTTTTATATTTTGATGATCTAACAAACTTTATGATAAGAACCAGATTGGGAGCCTGTTACACATCCTCAAAGTGCTCAAGAACAACAAGTATCAAGTCGGGCACAAGTTCTAACAACTACAGTTAAAGAAACGACAGAGGAAACAGATGGACATCGGTTCCCTTACTGAATGTACTAGTCAACTCCCCACAGTTGTAAAGTCGTTGCAACTATTCCTTTGCACATAAGCAATAGTGCAAACAGTGCAACAATCACTTTATTGAAAATATCTTGTACTGGATAATTGTTTGCATCATCCAAGTTACATCACTTGCATATTATCAATAGGAAGCAAAGGAAAAACACACACTTGCACATTCGAAAAATCAACAAGTCTTCTCTCAAGTGTGTTGCCATTTTGCAAGTGACCTCAAGGCTTCAAGAACAAAGAACAACAGAACGAAGGACCAGTTTCCAGCATTGATTTACCACGTGTCCTTAGTTGTGTTGTAACTTTTTTACAGTGATCTATTTGTAATTCCTACTTAGCTTAGCTAGAAGCATTGTGCAGGAAATCATTTATAAAATCATAAACCTTGTGTTTGTGTCTTGGCTAGAGTTAGTCGAGTTGTGAGCTTTGTAATAGAGTTATTACAAAGAGGCTTATGGTAGATTTATTACAAGTGAGTGAGGGATTAAGAGTTTAATTCCTAGGTTACAACAGTGTATAATCTAAAGTTTGCTCAGTAGTGAAGTTGAAATCCTACGAGTGTAGGTCGTAATTTTTAATCCCATGAGTTGAGAGTTTTTCATGTAAAAATTGACTGTGTCATCTACTTATCTCCTATCGTATGTGTTATGTGGGAACTGATAAAGAACCTGGCTCTCTATACATTTTGGTGGACCCTAAGTTTCCACTAATTCGTATCAGAGCATATTCTTTCTATCAGGCTAACACCTAGAAAGGATCCAAATGAATGCTCCACCAAACTCTAAATAAGGTTAATCAACCTACAGACCACCAAGGTTCAATGGACAATACTATGGATGGCGGAAGACAAGGATGCATGATTTTATCATGGATGAAGATTTAGAGCTCTAGGATGTTATCTGCGATGAACCCTTTATGCCTATGAAAAATGTTGGCGAGCCAGCAGTGACAGTTCCAAAGACAAGGAAGGAGTACAACGATGCTTGCCGAAAAGCCATAGAGAAGAACTTCTAAGCAAAAAGATTCTCGCATATGGTATTGGACCAGACGAGTACAACAGAATCTATGACTGTCAATCTGCGAAGGAGATCTGGGAAGCTCTCCAAACAACACATGAAGGAACAACTCTAGTCAAGCAGTCAAAGATCAACATGCTCACCACTAAGTATGAACTCTTTAGGATGAAGGATGTGATTCACCTCCATCATCAATGAGCTCCACTCTCTAGGAGAGATCATTCCAAGGAACAAACTTGTCAGGAAAATATTCAGTGTATTACCTGATTCCTGGGAAAGCAAAGTAAATGCTATCATGGAGGCAAAGGATCTACAATAGTTGACCATTGATGAACTCATCGAAAATCTGAAAACCTATGAAATGAAGAAAAAGAATGAGCATGAAAGAAGAGAACCCAAGAAGGAGAAGAACTTGGTTCTCAAGGCTGACAACAATGACTCAAGTAGCGAGGATGCTGACATGGCTTATCTAATAAAAAGATTTCAGAAAATGGTGCGCAGAAAAGGAGGCATTCTAAAAAGGGGTAGCTCCAGCAAACCAAAAGGTTATAACTTGTGTCATAAATGTGGAAAGCCAATGCACTTCATCAAGGACTGTCCTCTCCTCAAGAAAGACCAGTACAAGCACAACACAGACAAAGAAGTCAAGAGGAACCCTGTTCCTGACAAAAGATTCAAGAGAAAAAATATCGCTGATAATGTTGTAAAACAAGCTCCTGATGCACGGGGAGATTCTTCCAGTGAATCATGAAAAAATGATGAACAAGGTGACACCTCCATGATGGTAGTTGAAAGTGAAGTAGCTGAATATGACTCTATCTTTGCCTTAATGGCAATATCTGATGATGATGAAAATGAGATAAACTTTCTAGACGTTCAAAGAAATTTAAAGTCTTACTCTCACAAGAAGCTTATATCTTTGGAAAATGTTTTAATTGATGCTTATCATAGTCTTATAAATGATAAAAATGTGTTAACTATAGAACTAGGAGAGGTAGAACATGAGAAAGATGATCTGGTACTTGTAGTGGTTGACCTAAAAGAAACCATCGAGGTTCTAAAGAAAGAAAAAGAAGTTCTGATTGAAAAAATTGAAAACGTGGAAGATGAGATAGATGATATGTTGGTAGTAGTTGTGGATCTAAAAGAAACAATTGAGGAACTAAAAAGGGGAAACAATTCCGAGAACATCCAAAAAGGAAAGGAAGTTGCAAGTGAGGCCCACATTAAGCTTGAAAATGAACTCAAACCTGTGAAATCTAGTTTGTGTGCTGAACTTGAAAGAAACAGATAACTTCAGGAGGATCTAGGTAGAGTTAAGAATGACCTAAAAAATCTCTAAAGTGGACTTGGTCCTCTGATACAATCACTGCCATGTCTACAAACAAAATTGTAAGGCAACACTGTGGCAACACTGGACACTTTAAAGAAAATTGTAAGGCTAGAATTCAGTCCCAACAGTAAAATAAGGTTTTTGTTGAAAAGGTAATTACTAATAAGGAATCTGGTTCCTCCATTAAAAACATGTATTTCATGCTTGGACAAAAAGAAGTTTAATTTGCCCTTTTCCTCACTACAAGGGATCCAAACTTGTTTAGGTTCCTAAGTCTAATCCTTGATTTTCTTGTGCAAGGAACAATGAAAGGAAGTAACCAAAAATGGTATATGGATAGTGACTGCTCTAAGCATATGACTGGAAGCATCGATGATTTCCTTTCACTCAAAGCTATGCAAGGAGGGAGTATGCCTTTTGGCAATGGCAAAAAAGGATACATTCTGGGAGTATGATTAATTGGGAAGATGCTTACGCATTAAATTGAGAATGTGTACAATGTGAATGGCTTGAAATATAGCCTACTGAGTGTATCTCAAATTCACGACAAAGGAAACAAAGTTGAATTTTTATCAAAAACCTGCACAGTCACAAATCTCGTGATTGGTGAAGTGGTTCTGTTGGCCAAAAGATTTAAAAACATCTATGTTGCTGATTTTGAGTCCTTGCGCAATGGGGATCTTACATGTCTGAGTGACGTTGATGATGATGCTGAGCTATGGAACAGAAGATTAGGACATGCAAGCTTTTCATTGCTGAACAAGTTGGTCAAGAAGAACCTGGTCAGTGGCTGCCTAAGTCAAGGTTCAAATATCACAAGGTGTGTGATGCTTGTGTAAGAGGAAAGTAAGTCAGGTCCTCTTTCAAGGCCAAGAATGAAGTAAGCACCTCAAGGCCACTTGATCTTCTCCATATGGATCTATGTAAACATTTGAGGGTGGCAAGTAGAGGAGGAAAGAAGTGCATCTTTGTCATAGTTGATGACTACTATAGATTCATATGGACCTTGTTTCTCAGAACCAAGGATGAAACCTTTCCAGTCTTTGTTGCATTTGTGAAGCAGATTCAAGTGAAGATGTGCCATAATGTTATAAGTATAAGGTTTGATCATGGCACATAGTTTGACAATGCAAAATTCGACGAATTCTGTGCTGAAAATGGCACAAGTCATAATGTTTCAGCTCCCAGAACACCCCAACAAAATGGTGTTGTGGAAAGGAAAAATAGGACTCTTACAGACATGGCAAAAATTATGCTAATTGACAGTAGAAAAAGTCTTCTAGGCGGAGGCAATCAACATTGCTTGCTACTTGGTGAACAAGTGCATGATCAGGTCCCTCCTAAATAAAACTCCATATGGATGCAAATGCTTTATTCTCAATAATGGTAAGGAAGCTTTGGGAAAGTTTGACGCCAAAAGTGATGACGGGAGCTTTCTTGGATATTCCTCACAAAGTAAAGCATAAAAGGTTTACAACAAAAGGACTCAATGTGTTAAAGAAAGCATACATATAATCTTTGATGAATTACACCACCTATGTGAGAATAATTCAAATGATAAGATTGATCAAGATAGAGAGCATTCAACGGTTCCTGGAAAAGCCATTGATATGGCAAATGGAAAGGCAGAATTGATGAGCCAAGTCAAGAAATTCAATGAAGAAAATACAATAGAACACTCGGCTGATGTAGAAGAACCTGGTTCCTCCATCACGACAACTGAAGTAGAGGATAGAGTTGTTGGTGCCGTGCAAGGAACTCCTAATTCTGAGCAGAGAAGTGGTACTCACCCATCCATAGATGCCAACAATGGATCCCATTCTAAGGAACTTGGATCTTCCCACAATGAGATTCAGGTGTCTAACTGGAAGCACAAAAGTTCACATCCTCTCCAAAATGTGATTGATAAGTGGGTATTTTGACTACTTATTAGTGCCTTTTAACTTTTGTTTTAGTCTAAAGAAATTGAATTTTGCTCCCGGAACTAATAAAATTGTACAAAATTACAGGAATGCTGGAAATTGGGCTCCCGAGATAAAATCCGACTAAAAAAAGAGCAGACTAAGCACAAAGCAATAAAGGGGCACAAAAGCATCTGCGGTCGCAGAAGAAATTGCAGATCGCAGAATTTCATCTATGACCTCAACCAAAGAGGGAAAAATCTACGGAATATTGTGCAAATTGTGAACTGCACATGAATTGTGCGGCCGCAAAAGATGGGCTAAAGGTCAAAATCAGAGAGATTGCAAAAAGACCAAGTCCAAAGCTTCAGTAAATGGTGAACCGCATAAGATTTATGCGACCACAATCCTACTATTGCGGACTGGAGAAGAGTGCCTTGCGACTGTACTTATAAATCTGCGGACCGCAAAAATGTTGCCTCGCAGCCGCAATTTAGAATTGTGCGGCCGCAGAATCCCAGCTTCTGCCAGATGAAGAAGTCTGCAGATCGCACATGGAATTGTGCAGCCCCAGAACCTCCCGAGGGGTATTTTTGTCCGAGATTTTTAATCTTGTATAAATAGACGAGTTTCACAAAATTAGGTCAAGTTTGAACATCAGCAATTACTGTAGCCATTTTTCTTTGCCATTTTTAGAAGTTTACTTTGCTTTGGTGTATTTTACAATAGATTTAATTATTTTAAGCTTTCATTATGAGTTTAATTAGTCTTTCTTCTTCATTTTCTTCAAACCCAAGTATGAGTAGCTAGATTTTTACTAGGGTTGTGACCCAACCTTAGTATGTAAATATTATGGGTATTTAATTAATGCTTATTTATGATTGGGTGTTTATTATTTATCTTAGTTCATACTTTAATTTGAGGAATTAATGGTTGCAAATATTAGTTTATGCCTATTTGACTTAGTTTCTTCTTGAGAAAGAGAGACCCAGTCTAGAATAACTTGGCTAACAAGGAATTGGGACAATTAAGAGATTGATTTATCCAATTAAAGGGTCCAACCTAGAGATAGTAATAACCCGACTTGAGCTTTTATCAGTTGTTTTGTGTGATATTCATTTGGTCTTGAGAAAGCCAAATTGGGCAAAATCACTCTCTGACCTAGAGGTATTGAGTGGGTAATTTAGAGTTGATAGCTTTAATACACCTTATTCAATAGAACAAACAGTAAAGTATTTTTTCCATTAGGCAAACACCTAGGTAATGGTCAAAACCCTAGGCTTTTTATCAATTTGAAAAATCCCCAAAAATAATTATCTCTAGTCTTCTTTCTTTATTTTGCAATCAATAGAGTAAAATTAGAAATAAAAACTGAATCTTTTGGTGGAAGTGTAATCTAGATAGTTCAATCATGTGCATTGAAATATATACCCCTAACACCCATCTTAGATCCCTGTGGATTCGACCCTGACTCTTAGTTGGGTTTCTATAATTGCAAACGATCGTTTCATACCTCTTTTGAGGTGTGCGTTTGGACGCAATAAATTTTTGATGCCGTTGCCGGGGAGTTCAAAACGGTATTAGCTATATATGATCAAAACAGTGTTAGCTATACATGTTCAAAACAAGGAGTTCAAAACGGTGCATTTGGGTGTTTTTTTGGAGTATTTTCTTTTTCTTCCGTGTTACTAACTTGTTTGAGAAATTGTAGGTATAATCATGGTAAACAATGAGCTTGAAAATAATACTTTGGGGGATGTGGACGTTGAGTATGACCAAATGGATGAGGTTCCTCTTGAACCTCAAGCCAATAGAAGAGGTGAGTGCCTCATGACAATGTGCCCGTTCCACTCCCACCTCCACCATGAACGGCTCCACACCGAGTGTTACTCAATGAAGAATATGCAAGTGCAATAGTCCCTCCCCGTATTAGGGCGGGCAACTTTCAAATCACCAACGTGATGTTCACTTTGCTAGAGTAACAAGGTTTCTTCACCGGTGCTCCAAGTCAAAATGCATACAAATATTTGAAGGGGTTTGTGGACAATTGTTGGGGGAGAAAACAAACAAATGTCTCCAAGGATGCATTAAGGCTAAGGCTTTTTCCCTTCTCTCTATGGGGGAAAGCTTTAGATTGGTTGGAACGTTTGCCGAACCATTCCATTCACACTTGGGATGAGTTGGCAAAAAAGTTCATTTCTATCTTCTTCTCTCCGGGGCACATGGCTACCCTTCGGGATGAGATTTTGGCATTTAAGCAAGAGCCAAATGAACCACTACACGAGATATGGCAACGCTATCGAACAATAGTTAAGGAATGTCCCAACAACGATATAACGAAGAACATGATTCGACAAACTTTCTATCGTGGGATCAACATAACCAACCGATGTGTAGTGAACCAACTTGCCGGTGGGAACTTCATGTATACGCCTTATACAAAGGCGTGTGAGATTTTTGATGAAATGGTGGAAATATCATCGGCATGGCAATCCCCGGCTAATGTTCCACAAGGTGATCCCAACGTGATCCACCTTCACAAAGAGTTGCATGACCGTGGGCAACCATTGCCAAATTGACCACCACCATGAATCAACTAGCAAAGGCTCAACTTCAATAATTGCAACATCCTAAGCAAGTCAATGCCATTGAGGGAGTGAACATGATGATGAACAAAAGAAGAACAAAGGGTCCACAAGTGCAATATCGAGTGGATACTTTTGTGCAAAAGGATAGTAGTTTTGATCAAGATGACTCTTAAAATGACCAAGAAGAGGAGAAGCAATATGTGAACAACTTTCAAGGGCAATGAACAATTTCCAAGGCCCAAACTAACAGCAATGGCGACCTCAAAACAATCAAGGCAATTGGAATTCTAACAACTAAGAAAATTGGAATGGTGGAAACAATCAAGGGAATTGGCATAATAACAATCAAGTAAATTGGGGGGGGGGGGGAGGAGGGGTAACAATCAAGGCAGGTGGAATAATAATCAAGGCAATCAGGGGTTGGGGTTTCAAAGGCCCCTGATGTATCAACAACCGAACAAACTGCCTCATTATCCTTCCCATGGTGCTAGTTTTTCAACCAATGATATGGGGTGTATTGAGAACGTGTTCAAGAAAATGATGGAAAAGAATGCCGATTCAGATTCCCAACTTGCCTCACACAACACATCGATCCGGAACTTAGAAGTTCAAATGGGGCAAATCTCTCAAGCTCTAAATTCTCATCCTAAGGAGGCATTACCTAGTGACACGGTGGTGAACCCAAAGGGTAGGAACAATACAGGGCATGCCATGGTCGTTACTACAAGAAGTGGAAAAGGTGGGAATGCACCCACCTCAAGTAAAAGGCAACTTGTGGATGATGAGAAAGTGGTACAAGGAGAAGAGGTCCCGAACAATGTGGTGCAAGCAAATGACGAAGTTCAGATTGATATTGATGATAATATGGAAGAGACTCAAGAGGATTTGATCCTCTAGGGATCACATTATTGACATACCGGAACCGGTAGTGTAAAAGGCTAAGGCACCATTGTCTAAGCCTCCACCTCCATATACTCAAAGACTTGCCAAACAATATGGAGAGAATCTATTCAAAAAGTTCATTCAAATGATGAAGAGTTTCTCAATCAATATGCCATTAGTTGAAGCGTTGGAATAAATGCCCGGTTATGCAAGGTTTATGAAGGATCTTGTGACGAAGAAACGGTTAATGAATTTTGAAATTATCAAAGTCACTCATCAAGTGAGTGCAATTGTGCATTCAATGGCTCCTAAGTTGGAAGATCCCGGTGCTTTCACAATTCCTTATACAATTGGAAGTGCCGAGTTTGCTAAAGCACTTTGTGATCTTGGGAAAGTATAAATTTGATGCCCTATTCGGTTTTAAGACCTTGGGAATTGGGCAACTAATATCCACCTCTATGAGATTGCAAATGGCCGATCAAACCATGAAGAGACCTTTGGGAGTGATTGAAGATGTCTTGGTTCGTGTTGATAAATTCATTCTTTCGACAGATTTTGTCATTCTATATTGTGAAGTTTATTATGAGGTGCCGATTATTCTTGGAAGACCTTTCCTTGCTATGGGGAAGTCTCTTTGTGATGTTGAAGCCGGAGAACTCACCTTCCGAGTGGGTGATGAAAAATTGGTTTTCCATATGTGTAAATCCATGGGGCAACCAAATAGCAATGAGGTGTGTTCTTTTATGGACTTGGTGACCGATGTTATTGTTGATGATACAAGTGCCACAATCAATGTTGGTGATATGTTAGAGGCCGTCTTGCTCAACTTTGATGATGACGAGATGGATGACTTCATGGAATATGTGAACTCTTTGCAAGGAATGGGGCCGTACAATTATGCACCCCAAAAATTATCCCTGGATCTCGAAAATAGGAAAATTCTTCCTACAAAGCCTTCATTTGAAGAGCCTCCTACTTTAGAGTTGAAGCCATTACCTACACATCTTCGGTATTAATTTCTTGGGCATTGTTCTACTTTACCGGTTATTCTTACCTCTTGTTTGACTAATGTGCAGGTAGATTCTACATTGGCGGTGCTACATAAGAGGAAGAAGGTTATTGGGTGGACATTGGCGAATATTCGGGGAATAAGCCCCGCATTTTGCATGCATAAGTTAAACTTGAAGGAATTTGTCAAACCATCTATTGAACATCAAAGGAGACTAAATGAGGCTATGCAAGAAGTTGTCAAAAAGGAGATTATCAAGTGGTTGGATGTCGGGGTTGTATACCCCATTTTCGATAGTTCGTGGACTGCTCCAGGTCAATGTGTCCCAAAGAAGGGGGGCATGACGGTGATCACCAACGACAAGAATGAGTTGATTCCTACAAGAACGGTGACCGGTTGGAAAGTGTGTATGGACTATCGCAAGCTCAACAAAGTCACAAAGAGGGATCATTTTCCACTTCCCTTCCTTGACCAAATGCTTGATAGGTTGGCCGATAGTGCTTTCTAATGCTTTCTTGACAGGTATTCGGGCTACAACCAAATCATTATTGCTCCGGAGGATCAAGAGAAAACAACCTTTACATGTCCCTATGGTACTTTCGCCTTCAAGCGGATGCCATTTGGTTTGTGTAATGCACCGACGACTTTTCAAAGGTGTATGATGGATATCTTCACGGACATGGTGGAGGATTACCCTGAAGTGTTCATGGATGACTTTTCGGTGGTTGGGGATTCCTTTGATGATTGTCTTGCAAATTTAGATAAAGTGTTGGAAAGATGTGAAGAAACGAATTTGGTGCTCAATTTGGAGAAGTGTCATTTCATGGTCGAGAAATGCATTATCGTCGGCCACAAAATCTTAAAGAATATAATTGAAGTTGACAAGGCAAAGATTGAGGTGATTTCTAAACTTTCGCCTCCAATTTAGTGAAAGGTGTGCGGAATTTCTTAGGCCACATGGGGTTTTACCGGCGCTTCATCAAAGATTTTTCTAAGGTCGTAAACCCGTTGTGAAAGCTTCTAGAGAAATATGCTAAGTTTAACTTCAATGATGATTGCACGAGAGCCTTTGAATTGTTAAAGTTCAAGTTGACAATCACTCCCATCATCACCGCACCTAATTGGAGTGTCCCTTTTGAGCTCATATGTGATGCTAGTGACATAGCGGTTGGGGCTGTATTGGAACAACGCATCAACAAGAATTTTCATCCGGTCTACTATGCTAATAAGACCATGAATGGTGACCAAGCCAACTATACCGTTACAGAGAAATAGCTCCTTGACATTGTGTTTGCAATTGAGAAGTTTCCCCCGTACTTGATTGGTGCAAAATTTATTGTCCACACGGATCATGTGACATTTCGTTATCCTATGAGCAAGAGAGATTCCAAAGCTCGGTTGATGAGATAATGCTTTTGTTGCAAGAGTTTGATATTGACATCCAAGATAGAAAAGGAAGTGATAACCAAGTGGCGGACCACTTGTCTCGTTTGGAGGAAGAGGGGAGGCCGCATGATGGCCTTGAAATCAATGACTCCTTCCCTGATGAGAAACTCAAGGCTATTTCAATGAAGTCGGTGCCATGGTTCGCGGATCTAGCAAATTTCCTTATGTGTGGAATCATCCTAGATGATTTCTCTTCAAACCAAAGGAAGAAGCTCAAACGGGATTGTCAAGATTATTATTGGGATGAGCCATACCTTTTCCGGATTTGCACGGATAGGGTGATTAGAAGATGTATACCGAGAGAAGTGTAAGGTGAAATTCTTGGGTCTTGTCATTCTTCTCCATATGGTGGTGACCATGGTGGAGCAAGAACAGTGGCCAAAGTGCTAAGTTACGGTTTCTGTTGGCCCACTCTTTACAAGGATGCAAGTGATGTAGTGAAAAGATGTGATGAATGTCAATTGGCCGATGGAATCTCGAAGAAAAATGAAATTCCTCTCACTTCCATTTTGGAGATTGATATCTTTGATGTGTGGGGTATTGACTTCATGGGTCCTTTTGTGAGTTATTGTGGAAACACTGATAAGTGGGGATTTTGACTACTTGTTAACGCCCTTTTACTTTTGTTTTAGTCTAAAAGCATTGAATTCTGTTCCCGAAACTAATGAAAAGTGCAAAATTGCAGGAATGTTGGAAGTTGGACTCCCGAGATGAAATTCGACTCCAAAAGGAGTAGTCCGAGCTCAAGGCAACAAAAGGGTACAGAAGCATACAAAGTGCGGTCCGCAGAAGGAGTTCTATGGTTGCAAAAGAAATTGCAGTTCGCAGAATTCCATTTGTGGCCGCAAATAATGAAGGAAAGCCCAGCAAGCTTCCTAGCAAACTGCGGACCGCACAGGAATTATGCGGCCGCAAACGAAGAGCTTGAGATCAACTTCAGAGGGTGTGAAAATTTCTAAGTTCCAAGTCCCTCAGAATTGCGGACCACACAAGAATTGTACGGCCACAGGAGAAGTGCCTTGTGGCGGCAGACATAAAAGTGCGGACCGCAGAAGACTAGGTTGCGGCCGCAGTTATAAATCTGCGAACCGCATAAATATTTTCTCGTAGCCGCAGTTTAGAATTGTGCGGCCGCAGAACCTCAGCTCCTGCAAGTAGAATAATTGTGCGGACCGCACATGGAATTATGCGCCCGTAGAATCTCCCGAAGGGCATTTTTGTACGAAATTTCTAGCCTTGTATAAATAGACGAGTTTCATAAAATTGGCTTAACTTTTGACATCAACAAGTCCTGTAGCCATTTTTCTTTGCATCTTTTGTAAGTTTTCTATATTTTAGAGTATTCTAATATAGATTTTATTATTATAAGTTTACAATATGAGTTTAATTAGCATTGCTTCTTCTATTTCTTCAATTTCAAGCATGAGTAGCTATATTTTTACTAGGGTTGTGACCCAACCCTAGTGTGTAAACCTTATGGGTATCTAATTTAGTGCTTATTTATGATTGAGTATTTATCATTTAGCCTTATTTATGCTTTCATTTGTGGAATTAATGGTTGCAAATATTAGTTTATGCCTATTTGACTTAGTTTCTACTTGAGAAAGAGAAACTTAGCCTAGGAAAACTTGTCTAACAAGAAATTGGGTCAATCGAGAGATTGATTAACCAAATTAAAGGGTTCAACCTAGTGATAATAACAACCCGACTTGAGCTTTTATCAATTGTTTTGTGTGATACCCAATTGGTCTTGAGAAAGCCAAATTGGCCAAAACCACTCTCTGACCGAGAGGTATTGAGTGGGTATTTGAGAGTTGATAGATATTTTCACACCTCCTTTTTCCCGAGGGGATAGAGAGTTTTTTCAATTTAAGTGATATTATTCCAAATGAGATTATTTATTTATTCAGAGCCGCCACTTGGAATAATTTATGGTGTCCCAAGTCACCGATTTATTTTAGAATCCCAAATCGAGGAAATTTGACTCTTATTTATAGTCTACGAACACAGAAGACCGGGTAAGGAATTTTGTTATCCCGAGAGAAGGTGTGAGGCACTCCCGAGTTCCGTGATTTTAGCACGGTCGCTCAACTATTAATAATTGGCCTAGTTATCTAATTTAATACTTGTTTTAAACCTATATGTGCATTTTTATTCCTTCTAACTGCTTTTAATTATTTATGAAACTTATTTGAATAAGTCACGATGTCGCAAACTCATTTGTTTTTTTACATATTGCGAATCGCATCACATGAAACGCACCCGCGATTTATATCATGTTTAATTTTATTATTATTTGAAGTTGAAGTAAAGTCGCGTGAAATGCATACTTGAGTTGGGGTTTACGTATCGTGACCATGCCACGGAAACCATACCCATAGTCACGATGATTTATTAATCGTGCCTAAAGCAACTAGCACGTGTTCATGATTTGTTTTTCCTTATGGGTTTGAGATCTTTGTAAGGTCAAGAGCTATGAAAATCAATTGTGAAAAATGGGTCAGCTTTTGCTCTTACTAAATTGGGCCTGACAGAAACTATTTTGGACCAGATAAATTAAATTGGATCGTAGTACAATTGGCCATTTAAAGCCAATTAATGAGTATGCCCAGTTACTAGTTCATCAAGTTACTCCCCTATCAATTAGTCAATTGCAGTAGTACATGTTTCATTAAGCAAAGCTCAACCACCGGGCCCAATCATTATTTTTTAAGTCCAAACATCATTTTTCAATTTCAACTAGCAGACATAGATTTTATCCCTAAAGTTCAAACATTCACTACGTGCCCAAAAATTATGTTTTTTTTATCAATCTTCATGTTAATCATTAAGAAAGTAGCAAAATTTAACAAAGCTAATGAGACCTAACAATTAATATAGAAAAAAAAATATTTCAATCTTCATGAATCTAAATAAGATCAAATTATATATTCAAGCATAATATCTTAATAAAACAATGATGAGAGAAATGGACCTTTACAAGACTGTTTTGAAGCTCGGACAATGGACAAGGATGTAAATGGAGCCTCGACCAAAATCGACAAATGGAGCTCGAACTCGACGACTCAACTTTGGAGCTGTTATTTTCTATACAAAAGGGGACTGTTTCGCTGGATTTTCGGCTCGTTTTTGTGGTGCTTTTTAGCTTGATTTCCAGTTGGTTCGGGGCTGGAGTTTAGGTGATGAATTGCTGGATTATTCGAAAGAAAGCCGAAGAAAGAATGACACGAGTAGAAATTCCCTTATCCTAGAAGAAGAAAAATAAATTTGTCTCAATTCCCTCCTCCCTCTTTTTTTCTCCTTCTCCCCCTCTTTTTTTCCCCTCACATTACTCTTCTATTTATAGAAATATTTTCGGAATTTTCAGATTTTTTTTATTTTTTAATTAAAAAGAATTTCCACTTCCCATTTTTCTTATTTATTTTAAAACAATAATTTCACTTATTTTACTTTTCTTTTTTTTTTTTTAAATTTTCACTTACTTTTACTTTTATTAAAAAAATTCTGATACCCTTACTTTTATTTTTTAATTCCAAATTTATTTTAATTTTCATTTTTTTAAATTTCCACATTCTTTTCCTTTTATTATTTTAATTTTCCACTTTTTTTTTTATTAAACAATTTCTACCTACTTTTACTTTTACTTTTTAATTTTATATTTCTACTTTTATTTTTTTTTTAATTCCCATCCGAAATTTTTTAAAAAAATTAAATAATAATAATTAATATTTATTTATTTTCGGTTTTTTAATTCATTTTATTTAAAAATAAAGAAATAAAATAAAAATAAAAATAATACTAATATTAATAATTGACCTTTTAAATTATTATTAATTTTTACCCTATATAAAAAAATGTAACAAAGCTAAAAATATATATATTAAATTTCTAAAAATATTTACATAGTAGAAGGTGATAAAAATTCAAATATAGTCAAAAATTAGGTGCTCACAGCTGCCCCTCTTGCTTGGAAACATGAAGAGTTTTTAGGCAAAGACTAGGTGAGTCATATGACTAATTTTTGACCAAACCATTATTCAAAAGGAAAAGAAATAAAAGATAGGGTGCAACCAAGTCCTGGTTTTGGATAGCCTACATATCCCGGGTTATAGGGGAATCAGGTCGCGTGTAGTTCAAGGAGAATGGTGTAATGATGAGTTGAGAAGTCGAGTGAGGTTCCGTCGAGGCTCCGGTCCGCGGTCCTGCTATTATATAAAAAAGAAATTAAACAAGCCTATCAGTTATGAGTTACAAGATTCCTATCTATGAGTCTTCAGAAACTTGATCTTGAGTCTTGACTGGTTCTTCATGCAGACTCTAATCTAAACCTTGATGCTTGCTAGCTGTAGGTTCTAGTTCATTTTTCTATAGCTTCTTCTTTTGGTCATCTCGAACCCTGTGCCTCAAGGTAAAACCTACTAAGACAACAAAACAAACAAACAAATGATATTTGTCTGCCCCAGTTTGCACTAGGAAAATTTTGTGAGTTATTGTAACAAAATTCTAAACTATTTTTTATTGAAAGGAATAAAAGGTCGGGAGTGGTGTACCCCGAAAAAGTCATGCTAATTGTTTTGGATGGTTCCTTTATTGTCAAAAGGATGTCTCAACTAAGGATTGATGTACCATATGTTGAGAAAATGTGACCAGGGAATGGGATACCCTATATTGGCAAAGATATCGGGGAGTGGTGTACCTTGCATTTAAGATCAAATCAACTAGGGAGTGGAGACCCTATGTTGGAAACACAGACTAGGGAGTGGAGACCCTATGTCTAAAAATATCAACTAGGGAGTGGAGACCCTATGTTGGAAAAGCGACTAGGGAGTGGATACCCTATGTCTAAAATAATCATCAACTAGGGAGTGGAGACCCTATGTTGGAAAAACAAACTAGGGAATGGAGACCCTATGTCTAAAAATATCAACTAGGGAGTGGAGACCCTATGTTGGAAAAGAGACTAGGGAGTGGACACCCTATATCTAAAATAAAATCAACTAGGGAGTGGATACTCTATGTTGGGGAAGAAACTAGGGAGTAGAGACCCTAAGTCTGAAATAAAATCAACTAGGGAGTGGAGACCCTATGTTGGAAAAGAGACTAGGGAGTGGAGACCCTATGTCTAAAATAAAATCAACTAGGGAGTGGAGACCCTATGTTGGAAAAGGAAACTAGGGAGTGGAGACCCTATGTTTAAAATAAAATCAACTAGGGAGTGGAGACCCTATGATAGAAAAGTGACTAGGGAGTGGAGACCCTATGTCTAAAAAAATAAAAATCAACTAGGGAGTGGAAATCCTATGTTAGAAAGGAGACTAGGGAGTGGAGACCCTATGTCTATAATAAAATCAATTAGGGAGTGAAGACCCTATGTTGAAAAAGAGACTAGGGAGTGAAGACCCTATGTCTAAAATAAAATCAACTAGGGAGTGGAGACCCTATGTTGGAAAAGGCAACTAGGGAGTGGAGACCCTATGTCTAAAATAAAATCAACTAGGGAGTGGAGACCCTATGTTGGAAAAGTGACTAGGGAGTGGAGACCCTATGTCTAAAATAAAATCAACTAAGGAGTGGAGACCCTATGTCTATAATAAAATCAACTAGGGAGTGGAGACCCTATGTTGGAAAAGTGACTAGGGAGTGGAGACCCTATGTCTAAAAAAATAAAAATCAACTAGGGAGTGGAGACCCTATGTTAGAAAGGAGACTAGGGAGTGGAGACCCTATGTCTAAAATAAAATCAACAAGGAAGTGGAGACCCTATGTTGGAAAAGCGACTAGGGAGTAGAGACCATATGTCTAAAATAAAATCAACTAGGGAGTGGAGACCCTATGTTGGAAAAGGCAACTAGGGAGTGGAGACCCTATGTTGGAAAAGTGACTAGGGAGTGGAGACCCTATGTCTAAAAAAATAAAAATCAACTAGGGAGTGGAGACCCTATGTCTATAATAAAATCAACTAGGGAGTGAAGACCCTATGTTGGAAAAAAGACTCGGAAGTAGAGACCCTGTGTCTAAAATAAAATCAACTAAGGAGTGGAGACCCTATGTTGGAAAAGAGACAAGGGAGTGGAGACCCTATGTATAAAATAAAATCAACTAGGAAGTGGAGACCCTATGTTGGGAAAGAGACTAGGGAGTGGAGACCCTATGTCCAAAATAACTTCAACTAGGGAGTGGAGACCCTATGTTGGAAAAAAAACTAGGGAGTAGAGACCCTATGTCTAAGAACATCAACTAGGGAGTGGCGACCCTATGTTGGAAAAATGACTAGGGAGTGGAGACCCTACGTCTAAAAACATCAACTAGGGAGTGGAGACCCTATGTTAGAAAAACGACTAGGGAGTGGAGACCCTATGTCTAAAATAATCATCAACTAGGGAGTGGAGACCCTATGTTGGAAAATCAAACTAGGGAGTGGAGACCCTATGTCTAAAAACATCAACTAAGGAGTGGAGACCCTATGTTGGAAAAACGACTAGGGAGTGGAGAGCCTATGTCTAAAACATCTACTAGGGAGTGGAGACCCTATGTCTAAAATAATCAACTAGGGAGTGGAGACCCTATGTTGGAAAAGCGACTATGGAGTGGAGACCCTATGTCTAAAACATCAACTAGGGAGTGGAGACCCTATGTTGGAAACATCAACTAGGGAGTGGAGACCCTATGTTGGGAAAGAGACTAGGGAGTAGAGACCCTATGTCTAAAATAACATCAACTAGGGAGTGGGGACCCTATGTTGGAAAAGAGACTAGGGAGTGGAGACCCTATGTCCAAAAATCATCAACTAGGGAGTGGGGACTCTATGTTGGAAAAGTGACTAGGGATTGGAGACCCTATACTACCATGATTTTGAATTGTTTTATTTTGCCTTTGTAGGCTTTTCACTTCTTTCCTCTAAATTTAACTTCAGAGCATTGGGGAACCTTTGGCTTTTCAAACTTTGCCAAGACGGTTAGACACATGGGACTTAATCTTTTCAACTTCATTTTGCCTTTGTAGGCACTTTAATTTTATTTCCTCCTTCTAAGATCTTTTGATTTTGGAGCATCGGCTGCCATGGACAGTCGAGGTTGACTTGATGCCCCTGCCGAGGCTGTGGGTGCCTTTTTTTGCATATTATCTTGTATCAAACGAGAGCCCTGTAAATCAGTCTTATTATCCTTTCTTTGCCTTAATTTTATAACAGAGTTAGACCGAAACAGTTTAAAAAAAAACAAACAGTAAAATAGATAATGAATTTAGACAATAAGTGTCCCTTTCGGGGAAAGGAAAGAATGACTTATCTGGAGTACCTGCAGACTTCAATGAACATGACATGCCTTTTAGACTGGATGCCTGATCTGTGTAAACTGTCCGGCTCTCAGGAATTCATCACAACTTTTGCCTTGAAACCGAGAAACCTTGCCTAGGACTGTGTCAATACCAATGGGTGTGAAGATCCTCTTTTCGATCAGTGGCGCCCTTTGCGGGTTTTCACCAACTGACCTCTCTTGTTTCTCTTCTCATCATCGCTTTATAGTGCTCTTTGCGAGTTTTCACTAACAAGACTCTCATTCTAATTTCTTTACTTCCCATTGCCTTACGGTGCCCGTGAGGATTTTTACCAACAAGACTCTCTCATTTCATTTTTCTAATTTTGGTTGCATCAGATCCTGTGACTGTATTCTCCAATTCTTGAACATTCTCATTGATTGATCGGAAGGACTTTGAAAAAGGTTTGGGTGAAAAGGATTTGGATTGACTTACAACTTTGGAACCCTTCGGGCGAAACCATCGTCGAACCATTATAAATAATGCCCCAGTTTCAACTATATGGGGAATGTGGATTTTTATTTTTGTGTGACTGAACCCTAGAGAGAGGCTGCCTACGTATCCTTCCGAAATCAAGTCAAACGTAGTTCAAGAAATTTTGTTTATGATTTTCTTTTGTTTTGGTTTTCTTTTCTGTTTTGTTTTCTTCTCTTTCTTTTTCCTTTCCTTTTTCTTATTTTTCATTTCATTTTCTTTTTCTCTTTTTTTTTTGGTCATTTTTTTCTTTTTTTTGTTTTTTGCAATAAAGCTTTCAGGTTCCAAAGAGGGTAATCAAAGAAAAGGTAACCGGCTCAAAGGGTTTGCAAGGGGTTTATAGTGTTTGGGTATCAATAATGAAAGCCTTCGTCATCCCAATTAGAGAGCATTAAAGTTGCGTAAAAAGGTCAAACATAATACCTTTTGACCGCGTCTGCATTGACAGTTGTCTCGGGGTCATTTACTTCGTTTCTTCCCAGGTACAATGCTCCCTTTTGCAGTACTCTCGTTACAATATGGACCTTTCCAATTTGGAGCCAATTTTCCTTTAGCTTCTTCATGAGGTGGGGAGGATACGTCTTAGAATGAGTTGTCCTTTTTCAAATTTTTCGGGCCGCACTTTCTTGTTGTAGACACGAGCCATTCTTTGTTGGTTCAACTGCCCGTGGCAAACTGCGACCAATTATTTTTCATCAATCAGTGTCAATTGTTCAAATCGGTTGTTGACCCAATCTTTATCCTCATTCTCGGCTTTAACAATGATCCGAAGAGAGGGAATCTCAACTTCGTTCCAATTTTCTATTAATTTTCTTATAAGTCTTGTCTTCAAAACGTTCTGCTTCTTGATTCATTATTTCGAGGTCTGATAGCGTTTTAGGATCTAGACATGAAGTCCGCAAGCATATCATGTTATTAAAATCTGCATTAATAGAACTGAAAAGAGAATAAGAAAAAGTGACAAAATTAAGAAAAAAGACATTCTTGGACAATGAAATATTAATTTCACTTGATTTTTTTGATTTCTTTTAGAATTTTAAAGAGAGAAGGGTTTACACCGGAAAGTAAGACAATAAAGTAAAACATCCGGATCACACCCTGAGATAATCCGGACGCAGAAAGGATAGCAAGACTAGCTACCAAAACTCCCGTCTGATGGGAAACTTTCAGGCTTGGCGACCGTTTTTCGGCTTTTCTTCTGTCTCGGCAATGGCTGCAATGACCTTCAGTGCCGGATCAAATTCCTCATCTCTGTAATTCTGTTCATTAAACCCACTGAACCACTCTGAACGTCGTGTGATGTGTCCTTAAATGCAGCATGACTCAAGATTCGGCCTATTTTTTTTAACCATTTTCGACCATCTCCCCAATTTTAATAGCCTCGACGAATGGTCTACCCATAACAGACATCATGTTCTGGAAGTAGTCCGCCTCTTGGGCCTGTAGGAAAACCATAGCCATTTATGCTTCGTCCATTTGAGGCTTTACCCTTGCAGCTTGCTCGCGCCATTTAACAGCATATTCACAAAAATATTCCGCGGTTTTCTAGACACATAGTTCTCTTTTTGGATTTTTCACTTTTGCTTTCTTTTTTTTTTCTTTGTTTTTGTTTTTCCACTCTTTTCTTTTCTTTTTTATCACTCAGTTTATTTAATGGCTATGATCGAATCCGATGGGGATTGCCTACGTATCATGACGCTGCATGATTCAGATCTTGCGTAGTTCGAGAAGATCGGAAATAGACTGACCCATTTTTTTTAATAAAGACTTTTAAGTTATATATATATATATATATATATATATATTTGAGTTTTTTCTTTTTATGAAATTTTGAATTTTTTTAAAGGAAGGAATTCTAAATAAGGAAGAAACTATTTTTTTTTTTGCTTACTGGTTAATATATAAATAAAATCCCAAAATGGGTCCAATGCTTACAAGGTGTCCAAACCAAAATAGAAGTTGAATGAAGCTACTAGCTATTAAAAAAGATAGAAAAGCTAAAATCTAATGAACTAACTATTACAACATGATAAGGTGGATGCTTCCTTCTCTTATTAGTGTATGTGAATCCAATTGTCATTGGCAAATACCAAGCAATACCTATCAAGCTCTCACCAGGCGCCATGGTATATTGTCCATAGGCTAAAATAAATTCCAAACATCTCCACCGTAGAGTTGAAGTCCGCATCGTCCTCCAAGTGTCGCTACTATATGATCTCCATATGTAGTGAACTGATTTTGTTCAAGTATTAATCATGTGCTCACTCATCAAGATTAATGTGTAGAAGAGGAGCCTGGCTTTAGGCAGGCTTTGCAAGGCAAAAGCCAGGCTTGAGCTGGCTTTAGGCAGGCTTTACAAGGAAAAGGCCAGGCATGCGCTGGCTTTAGGCAGGCTTTTCAAGGCAAAAGCCAGGCTTGAGCTGGCTTTAGGCAGGCTTTGCAGGCCAAAGGCCAGGCATGAGCTGGCTTTAGGCAGGCTTTATAAGGCAAAAGCCAGGCATGACCTGGCTTTAGCCAAGCTTTATAAGGCAAAGGCCAGGCATGAGCTGGCTTTAGGCTGGCTTTACAAGGCAAAAGCCAGGAATGATCTGGCTCCAAGAAGACTTTGCAAGGTAAAGGCCAGCCTTTGAGAATGTACCTTTTTGTGATCTTGTAAGCTCAGATCCTTCCCTACTAGAACCTTTAATGAAGTCATCATTCAAAACATTGCTAAACCATCCTCAGATTGAGCTTGAAAGCATGCTAATACCACTGAGAACTGATTCAACAATCTCCAAAAATACCATATGATGGGTTCAACATTTTCCTTAGCATTTGGACATATCAGTTTGTGCAGAGTCCAATCTTGTGAAGCCATCAGTCTGGGGTTCTTCTCTTTGCTATCCTAATCCTAAGGTTAGGTGATTGAGTTTTGTCTAGATTGATCAACCTCATCCCTGCACTAGGCAGTTCATAGAATGAATGAAACTCAGATGTACCTGCAAAAGAGAACGCAATGTTAGCTATAAAATCTGCCACTGAGTTGCCTTCTCTGAACACATGTTGAAAGATCACATTGAAGTTGTCCTTCATCTCTATAAATTTCTTCACATCCTGTGCAATTACCCAATGTGGATCCCATTCCCATTCTATCGCCTTCTTCATCACCAATGAATCAGTCTCCAGTATGAGAGGGTGAAAATCATGCTCCACACAATATTCCAACCCTTGAAGAATAGCCTTAGCTTCAGCCACCACATTAGTTGTCACTCCCAGGTCTACTGCCCTAGCATACACCACATCACCTTCATCATCCCTCACACAAAAGCCTAGGGAGCTAGGTCCAGGATTGCCCTTTGAAGCTCTATCAGTATTACATTTGTACCAACCATGACAAGGAAGCTGCCATGTTACTCTTGTAGTGATCAATATAGGTTTATATCCTTCAAAGTATTGAATCATGTCTGGCCATAACAATGGAATATTAGGGATCCAATCATACCTCACCCTTGCCAGTTGATGCAATGTCCTATTTATCTCATGAATCACCCTATTTGTGGACATTGAACCACCATGTTTACCTGCATTTCTTCTCTTCCAAAGCTCCCAAGTGATGATAGCTGGTACTGCTTGAAATAGTGGCTTTAATTTTGGACAACACTGAGCATACCACCAATGCCTTATAATCTGCTTCAATTGAATCAATTGCACAGAAATTCCAGCAGCCCCCATGAACAAGTTCCATACCTTAGAGGCAGTAGGACTTGTGACAAATATATGCTCAATGGATTCCTCTTGGGGCTGCTGATAACACCAACACCTAGACATCACCATTTGCCCTTGCCTCCTCCACATGTCATCGGTGGCTATTTTCTGCCTCCACAATCTCCATAAGAATAAGGATATCTTGAATGGAAAACCTTTAATCCACATTAACTTGAATTCCTGATTAGGATCAGCCATATGCCTTAATATTTGCCAAGCACTGCTAACACTGAACTTGCTTGAAGGAGTTGGCATCCAGTATGGCTTATCCCAATATCCCTCACTGCCTTCATAATGCACATTTAGCCTTATGTGTTCTGTAATTTCCTCATTGAAAGTTTGATCTAGCAGTTGATCATCCCATGTTTCCCCTTGCTGCAGTTCTGCCACCTCCTGAAGAACTTCATTGATTGGAAAGTCTTCAGGTAATACATGATAAAGTGCACTCAATCCAGTCCAATTTTCATGCCAAATATTAGTTGTTCCACTCTTTAATTCCCATACGATCTCATGTTCTACTTCTTCCCTAGCATTCAACATTTGTCTCCAAACATGAGACCCTCCCCTAAAATGCACCACAGTTGGTGGCTCCTTCTTGCAATACTTATTCTATATGAAATTAGACCACAGAGATTTTGTGGTCCTAAACCTCTACCATAGTTTAGCAAACAGTGCCCTTGAGACATCATTTAAGGACCTAAAACCTAGCCCTTCTTCCTCTTTAGGAAGGCAAAGATTTTGCCATGAAGCCTAGTGTCTGCTTCTCCCTTCTTCCTTTGTGCTCCAAAAGAACCTAGCAAAAGTCTTATGTAGATGCCCAGGATGCTTTTTGGTGGATCAAGGACTGATAACATGTGAACTGGTATACTTTGCAACACACTAGATATGAGTGTTGCCTTTCCTCCAAATGACAGCAGTTTTCCTTTCCATGAATGCAATTTAGCCTTCACCTTCTTAATAAGATCCTCATAATAGTCCTTCCTCCTTCTAGTATAAAAAATAGGACATCCTAGATTTGTGAAGGGGAATTTACCTCTTGCAAATCCTGTAATAGCTCCAACTGCCTGAAACAATCCATTAGCGACCTTTGAATACATGTAGTATGAACTCTTATCTTTGTTGATCATCTGACCTGATATCTTCTCCTAGTTCCCCAACACTGCCATAATCTTGCTCAAAGAGGGAGGATGAGCAGATGCAAAGATTATCGTATCATCAGCATACGCCAAGTGGTTTAAAGAATCAGACCACTTAGGCATTCCAAATCCCACAAATGACTTATCTTCAAAAAGCTTATTCAAAGACCTGGAAAGTACCTCAGCTGACAGGATGAACAATGCTTGAGATAGGGGATCCCCTTGTTTCACACCCCTTGTCGACTTAAAGAACCCTGAGGACTGCCCATTCACCAATACTGAATACCAGTTATTTGACATCAAGTTCCACACCATGTTGATGAAGTGTTCAGAAAATCCTATCTTCCTTAGCACATGCAATAAGTACTTCCATGAGACCCTATCATAGGCCTTAGCCATATCAAGCTTGGTCACCACATTAGCTGGTTTTCCCCTTAACCTTATGTCAGTGACAATTTCTTGAGTCAATAAGATGTTCTCAAATATACTCCTACCCTTTAAACATACGGATTGATTAGGAGCTATTAGAGATGGCAAAAAACTCTCCAATCTATCATGTAACACCCTAGACAAAACCTTGTTAATGAAGTTGCTCAAACTAATAGGTCTTAAGTCAGAGAAGGTCTCAACTCTAGGTTTCTTGGGCAGCAACACTAGATTGGTGTGAGTGATGGATTTAGGCAATGCAGCTCCTCCATAGAAGTATAGCACCATGTTGTGTATATCAGCACCAATAACATCCTAGTATGTTTGATAAAACAAGCCAGTGAATCCATCAGGGCCACTAGCACTCTCCCCACTAAGCTCAAAAACTGCTGCCCTTACTTCTTCAATTGTTGGCAATCTGCTAAGTTCCAAATTCTGATGACCATTGAAGGTACATTATTGAGCAAGGGAAATTCAGAAGCATCACCTTCATTTGTGAACTGTTTTTGATAGAAGTCCACTGCAGCTGTAGCCAATTGCTTCTGGTCTTCAATCCATACCCCACTACCACTTTTGATCCTCTTCAGTTGCAATTTCTTTCTTTTGCCATTGACATGGTTGTGAAAGAAACTTGTATTCCTATCTCCTTCAGCAAACCAAGTAATCCCATCTTTTTGCTTCCAATACTGCTCCTCAATATTCAAGTATTTCTTTAATTCAGATTGAGCCTTTTGAAGCACAATCCTATTCTCAGTTGTAGGCTTTTCTTCAAACAACATCTCCTTCACCCTAACAATGTCCTCCAAAATAGCCAATTGCTTGAAGATATCACCAAATATTTTCCTATTCCATTTTGAGAGTGCTGCCTTCACCCTCTTGATATTCTGCTTGAACATCAAAAACTGATCCCCTATGAAATCCGCTTCCCAATTCTGCCTCAACACATCCATAAATATAGCATGCTTTGTCCAAAAGTTCAAAAATCTAAAAGGCTTGACAAAATTGGTTGTCTGCAACCCACATGACATTAGCAATGGTGCATGATCTGATCCAGTTCTGATTAGATGCTCAACTTCAATAGTTGGTAACATGTTCTGAAATGGCAAATTCACAAAAATCCTATCCAATCTCTTGAATATAAGCTCAGAATTGGATCTCCCATTCCACCATGTGAATGGACTTCCTTTGTACCCTTGCTCAAACAAACCACAAGAGTTTACACAAAATGCAAAATCCTTATATTCAGGAGGGTGTACTGGAAGTCCCCCTATTTTCTCATCTTTATGCAATATCACATTGAAATCCCCTCCTACCAACCATGATAATTCCATATCACTTGCTAAATAATACAAGTGATCCCACAAATCCAACCTCTATATTGCTGAACATTTTGCATAAACAAATGTCATCATCATGTGCTGCCCCAGGTCATGGTGAAACACTCTCACAGTCACCTGTTGCTTAGTATCCTCCACTAATTCCCATTCCACCACTGCATCGAAGAACAACCATATTTGCCCATTAATATTTGTATAAGCAGTCTCCATATTCAACCTCCTTTTATATCTATCAATGAGTCCCTTCTTTTGAAAAGGCTCCATCAATGCAACTTCACAAAAATTATGCTCCCTATTCATATTGATCACCCTAGGAAAGGCCTGTTGTGTATTCACAGACCTTATGTTCCATATTAATGTTTTGATCATCATCTAGGTAGAGAAGCTACCCTCCTGGGCATTATTCTTGAAGGTTGTGGTGGATCTTTACTCTGATTCTTCTTAGTTTTTTTACCTTCTTTAGTACTAGTTGTGGGTGATAAATCCCCTTCCCTAGCCACTTGTTTGAAGTTTTCGGCAGTTGATTCATCATCTCCTTCATCCTCCATTGGATTTTGTCTCAATAAGTTTTCATCAATTGGTGTCACATTGTGTGTAACTAAATCATGTAAATATCGTAGAGGAGTCTTAGTTAGAACATTAAGATGTAGTTGCATGGTTTGATAAGTTCCAGGTTCCATAGGCACTTCCTCTATTTCCCCGAATGCTCTTGGAACAATTGCCCGCTCATCAGCATGTTCATACTTCTTGAATTGTAGCTTATGGACATACGCCGGAACACCATCTACATAGGCCAAAATCTCTCCAGTGCCTCTAAGGTTGGGGTTTATTGTAGCTGCCTCATCAGGTGAACCTGGCTTTAGGCCTGGCGTCGCCCGCCTAACGTCTGGGGAGCCTGGCATCGCCAGCCTATCGCCAGGTGAGCCTGGCTTCCTATCGCCAGGTGAGCCTGGCTTTAGGCCTGGCGTCACCAACCTATCGCTGGGTGAGGCTGGCTTTAGGCCTGGCGTCGCCAGCCTATCGCCAGGTGAGCTTGGATTGTTGTCCTTCTTCACCTTGTCTTCTATTGTCTTTGTTTTGCCCAGCTGATCATTCTTAACCTCAACTGCATCGCTCCATAAGACCTTTGTAGAGTTTACCTCATCAAGATCCTCCATCTGCCTAGAATCTTTACAAGTTTGAGATGGAATCGCATGACCAGATTGGTTTGTGGTCACATTGAGTTGTTTTAGCTCCTCTTTGCTTGTCCCAAACCTTCTATGAACCCAGTCGATTGTGGACTGAATCGCAGAAGGAGTAGGACCATCTTTAGAACTAAAGACTGGTTTTTCTCCCACCAAAACCAGTTGGTTGTTCTCGTTTATATCACTTTGTTCCTCCTCTAATACTGCAAATTTATTCCTTGTTTGAACCTTGTTTGTCTGATCTTCTTCGACTTCCATCAGTGCAAAGTTATTGTGCACCTGCTGTACACTAGCATTCACTGGCATGATTGCATTGCCAGTTTGCCCTTGTACCTGGGTTTTGTTATTTTTGTTGGTTCCCCGATTATCCCGAACTTCCTTCCACTGTGCACCTACGTTCCCAACTACTTTTCCACTCGTGAGAATCATTAAAGGGGTAATGTGATTTTTGGTTTTTCCTTGTTCATCAGCAGCAGAATTTCAGTTGTTCAACTCAGCAAGATCATTCATTTTCTTGCTGCTTCGATTCTCAATAAACTCGGGGTGCAACTGCCAACATTCAATTTCATCATGTCCTTGTAGTTTACACTCCTTACAATATTTTGGTAGCATGTCATACTGAATTCTCACCCATTTTGTTCGAACACCACCAGAAGCTTCATCATCAATATCCAATCGCACCTTTTTAGGTAGTTCGGCCAACAAATCGACAAGAACTTTTACTCTTGCGCAACTCGGCGTAGTTTTGTTTGTAGTTGCCGTGTCAAGACACACTGGCCTTCCCACAGATGTAGCCAAAGAAAACAGAGTTTCCTTTACAAAAAAGGTAGGCAGCAGTCCAGGAAACGAAATCCACGCTATCACCATCGGAGTTTCTTCACCTGCCTTAAATTTTGCATTATAGATAAGAGTACGCAATTGGTATTCGTACCCATCTTTGGCTTTGATGTAGTACGTACTCTTCGATGTGAAATCGAGAAAATCTTGCCATAGAGTTAATCTAATTAACACATGACGATCTCTAAGGAATCCGATATTACACTCACCTTTGATACCACATTGAGTTGGAATTATTCGGCGAAGCTCGTGAATCTCCGGAGAACCATATGAAAGGTTGCCAACGATAGAGAGAAGAGGGTTTCGTAACAGTTTATATACAGTTTAATCAATATCAAAGCGGTAAAAAGCGGCATTTAGCACATTAGGCCCAAACATGTAATATCAAACAATCACAAGAAAGCCAAGCATAACAGTTATTCTAAGCTCGAATTCTGAACCCCGAACCAGAGATTCTGGGTTCGATCCCCAGCAGAGTCGCCAGAGCTGTCACACCTCCTTTTTCCCGAGGGGATAGGGAGTTTTTCCAATTTACGTGATATTATTCGAAATGGGATTATTTATTTATTCAGAGTCGCCACTTGGAATAATTTATGGTGTCCCAAGTCACCGATTTATTTTAGAATCCCAAATCGAGGAAATTTGACTCTTATTTATGGTCTGCGAACACAGAAGACCAGGTAAGGAATTCTGTTAACCCGAGAGAAGGTGTGAGGCACTCCCGAGTTCTGTAGTTTTAGCACGGTCGCTCAACTATTAATAATTGGCCTAGTCATCTGATTTAATACATGTTTTTAACATATATGTGCATTTTTATTCCTTTTAACCGCTTTTAATTATTTATGGAACTTATTTGAACAAGTCGCGATGTCGCAAACTCATTTATTTTTGTACATATTGCGAATCGCGTCATGTGAAATGCACCCGCGATTTACAATATGTTTATTTTTATTATTATTCGAAGTTGAAGTCAAGTCGCGTGAAACGCGCACTTGATTTGGGGTTTACGTATCATGACCATGCCATGGGAACCATACCCATAGTCACGATGATTTATTAATTACGCCTAAAGCAACTAGCACGTATTCATGATTTGTTTTTCCTTACGGGTTTGAGATCTTTGAGATCTGTGTAAGGTCAAGAGCTATGGAAATCAATTGTAAAAAATGGGTCAGCTTTTGCTCTTACTAAATTGGGCCTCGCACAAACTATTTTGGACCAGATAAATTAAATTGGATCATAGTATAATTGGCCCTTTAAATCCAATTAATGAGTATGCCCAGTTACTAGTTCATCAAGCTACTCCCCTATCAATTAGTCAATTGCAGTAGTACATGTTTCATTAAGCAAAGCCCAACCACCGGGCTCAATCATTATTTTTTTTTAAGTCCAACCTCATTTTCCAATTTCAACTAGCAGACATAGATTTTTTCCTCAAAGTTCAAACATTCACTATGTGCCCAAAAATCATGTTTTTTTTTTATCAATCTTCATGTTAATCATCAAGAAAGTAGCAAAATTTAACAAAGCTAATGAGACCTAACAATTAATACAGAAAAAAATATTTCAATCTTCATGAATCTAAATAAGATCAAATTATATATTCAAGTATAATATCTTAATAAAACAATGATGAGAGAAATGGACCTTTACAAGACTATTTTGAAGCTCGGACAATGGACAAGGATGTAAATAGAGCCTCGACCAAAATCGACAAATGGAGCTCGAACTCGACGACTCAACTTTGGAGCTGTTGTTTTCTATACAAAAGGGAACTGTTTCGCTGGGTTTTCGGCTTGTTTTTGTGGTGCTTTTTAGCTTGGTTTCCAGTTGGTTCAGGGCTGGAGTTTAGGTGATGAATTGCTGGATTTTTTTAAAGATAGCCGAAGAAAGAATGACACGAGTAGAAATTCCCTTATCCTAGAAGAAGAAAAATAAATTTCTCTCAATTCCCTCCTCGCTCTTTTGTTTCTCCTTCTCCCCCTCTTTTTTCCCCTCACATTTCTCTTCTATTTATAGAAATATTTTCGGATTTTTCAGATTATTTTAATTTTTTTTATTTTTTATTTTTTAATTAAAAAGAATTTTCACTTCCCATTTTTCTTATTATTTTTAAAAAAATAATTCTTTACATTCCTTTACTTTTATTTTTTAGTTTCTCACTTTTTTTTAATTTTAATATATTTAAAATACCACTTTTTTTTCTTTTCTTTTTTTATTTCCCACTTATTTTACTTTTCTTTTTTTAAATTTCCAGTTACTTTTAGTTTTATTAAAAAAAATCAGATACCCTTATAATTTTTTTTAATTCCAACTTAGTTTTTCTTTTCTTTTTTTTAAATTTCCACATTCTTTTCCTTTTATTTTTTAATTTTTCACCCTTTTTTTATTAAACAATTTCTACCTACTTTTACTTTTACGTTTTAATTTTATATTTCTACTTTTACTATTTTTTTTAATTCCCATCCGCAATTTTAAAAAAATAAAATAATAATAATTAATTTGTATTTATTTTCTATTTTTAATTCATTTTATTTAAAAATAAAGAAAAAAATAAAAATAAAAATAATACTATTATTAATAATTGACCCTTTAAATTATTATTAATTTTTACCATATATAAAAAAAATGTAACAAAGCTAAAAAAATATATATCAAATTTCTGAAAATATTTACATAGTAGAAGGTGATAAAAATTCAAATATAGTCAAAAGTTTGGTGCTCACAGCTATAATACGTTCCGATGAGTAAAACAAACATTAAGATTTTTATCCCATTAAGAGAACACCTAGGTGATGGTCATAGCCTTAGGCTTTTTACAAACTTGAAAAACAACAAAAACAAATATCCTTGTTTTATTTCTTTACCTGGCAATCTTTAGTTTTAAAATAGAAATAGCAACAAAACCATTTTGTTGAAGTGCAAATTAAGATAGTTCAAATTCACGCATTAGAATATATACTCCCGCCTCCTATCTGACTCTCTGTGGATTCGATCCCGGCTCTTCATTGGGATACTATAATTGCAATCGATCATTTCATAGAATTGTGCGTCCGCAGAACCTCACGAATGGCATTTTTGTCTGAAATTTTCAGCCTCGTATAAATAGATGAGTTTTATAAAATTATGTTAGCTTTTGACATCAGCAAGTCATGTAGCCATTTTTCTTTGCCTTTTTTGGAAGTTTTCTATATTTTAGAGTATTTTAATATAGATTGTATCATTATAACTTTACAATATGAGTTTAATTTAGCATTTCTTCTTCTATTTCTTCAATTTCAAGCATGAGTAGCTAGATTTTTACTAGGGTTGTGATCCAACCCTAGTGTGTAAACCTTATGGGTATCTAATTTAGTGCTTGTTTATGATTGGGTATTTATTATTTAGCCTTGTTTATGCTTTCATTTGTGGAATTAATGGTTGCAAACATTAGTTCATGCCTATTTGACATAGTCTCTACTTGAGAAAGAGAGACTTAGCCAAGAAAAACTTGACTAACAAGAAATTGGGTCAATCGAGAGATTGATTAACCCCAGTTAAAGGGTTCAACCTAGAGATAGTGATAACGCGACTTTAGCTTTTATCAACCATTTTGTGTGATACCCAGTTGGTCTTGAGAATGCCAAATTAGGCAAATCTACTCTTTGACCGAGAGGTATTGAGTGGGTATTTGAGAATTGATAGCTATAATACACCACGATCAGCAAAACAAGCATTAAAGTTTTTATCCCATTAAGTGAACACCTAGGTAATGGTCATAGCCCTAGGCTTTTTATAAACTTGAAAAACAACAAAAAAAAATATCCTAGTTTTATTTATTTACTTTGCAATCTTTAGTTTTAAAATACAAATCGCAACAAAACCATTTTGTAGAAGTGCAAATTAAGATAGTTCAAATTCACGCATTAGAATATATACTCCCACCTTTCATCTAGTTCCCTGTGGATTCGATCCCGACTCTTCATTGGGATACTATAATTGCAATCGACCATTTCATACCTTGTTTTGAGGTATGCATTGTGCATGAGATTCAATTTTTGGCACCGTTGTCGGGGGAGTTTAAAAACGGTGCTAGCTATATATTTGGGTGTGTTTTTGAAATATCTTCTTTTCCTTCCGTGTTACTAACGTGTTGGAAAATTGTAGGTGCAACCATGGCAAACAATGAGCTCGAAAACATTGCTTTGGGGGATGTGGACGTTGAGGATGATCAAATGGATGAGGTTCCTCTTGAACCTCAAGCCAATAGATGAGGCCGAGTTCCTCATGACAATGTGCTCGCTCCACCCCCACCTCCACTACGAGCGGCTCCACACCGGGTGTTGTCGAATGAAGGATATGCAAGTGCAATAGTCTCTCCCCGTATTAGGGCAGAAAACTTTCAAATAACCAACGTGATGCTCACCTTGCTTGAGCAACGAGGGTTCTTCGAGGGAGGAAACCCATATTTCTTTTTCTTTTCTTTTCTTCTTTTGTAGTTAGGTGTTATCATTCGTGCTAACTGGATTTGAAGTTTGTTGCAGGATGGGTGTACTTTAGAGGAATTGTGCCCAGAAAATTGGTTAAGTGTGGAAAGAATTGCGGACCGCAATATTGCGGTCCTCACAATTATGGTTGCTATAGCAAAAGGTGATCTGTGGTCGCACAATTACATTGTGGGCCGCACAAATTGAAGGTGAAAAAAGATAACTCTCTAAAGTTGGTCTATCAGAAAAATGGCCAATCTGCGCACGGAAGACGAATTCTGCGATTCGCAACAAAATCTGCGGCCGCTCACCAAATTCTCTGGACCTCAAAACACAAGGGCAACTGGCCCCTCAAGTAATAGAGTGCAGTCTGCAATTGGAATTTTGCGGCCACACTCACGTCTCTTTCCCTTGGCAGAAACCATCGAGAATAAATAGAGGGCTTAGGCCAATATTACCATTTTCCATATATGAGCTTACAAATTCCAAAAATTTTAAATTTCTTCTTGAATCATCTACCCACACGCCTAGCAACTGTGATCAGTCTCATTTCTTGCACTCATTCACATCTAGTATACTTCATAATCTTGTTAATTTCTTTTAATTTTTAGATTTTTAGTGAAAATTTAGACCATTTGTTTGTTTAATCTATTTGAACAACCATGTGGGGTAAATATATAGTGGGTAGACTAGCAATTGCTCTAAGGGGAATGGGTAAATATATTTCCATTCTTAGATGTTGTTTCCATGTCAAAATTATGCAAAACAATCTGCATAATTGGTTCGTAATGGGTTCAAATCTGCGGCCGCACAAGAAATTGTGCGGTCCGTAGAAGCTCAGTCTAGGGTACTTTAGTAAGGCATGGTTCTGCGGCCGTAATAGAAAATGTGTGGACCGTAGAAATCACATTGCGGCCGCAGAACACCCTATTTCCTATGATCAAAGAGTTGTCAAATTGGTGACTCTCATGTGCGGCCGCAAGACAATTTGTGCGGACCATAAAAAACCGGTTGCGGCCGCAAAACAACCAATTCTCTATCATCAGGGAGTTGGCATATTGGTGCTATGTGAGTTGCGACCTCAATGAGAAATGTACGGACCGCAATCCATTTTCGCGGCCGCAATGGAAAATTGTGCGGCCCGCAATGCCCATTCTGTGGCCACAATGAAAATTTACGGACTGCAACTCCTTACCCTATAAGTATGTTTCTACTGTGTTTTTCACTGGATCTTCTCCTAAGTCCTTACATTCCTTTTGTGCTTGAACTTGAACTGCAACTAACAATAGCGTTTGCTTGGTACAGAAAATGGTTTGATCTAGAGGCCGAGGCGACACTTCGAAAGGAAGGGGTAACCCTTCTCGGGGACGAGGAAAGAGACCCTTGCCTAGTGCCCAACAACAAGACCACCAGAAAGAAGACAACAACCGGCAGAGGGAGAGGTGTAGACCTCTCAGAGACCAGTTCTGATGTCCCGTCTAGTGATGTATCAGAGGGCAACTCAGCCTCTGTACATGAGCAATCGGCCGTCTAATCAAGGCCACCAGGGAGATATCAACTCAGGGATGGGTCGTCATCATCACATAGAACCTCTGAGGGTTCGGAGAGTGCCAGTCATGCTTCTGGGCCTTCCACTACACCTGTCCCCCAGGCACCAGAGACATCAGTTTAATAAATCTCCGATGATGGTAGAGGGAGAGATGCTACTATTACCGGTCTCGAGATGTCGAAGAAGAAAGTGGTATGGGAAGACCGGTTTGTCAGTTTGGCTGCCTTCACCAATTTCCAGCAATGGTGGCCAGTGAGGTCTCTCACTCTTGAGTGGCAGTTTCACTTGAAAGATCTCGAGAGATATAACCTTGCAGTATTGAGACAGTTTCGAGAGCACAAATGGTGGATGTGGTTTACCTAGAGCGTGGTGGATGCGAAGGAATACCTTTGTCCGGGAATTCTACGCCAATGTGGCACACATCAAGAAAGGGACAAAGGTGACTAAAGTGAGGAACCTCAAGGTTCAATTTGATCATCACACATTGAACACTTGGGTTTTGATGATGTCGAGACCACTGAGTACTTAGAGAAATGTGCACTTGGGGATGCAGCTCGGCCTTGGCTAGCTGAGATTTTGGCAGCTCCTAGGCCACCACCACCATGGATCAGAGCAAGGGTATCAATCACAGAAGTACGCTGAGCTTTAAGGCAAAGAGGTTCCAGACCTTTGTATACAGCCGACTAGACCCGAGCCAGAATGAAACATATCTTCCTATCCCGCGGGCAGTTCTAGTGGCTTCCATTATGGACGGGTACCACATCAATGTGGGAGCCGTGATGTCGGCCAATATCTCTGTGGTCGCTTGGTAAGCTGACACATTCTACCCGTATCCCAACACCATTATAGAGTATCTTATGGATGCGAGGGTAGAGCCGAGGGACTTTGATATAAGGTGCAGGCGAAGAAGCCCTTCTCATGGTACTCATTGATGGATGCACACAACCCTAAGAAAAAGGGTCAGTTGTCTACCACCACATGCCAGTCTGATGAGCTAGCCATCTGTGGTAGCTACAGAGGCAATTGACATTCCATCCACTTCCGTCGAGCCTTCAGCTAGTGTCGCAGCTATGCCTCCATCACCATCCTCAGTGCCTACAGAAATCCCTGTCACAAGTTCCACCTTGGCTTTGAAGCCGGTGCCGATTCCTACTGCTCTACTCTCTGCGATGTGAGTCTCCTAGACATTGGCGAGCCTCAACAACTGGATGCAGACAACTACTGCAAAGTTGTTTGATTTATCCAGTACTGTTGCAGCACAGTCCTCTATGCCGGCACCTCAGATGCCCCCATCAGTGGAAGACACTCTGAAGAAGCTCCTGGACAACCAGAACACAATCATAGCTACATTAGTACATCATTTGTCAGTGATCGAAGAGCTGGGAAAAGATGTTAAGAAAATGAGAAAGTTCCAGGCCTCCAAGAAGTCAGTGGACAAGCTCCGGAGAAAGGTTACCAAGCTTGTGGCACCCGGAGATATTCCATTTGATATGCTGATTGACCCACACCATCCAGGCCTAGATCTTACAGCACCTACAACACCAGTAGGCCAATCTGAGGAGCCAGACTCTGTTGCTGGCAGTGCATCATATGTTCACCAACCCAGTTACTCCTAGAGTTGAGGATGATGAGATCTAGTTGGAGGAGACTGAGGGTGGTGACGTTGCTGTGGACACAGAGATGGCCAAGGAGTCATAGGGAGTTTTCTTCACTCTTACCCTTCCTTGACTCCTATTATGTTAAGCATTGGGGAAAATGCTTATTTTTATTTGGGGGGGGGGGGGATGGGGTGGAGTTTATTTGATATGATTTGATGATTCTGAGACAATTGGTTTGTAATAACTTGAAAGTATTTTCTTATGTTTCCCTATTCTGTATATATTCTCTATTCTCTTCTCTTATTATGTATATTCGTCATGATTTCGATACTTTTTGTTTTGTAGTTTCTTTATGTTTATTTTCTTATTAGTTAGTGTTTAAATTAGTAGCTTCTTTTCGATTTAGTAGATTTTTTTTAATGTTTTAGCAGATAATAAGTCTTTGGTTTTCTTATTGCCAATGTTCTTTCCAAAGGTAGTTTTTTTGTGAACCGGGTGACTTTTCCCAATGATGGATGGCATGGCAACCTTCTTAAGGAACCAAGTCCGCTTTTGGTGTTTAGATAATAATAGTAGTAGTAATGAATAAAAAGACCTAATTAAGTCATGCTCGAAGAGTCAAACATGCTTCACTTGGTACCAACGCACGTAACTACGTGCTTATGGTGAGAAACAAGGTTTTTGAAAGAAATAGCTCTAGTTTGTGACCCTTGTGTTGACTTAGGCAATCATCGAGTGGTTTAATCCAACCATAGTGATTTTCAATCTTGAATGTAATCGTTGTGGTACCTCGACTCTATCTTCTTTAACAATACAGTTGTGTGAGGGGTGAGATGTTTTTTTGCTAGTTCAAGTACCCGTTCGAATGGTCTAGAACTTGTCCCAAATGTGTTTCAAGGCGAAATATTAAGTTTTGCTTGGCTTGAGAAGTGATTGTAGGCTTTCCTTGACCTGTTTGAATTTTCCATTTCCTACCAATATTGTTATCACTAATCAACTCATTCGAGCCTCGAGCCTTTCTCATTTGATAACCATGTTACAAGCCTTTACCCGTTCGATCGTGACCCTCTCTTGGAACCCGAGCTTTCCTTAACACTTTTGTGAAACAATTGGCAAAAAACATAAGTTTGGGGGGAGAGACGAGGAACTTGAAAGAGGTATCAAGGCACAAAAAAAGAAAAGAAATGATGAGAAGGAAAGGCAAGAAAAGGAAAGAACAAAAAGAAAAATGCAAAAGAAAGTGAATAAGTGGAAGAGTTGAAGGGATTCAAAGAAAGGTAATGATCCAAAACATGAAGAAATCAAAGAGGAAGAAAATGAATGTCATGATCAAGAAAGTGTGATATTAAGTCTCTCTAGTTCCCCAAGGAAAAGAAAGTGCCTCAAAGAATTGGAAAAGCATGAGCCGATAACAAAAAAAATGGAGTGCTTAAGGAAAGGAGACATCACTCAACCATATTGTATCCAACCCTAACCCAAAAGCCTTCATTACATCCTGAAAGAAGTCCTACCTGATTTCAAGTAGAGTAAGCTTACATTAGTGGCAATCTACATGAGAGGCAAGCCTATGGTACTTGAAGCCGTACTTGCGACGTTCTCTTGAGAGGGATGAGTGAACCAAATATTAGTCTGGTGCTTCACTTAAGGCACATAAGAGTTCAATCGGAAACAAGGGTAAAACATGAATCAATTAATTTCAAATAAGACACGTAAGGGTAAATTTAGTAAATGGGGGATTTAACATGATAAAACAATTTCATAACTAATGAACATAAGAAACTAAGGGTCCTAAACGGTCAAATTTCTACAATTAAGCCCGAGTACGTACTCGTCACCTCGCGTACATAGTCTTCACATGACACAATTAGCACAAATGACTTTAATCTTAAGGGGTAGTTCCCCGGCAAGCCTATGGTACTTGAAGCCGTACTTGCGACATTCTTTTGAGAGGGATGAGTGAACCTTTTATAAGACTTTGGATTGAGTGCTAAAATTCTTAAGTGAGCTATACAAACGGAGAGTAGAGGAAGAGGAGTTTAGAATCCACAATGACCTACATGAGGGGGTGAGCTTCCTTCATAAATAAAGTCAACTCTTGATGCTCAAATGTCACATTAGAACTATATGTGCATAAATGTTTAACATGTATTCTTGTTGATAATACATAAGTAGTGTGGTTAATTGTTAGTCCCAACTGATGTATGAATGGCTCACCTTTGAAAGGCTGAAATGGCCCTCAACTTGTGGAATGTGGGAACTACATTGTTTGCTTGAGGACAAGCAAAGACTTATGTTTGGGGGGAGTTGATAAGTGGGGATTTTGACTACTTATTAACGCCTTTTTGCTTATTTTTTAATCTAAAAGCATTGAATTGGGTTTCCAAAACTAATGAAAAGTGCAAAGTTGAAGGAATGTTGGAAGTTGGACTATCGAGATGAAATCTAACTAAAAAATGAGTAGTCCGAGATCAAGGCAACAAAAGGGTATAGAAGCATACAAAGTGCAGTCCGCAGAAGGAATTCTGCGGCCAAAAAAAAATTGCGGTCCGCAGAATTCCATATGCGGCCGCAAACAATGAAGGAAAGCCCAGCAGGCTTCCTAGCAAACAGCGGACCGCACAATAATTATACGGCTGCAAACGAAGAGTTTGAGATCAACTTCAGAGGGTGTGAAAATTTCCAAGTTCCAAGTCCCTCAAAATTGCGGACCGCACAAGAATTGTAAGGCCACAGGAGAAGTGCCTTGAGGTGGCAGACATAAAAGTGCGAACCGCAGAAGACTAGGTTGTGGCCGCAGTTACAAATCTGCGGACCGCATAAATGTTTTCTCGTAACCGCAGTTCAAAATTGTGCGGCCGCAGTACCTCAGCTCCTGCAAGAAGAAGAATTGTGCGGACCGCACATGGAATTATGCGGCCGCAAAATCTCCCAAAAGGGCATTTTTTTCGAAATTTCCAGCCTTGTATAAAAAGATGAGTTTCATAAAATTGGGTCAACTTTTGACATTAGCACATCCTGTAGCCATTTTTCTTTGCATCTTTTATATGTTTTCTATATTTTAGAGTATTTTAATATAGATTTTATCATTATAACTTTACAATATGAGTTTAATTAGCATTGCTTCTTCTATTTCTTCAATTTCAAGCATGAGTAGCTAGATTTTTATTAGGGTTGTGACCCAACCCTAGTGTGTAAACCTTATGGGTATCTAATTTAGTGATTATTTATGATTGGGTATTTATTATTTAGCCTAATTTATGCTTTCATTTGTGGAATTAATGGTTGTAAATATTAGTTCATGCCTATTTGACTTAGTTTATACTTGAGAAAGAGAGACTTAGCCTAGGAAAACTTGGCTAACAAGAAATTGAGTCAATCGAGAGATTGATTAACCAAATTAAAGAGTTCAACCTAGTGATAATGATAACCCGAATTGAGCTTTTATCACCCATTTTGTGTGATACCCAATTGGTCTTGAGAAAGCCAAATTGGGCAAAACTACTCTCTGACCGAGAGGTATTGAGTGGGTATTTGAGAGTTGATAGCTATAATACACCCCGATCAATAAAACAAACATTAAAATTTTTATCCCATTAAGAGAACGCCTAGGTGATGGTCATAGCCCTAGGCGTTTTACAAACTTGAAAAGAAACAAAAACAAATATCCTAGTTTTATTTCTTTACCTGGCAATCTTTAGTTTTAAAATAAAAATAGCTACAAAACCATTTTGTGGAAGTGCAAATTAAGATTCAAATTCACGCATTATAATATATACTCTCACCTCCCATCTGACTCCATGTGGATTCGATCCCGACTCTTCATTGGGATACTATAATTGCAATCGACCATTTCATTCCTTGTTTTGAGGTATGCATTGTGCACGAGAGTCAAACACCTACATCTTGGTCGCGGTTGATTATATGTCTAAATGGGTTGAGGTCATTGCTCTACCGAACAATGAGGCGATAAGTGTGGTGGCATTCTTGAAGAAGAATATTTTCGTAAGGTTTGATACTTCGCGGGCTATCATAAGCGATGGGGTTTGCATTTTTGCAACAAGGTTTTCGATACTTTACTTAGCAAGTATGGTGTTACTCATAAGGTCACGACTCTTTATCATTCACAAGATAGCGGTCAAGTGAAAGTCTCCAACTGGGAGATAAAGAGTATTTTGTCAAAAACAGTGAATGCTAACCGGATGGATTGGTCTAAGAATTTTGGTGATGCATTATGGTCTTATCGAACGACTTACAAAACACCTATCGAAATGTCACCATACCGGTTGGTATTCGAAAAAGCTTGTCATCTTCTGGTGGAACTTGAGCACAAAGCCATGTGGACTCTAAAGAAGTTGAATCTTGATTAGGATGTAGCCGCTAACTTGAGGGTTGCACATTTGAATAAATTGGATGAGTTCCGATATCATGCTTATGCAAGTTCGTCCTTGTACAAAGAAAAGATGAAATAACTTTATGACAAATAAATTTGGCATATTTTTGGTTTATGAGTTGCGGCCGCAATGAAAAATATGCGGACCACACTTCACATATACAGGCGCAAGAGAGAATTGTGCGGTCCGCAAGGCCCAATCTGCGGTCGCAAGGAAAATATGCAGACTACAGATTCCTATCCTGCAAGTATGTTTCAACTGTGTTCCTCACTGTGTCTTCTGGTGTGTCCTTACATAGCTCATTGTATGTTTGAACTTGAATTGCAACTGACGATCGTCTTTGCTTGGTACAGAAAATAATTTTATCTAGAGTTAGAGGCAACACTTCAAAAGGAAGGGTGAACCTTCTCGGGGATGAGGCAAGAGACCCTTACCTAGTGCCCAATAACATGAAATTAGAAAAAAGATAGCAGCTGGGAGAGGGAGAGGTGCAGATCTATTTGAGACAAGTTCATCTACCCCGTCTAGGGACGTATCAGAGGGCAACTCAGCCTCTGTTCAGGAACAACCAGCAGTAAAATCCAGGCCATCATGAATATTTCAACTGAGGGACGAGCCGTTATCATCACACAACACTTCCGAGGGTTCGAAAAGTGCTAGTCAAGCTTCTGAGCCTTCTACTACACATGTCCCTGAGGTACTAGAGAAATCAGTTTAGGACATCCCCGATGATGGTAGAGGGGGAGATGCTATAGTTACCGGCCTTGAAATGACAAAGAAGAAAGAGCTTTGGGAGGACCGGTTTGTCAGTTTGGCTGCCTTCACCAGAATCCGTCAGTGGTGGCCAGCGAGGTCGCTTACTTTTGAGTGGTAGTTTTAGTTGAAGTATTTAGAGATATATAACTCGTTAGTGCCAAGGAACATCTTGTTCGGGAATTCAATGCCAATGTGGCGCATATTAAGAAAGAGACAAAGGTAACCAAAGTGCAAAACCTTAAGGTGAGGCCAAACCTTGGTTAATAGAGATTCTAGCAGCTCTTGGGCCATCACCGACATGGATCATAACAGGGGTTCCTATTCACAGGAGCACTTTGAGCTTTGAGGCAAAGGAGTGACAAATGTTTGTCTGCAACAGACTGGACCCGAGCCAGAATGAGACCTATCTCCTAATCCCTCGGGCAGTTCTAGTTGCTTCGATCATGGCCGGGTACCCTATTAATATGGGTGTCATGATATCGGCCAACATCTAAATCATTGCTCGGCAGGATGATTCGTCCTACCCATATCCCAACACTATTACTGAGTATCTCACGGATGCGAGGGTAGAGCCGAGGGATTATGATACAAAGGTGTGGCCGAAGAGTCCTTTCTCATGGTACTCACTGATGGATGCACACAACCCCAAGAGAAAGAGTCAGCCGTCTACCACCACATGCCAGTCTGATGAGCCAGTGGCGGTAGTTACCTAGGGAGTTGATATCCTATCTACTTCGGCCAAGCCTTCCTCTAGTGCCGCAGTTATTCTTCCACCATCATCAATAGCCCCTTTCGTAGCTCCTGCCACAATCTCCACTTCGGCTTTGAGGTCGGTGCTCATTCCTACTACTCCCCTTTCTGCATTGTGAGTCTCCCATACATTGGCGAGCCTCAAGAACTGGATGCAGACAACCACTGTAAAGTTGTCTGACCTATCGAGTACTGTTGTAGCACAATCTTCAGTTCAAGCACCTGCAAATTCCCTCGACAGTTGAGGAGACATTGAAGAAGCTCCTGGATAACCAGAACAACATCATGGCTACCTTGGTACAACACGAATCAGTGATCGAAGAGCTGGGCAAAGAAGTAAAGAAGATGAGAAACCCCCAGGTCAGTAAGAATTCAGTGGACAATCTCCGAAGGCAGGTGACCAAGTTAGCTGCGGCCGGAGATATCCCTTTTGACATGTTGATTGACCCATACCCTTCAGGCCCAAATCCTGCAGCACCATCAGCACTGGTGGCACCAGATGGACAGTTTGAGGAGCCAAACTCTGTTGCCGACACTGCCGAGGCAGCGCGCCAAATGTTCACCAACCCAGTCACACCTAGAATTAAGGATGATGAGATCGAGTTAGATGAGACTGAGGGCAGTGAAATTGTTGGGGACCAAAGATGTTGAGTTAGATGAGACTGAGGGCAGTGACATTGTTGGGGACACGGAGATGTCCGAGGAGCCATAGGGAATTTTCTTTACTCTTTCCCCCCTTTTACTCTTATTTTATTAAGCATTGGGACAATGCTTATTTTTATTTAGGGGGTGGAGTTTTTTTTAATGATATTTGGTACATTTTGAGACAATTGGCATGTAATAACTTGATATTATTTTCTTTCTCTTTCTTGTTCTGTATATATTCTCTCTTTTCTCTCATTATGTATATTCAGTAGTTTTGTGTTTATTAGCTTCTTTATTTTTATTCCGCTATTAGTTCTTAGTTTGAGTTAGTAACTTCTTTGTTTGTTTTAGTAGCTTCTTTTTATGTTTTAGTGGATAATAAGCCTTTGGTTTTCTCAATGCCACGGTTCTTTCCAAAGGTAGTTTTTTTGTGTGAACTGGGTGACTCATCCCAACGATGGATGGCGTGACAACCTTCTTAAGGGAATGAGTGCATTTTATGTTTAGGTAATAATAGTAGTAGTAATAAATAAAAAGACTTAATTAAGACATGCTCGAAGAGTCAATCGTGCTTCATCTGGTACCAACACACTTAACTACGTGCTTATGGTTAAAAATAAAGTTTTTGAAAGAAATAGCTCTAGTTAGTCACTTTGTGACTCTTGTGTTGACTTTGGCAACCATCGAGTGGTTTAATTGAACCATAGTGATTTTCAAACATGAATGTGGTCGTTGTGGGCCCTCAACTCTGTCTTCTTTAACAATCCAGTTTCGAGAGAGGTGGGTTGCTTTGTTATTAGTCCAAGTACCCCTCCAAAGGTTTAGAACATGCCCCGAATGTGTTTCAAGGCGAAATCCTAAGTTTTGCTTGGCTTGAGAAGTGATTGTAGGCTTTCCTTGGCCCGTTTGAGTTTTCTATTGCCTACCAATGATGTCATCCCTAGTCAACCTCTTCGAGCCTTTAGCCTTTCTCATTTGAAAACCATATTACAAGCCTTTATCCGTTTTATTGTGACCCTCTCTTGGCACCCGAGCTTTCCTTAACACTTATGTGAAACAAATGGCTAAAAATATAAGTTTGGGGGAGAGACGAGGAAATTGAAAAAGGTATCAAGGCACAAAAAAAGAAAAAGAAATGATGAGAAGAAAAGGCAAAGAAAAGAAAAGAACAAAAAGAAAAATGCAACAAAATGAATAAGTAGAAGAGTTGAAGGGATTCAAAGAAAGGCAATGATCCCAAACATGGAGAAATATGAATGTAATGATCAAGAAAGAGTGATGTTAAGTCTCTCTTGTCCCCCAAGGAAAAGAAAGTGCCTCAAGGAATTGGCAAAGTGTGAGTCGAGAAATGAATGATGGAGTGTTTAAGGAAGGTGTAACCACTTACCCATATTGTATCAAACCCTAATCCAAGAGCCTTCATTACATCCCGAAAGAAGTCCTACTAGATTTTGAGTCGAGTAAGCTTACATTAGTGGAGATCTACATGAGGGGCAAGCCTATGGTACTTGAAGCCGTACTTGTGACATTCTCTTGAGAGAGATGAGTGAATCTTTCATAAATCTTTAAATTGAGTTCTAAATTCTTAAGTGATCTTGGCAAATGGAAAGTAGAGGAGGAAGAGTTTGGAGTCCACCATGACCTACATGATAGAACAAGAGTCCTTGATGAGCAAAGTCAATTCTTGAAGCTCAAATGTCACATTAGAACTATATATGCATAAATTGTTTACCTTGTCACCTTGTTGATAATACATTAGTAGTGTGGGTAATTGTTGGTCCCAACTGATATGTGGATGCTTCACCTTTGACTCGCTGAAATGACCATTAACTTTTGGAGGTGGGAACTAAATTGTTTGCTTGAGGACAAGCAAAGGCTTAAGTTTGGGGGAGTTGATAAGTGGGGATTTTGACTACTTACTAGAGCCTTTTAACTTTTATTTTAGCTAAAGGCATTGAATTGTTCTCCCGGAACTAATGAAATTGTACAAACTTGCAGGAATGTTGTAAGTTGGGCTCCCAGATGAAATTCGACTTAAAAAAGAGCAGTTTAGGGTTGTTCAAAACCGAACCAAAACCGTTAACCGAACCGAACCGATGGCTTATTGGCTTATTGGTATCGGATTATTGGGGTAATGAATAGGGAACTGATTGAGATTTTATAATTAACAACTTAATGGTTTAGGGGTGGATTACGTAATTTTCTTATCGGGTAAACCGTTAACCCGTTAAGAATTTTTATATTTAAACTTTTACCCCTATGTATATATAAAGTACCATTGTTTATCTGTCTTTCGTTCCCATTGTTATTTGTATATTACTATTCTTTTTCCAACTTCTTGATTCAATTACAGGTGACTGCCCAGTTTTATATGAATATTGATTTTCCCACATGTTGTTCCTTTATCTATTTGCATATTACATAAACGAATTACAGCTTCTAGCTATGTTACACGTGAGAGCTTTGAGGACGAAGGCTGAAGCTTTTGCCTTTTGATTGATTATGAACGAATGTCCTTTTGAAAGTTTGACTGACTACTGAAGGAATGTGCATTTCTGGTTTTATAGATTTGGTTAATATGTGTAATGACAGTATGTGTAGTCGTGATATTGATTGAATGTTTGTTAACTGATACGTCGTCCGATAATTGTTAATTCGACACCAATCCGCCTGTTGTCTTATTGGATGACTAGCGGATTACTATATTTATAATCTGATAACTGTTAAGCCGATCCATTAAGTATAATTATCCGCCCGATAAGCACCCCTAGAGCAGTCTAAGCACAAGGAAATAAAGGGGCACAAAAGCATAAAATGTGCGATCCGCATAAGAAATTACAAACCGTAGAATTCCATCTGCGACCGCAACCAAAGAGGGAAAAATCTGCAGATAATTGTGCAAATTGCAGACCATATATGAATTGTGCATCCGCAAAAGATGGGCTAAAGGTCAAGATCAAAGAGATTGCAAAAAGACCAAGTCCAGAGCTTCAGTGAATTACGGACCGCACAAGGTTTGTGCGGCCATAGAAAATTGTCTTGTGGTCATAAGCCTACTATTGCATACCACATAAGAGTGCCTTGTGGAGCCCTCTGCTCCTACTTGGGATAAAAATCCTTGGGATGAAAATCCTTGCTCCTCAAAAGAGCCCCAGGTCAATACCGATCCTGCTCCTTCTCCTCACTTCGACGCTGAGCCGTTAACCATTGTCTTTCCTGAGATGAGATCTCTCTCTGAAGAGAAAAATGAAAATAGTGAGAAAGACTATGACAATGTGTCTGTAAAATACCTACTACTAGGCTGCAAAATAAGGAAGTCCTTGAATCTGTTTTGAAGAAAAACAAATAAGAGAAGAAAAGGAGAAGGCTAGTGAAAGGGGGAAAAATTGGTGAATGAGGAAAACGTGCCTCCAACACTTGTTGTTGATATTGATGATGAAGAGGTGATTGAAGAACATGCTTCATTAATTCGTAAGTCCTCTAAGAAACCCGTGGTTCCAAAACTCAGGAGAGATCCATCTGAGAAAGTTATGGAAGTGGAACATGTTGAGGGAGAAATGTCTGGTGAATAATTATCTGAGACGCCTGCAAAGAAAGAGAAAATTGTGAGAAAGGCTATGAAAATAAAGACGAGTGACAACAAGGAACCCGGTTCCTCCAAGAAATTCAAAGTAAGTGTGTCTAAGGATGAAGGTAGAGAAAACCTTAGAAAGCATAGATTGTTGTGGGGAGAACATTTGCTCCTAACATTCTTGACACGACAGGGATGCGTCAACTGGTTGATATTTGTGAGTTTCAAAAGTTGACTCACTTGTTCACCAATGAGAGCCCCAAGGTGTATGATGAAGAGGTGCGTAGCTTCTACGCAGACATGTTTACAGTGGAAGATGATAACATATGCTTTAAGGTCAACGGGGTAGATTTTTTGATAAACGAGGTTGTGTTGGGAACATTTTGGGAGTGACTAGTGAAGGGATATCATCCATTTAGGGGACTTGTTACCAATTTCAAAAGTGCCATTCTGAAGGATGATGCTGTGCAACAAGGGGAACGGGTGTACAAGAAGGCCCTCCTTCCAGTGTATCAACTTTTGTTTGAGATGGTGAATAAGGCCTTGCTTCCACGTGCGGAAAGGCGTTTCATTACTTCCAAAGCAGAACTATTCCACATGGAAGCACTAGATGCCTACACCACTATCATTCTGTCAGGTCTCATGATAGAGCATATGAATAAAGTGACAGACTTTAAGGATGGCAATCATGGTCTACCCTATGGATTCTTACTCACTAAGGTATTTCACTTCTTCAAAGTCCCCTTGGGAAAAGAAACAGTGGGAACTCGCAAGCAGACCTTCTCAAAGACTACCTTGGAGGAATATAAGTGTGTTGATAAGAAAGGAGGGGTTGGCAACAATTCTACTATCTCTCAATTGATTGATGTAATAATTCCACTATCTCTTAATTGATTGATGCAACAATTCCACTATCTCTCAATTGATTAATGCTCAGAATGATACAAATCAAGAGATAAGGAGGTTGAAGGCACGGAATTCCATTCTTGAGGGAAATCTTAGTCAGGCCCAGGAGGCACCCGATTCCAGCAGTGCACAAGGCACAGAGGTTGCTCGCCTGACCAATGAAAATACAGATCTCAGGAAACAGGTCGAGGACCTGAAAAGGCGCCTGCTTAACGAACAAGTATCTGCAAATGCTCGAATGGATATTCTCTTCAAAACCCTTGCCTCCTCATCCCTTCCTCTTCCTTCTAGTGCTCCTTAAAACAGTCCCCTTCCTAGTGTTCAGTTAAATATTGTTTGTCCTACCTAGGTCCTCTTTTTGTTATTTTTGTGGCTGGTACTTTTAAGTTATTTTTTTTGTGAATGGTGGTGTAACAATGATACTACTATTTCTCTTCTCCTTTACTTCAAATTAATGAGCATCTTGTCTTTTTGCTATGCATGTTATACTCTTATGTTCTATTTTTAGCCATGCTTGTGTGCAAACATGTGGCATGAGTTAACCATGCTGGACTTCTTTTTTACTTATTACTTGTGTATAATCTTTTTATGATGCCAAAACGGGGAAGAAAATTGAGGGGGAAAGGGGGAATAGGGGAAGGGGAACACGTTCTCTCAAGAGGGAATACATGAAATATTATATGGTGATCTGGTTCCCAGGGAGAACTTCAATTATTAGTATGTCATCATAAAAAGGGGGGAATTGATAAGTTATGTGTTTTTTTGTATTTTGATTTTCTAACAAACTTTATAATAAGAACCAGATCGGGAACCTATTACATATCCTCAAAGTGCTCAAGAACAACAAGTCTCAACTCGAGCACAAGTTCTAACAACTAGAGTCAGAGAAACGATAGAGGGAACAGATGGACATCGATTCCCTTGCTGATTGTACCAGTCAAGTCCCCACAATTGTAAGTCGCTGCAATTGTTCCTCTGCATACATGCAATAGTGCAAACAGTATAACAGTCACTTTATTAGGAATGCCTTGTACCTAATAATTGCTTTCATCATCGAAGTGACATCACTTGCATATTATCAATATGAAGCAAAGAAAATACACACACTTGTACATCCAAAAAATCAACAAGTCTTCTCTCAAGTGTGTTGCCATCTTACAATTGACCTCAAGGCTTCAAGAACAAAGAACAACAGAACGAAGGACAAGTTTCCAGCACTGAGTTACTATATGTCCTTAGTTGTGTTGTAACTTTATTAGTGTGATCTATTTATAATTCCTACTAAGCTTATCTAGAAGCATTGTGTAGGAAATCATTTGTAAAACCATAAACCTTGTGTTTGTGTCTTGGCTAGAGTTATCCGTGTTGTGAGTTTTGTAATAGAGTTATTACAAAAAGGCTTGTAGTAGAGATATTACAAGTGAGAGAGGGATTAAGAGTTTAATTCCTAGGCTACAATAGTTTGTAATCTAAAGTTTGCTCAGTAGTAAAGTTGAAATCCTACGAGTGTAGGTCATGGTTTTTAATCCCGTGAGCTGGGAGTTTTCCATGTAAAACTCTATTGTGGCATCTACTTATCTCCTATTGTATGTATTATGTGGGAACTGATAGAGAACCAGGTTCTCTATACAATTTGGTGGACCCTAAGTTTCCATCATACCCTACCCAAAGAGACCCTAACTTGATGTGTAAGTATTATGGCACTCATGTCCATAGAACCAAGGATTGTAGATATTTAAGAGAAGAAGTGGACCAGTTATTCAATAACGGGCATCTTCAGGAATTTCTGAGAGATCGAGCCCAAAATCACTTCAGGAACACGGACTCCAACAAATAGACCGAACAAGAATAACCTCAACATGTTATCAACATGATCATTGGCGGAGTCGATGTCCCTCAGGGACCAATGCTAAAGCGCACTAAGGTGTCCATCACAAGGGAAAAATAAACCCGAGATTATATCCCGAAAGGAACCAATTCTTTCAGCAATGAGGACGTCGAAGGTATCGTACAACCACATAATGATGCAATTGTAATATCTATACTTATAAATAAATCACGAGTTGAACGTGTGTTGATTGATCTAGGTAGCTCGGCCAATATCATCAGATCGAGGGTCATAGAGCAGTTGGGTCTACAAGATCAAATAGTGCCAGCAGTCTTGTTGTTGAATGGATTTAACATGGCATGTGAAACTACTAGAGCATCTAGCCGCAAAGGAAATGTTCACAGTCGATGAAGTACTCCTAGTACCCGCCGTTTCGGTGCCAAAAAATGGGGAGCAGGCCAGAAAGGCCGAAGTTAAATAGTAATCATCGATGCCGGTCCCGATCAAACCGAAGGAACGAGAAGCCGGTGAGGAAGTGATTATGAAGTTTCTAGATCGTTCATAGCTCCTGATGATACCGATGCCACCAAATCTATCATCTAAGAACTAAAGTAGTTTATATTGACCGAACACCTGCGGGATCAAAAGATATACCTAGGCATGGGGTTGACCCCTGAGCTCAGGAAAGAACTCATTTGTTTCCTTAAAACTAACATATCTTGTTTTGCCTGGTCCCATCTTGATATGACAGGGATCCCACTGGAGATAACCACTCACAAGCTGAGTTTGGATCCAAAGTTACACCTGTTTAAACAGAAAATGAGGCCGCAGTCCGAAGTCAAGCATGCCTTCATCAAAGACGAGGTATCTAAACCCCTTAAAATAGGTTCCATTCGGGAAGTTAAATAAACAAACTGGTTAGCTAAAAAGGAAAATAAATTAAGAATATGTGTAGATTACAAAAACTTAAACAAGGCATGCCCTAAGGACTCTTTTCCTTTTCCTAACATCGATCGCATGATCAATGCGACGATCAGCTTTCTCGACGCCTATTCCGGGTACAACCAAATCCGGATGGACCCGGGCAATCAAGAAAAAACTTCCTTTATCACTAAATTTGGCACCTATTGTTATAATGTAATGTCCTTCAGACTAAACAACACCTGTGTCACTTATCAATACCTAGTAAATTGGATGTTCGAATAACAAATAGGGAATCAATGGAAGTTTATATTGATGACATATTAGTTAAGTCCCTGCGAGCAGAGGACCATTTGAAACATCTGCAGGAAACCTTTGACATATTGAAGAGATACAATATGAAGCTGAACCCCGAGAAATGCACATTCGGGGTCGGATCCGAAACATTCCTTGGGTTCATAGTGTCCAACAAAGGGATCGAGATCAATCTAGATAAAATCAAAACTATAGAAGAGATCATCGTGATGGATAGTGTCAAGGTCGTTCAGAGACTAACCAGGCGCATCGCTGCCCAAGGCCGATTCATATCGTGGTCCTCATAAAAAAACCATCGGTTCTTCTCGCTATTAAAGAAGAAATATAATTTTTCTTGGACTCTAGAGTGCCAGCAAACTTTAGAAGAACTCAAACGGTACCTTTCAAGTCCACCCCTTCTACATACTCCGAAGGCGGATGAGCGTCTGTACCTTTACTTGGCAGTATCTGATGTGGTGGTAAGTGGAGTCTTAGTCCGAGAAGATGAAGGTACGCAATTTCTTATTTACTATGTTAATAGAACTCTAGGCGAGGCCGAAATGAGATATCCTCACTTGGAAAAATTGGCGCTCGCTTTGCTAAGCGTCTCTAGAAAGTTGAAACTATACTTTCAACGCCCCCTCCCCCCCCCTCATATGTGTCGTAACCTCTTATCCACTAAGGAACATTATGCACAAACCCGAGCTCTCGGGTCGGTTGGCCAAATGGTCCGTAGAAATTAGCGGGTACGATATCTAATACCGACCCCTAACAGCCATCAAATCATAAATTTTGGTAGACTTTGTAGTCGACCTTGCGCCGGCCTTAATACCCGAAGTCGAAAAGGAATTGTTGTTAACCTTGGGTACTTTCTCGAGAATCTGGACCCTCTTTACGGATGGTGCTTCAAATGCCTCCTACGGGTAACGTAGTTAGGCAGTCTATTAAACTGTGAAATTGACTAACAATGAGGCCGAGTATGAGGCTATGATTGCAGGTCTCGAATTGGCTAAAAGCCTTGGGGCTGAGGTGGTTGAAGCTAAGTGTGATTACCTCCTTGTGGTAAATCAAGTCAATGGGATGTTTGAAGTATAAAAGGAAAGAAGGTGAAGGTATTTAGACAAATTGCAGGTAACGCTGCATTAATTCAAGGAATGGACCCTACATCACCTGCCCTAAGATCAAAATAGCGAGATTGATGGTCTGGATAACTTGGGGTCATCGATTTATGATGAGGAATTCAGCTCGGGAACAATCATACAACTTATGAAATCGGTAGTAGAAGAAGACCATGTCGAAATAAGCTCAACAAGTTTAACTTGGGATTAGAGGAACAAATACATAGACCATTTGAAGACTGGGAAGTTGCCCTCGGATCCTAAAGAATCGAGAGCTCTGCACACGAAGACGGCCAGGTTCAGCCTATCCGAAGGGACTCTGTTCAGAAGAACATTTGATGGCCCGCTCGCCATATGCTTGGGGACGGGAGATATCGAATATGTCTTGAGAGAAGTTCATGAAGGCACTGGCAGAAACCATTCAAGGGCAGAAACTTTGGTTCGAAAGATAATCAGGGTCGGCTATTACTAGATCAACATGGAGAAAGATACAAAGCACTTTGTACGGAGATGCGACGACTGTCAAAGACACGCACCGATGATTCATCAACTCGTAGAGCTACTCCATTCGGTCTTGTCCCTATGGTCATTCATGAAGTGGTAAATGGACATTGTCGGTCCCCTGCCGTGGGCACCTAGTAAGGCTCAATTCATACTATTTATGAATGATTATTTTTCTAAATGGGTCGAAGCTCAGGCGTTCGAGAAAGTCCGTGAAAAAGAAGTTATTGACTTCATTTAGGACCACATAATATGCCGGTTTGGGATACTAGCCAAGATCGTGTGTGATAATGGGAAGCAATTCATCGGCAACAAGGTAAACAAATTTTTCGAAAACCATAAGATCAAAAAGATACTATCGACACCCTATCACCCTAGTGGGAATGAACAAGCGGAATCAACAAACGAGACCATACTTCAAAACCTAAAAAAGAGGTTAACTGATGCCAAAGGGAAATGGAAAAAAATATTTCCCGAAGTCTTGTGGGCATACCGTACAACTTCAAAGTCTAGTACCGGGGCCACCTCGATTTCATAGTTCTACGGTGCCGAAACATTAATACCAGTCGAAGTGGAAGAATCGAGCATCAGGTTCCTATAAGAGACCGAGGAATTAAATGGTGAGGCCATAAGCACGAGCTTGGAACTATTGGATAAAAGGCATGAGGCCACCCTAGTCTGGTTGGCCACCCAGAAATAGCGGATAGAAAGATACTACAACCGAAGAGCCAATCTCTGACACTTCAAAATCGGGGACTTGGTGTTAAGAAAAGTAATAATGTATACCAGAAACCCGAACGAGAGGAAGCTGGGACGGAATTGGGAAGGACCATATCGAGTCGTCAGAATTACCGACAAAGGCTCGTACAAACTCGAAGCAGGAAACGGTGCTCAGTTACCGAACAACTGGAATGTAACATACTTAAGGCGGTACTACTGCTAAGGCACGATCTCATTTATGCTTTTATGATATTATGAATTTGACTAAACATTGCAGGCAATGGCCAAGTGTGAATGTGACCATTAGGTCTAAACGCACGCGTTGCACTCTTTTTCCCTTGAACCTATTTTGTCCCAAATGGGTTTTTCGGCAAGGTTTTTAACGAGGCGGCAGTAAATTGTGCTAACTTAGATTTGAAGGCCGGTCTTAAATCGGAGTCAATGGGCACATCAACAGTATTCGAGTGCTCTCAAGATCGACCTCGAATACTGGGGGCCATCACCCTCGGGTTAAGTTTCTAAGCAAGGAAATAAGGAAACTTTGTACTTGAATAGCTTAGGCTCGGTGGTTAGGATTTATTGTAAAGGCCAAACGATCGAGTGAACCGTGCCCACGTAGACCACCTTAGCCATGATACAAGCTTTTGTATGCTTTCGATCATGTACTTTACACACAAAAATAAAAGAAGGTTTCCACCTTGATATCACACATTTTTGCCTCTTAAACATAGATCCTATCCGTATTCGAGGACTATCGAGCCCAAGGGCTACCCCTGCTCGGGGACTGTCATTCTAAAAATATTTCAAGCAATTCAGGCTATCAAATCTCTAAGGCACAAAACCTATTAGGTAGTGCCTCAACACAAAAGGCTACGGCTACCCTAAAAAATGGCTCGGAGACGTCCGAAGTTCGTAATCAAAGCATAAGGCCTTCATAAGAATTCAAAACCTGCTAAAAGGTTACCCTTGGCAAAAGCATCATCTAAACTCACCTAAACATCTTGGGAAAACTTCCGGTCACTCCGAGTTTTCAAGGCCTCGAGCAAATAAAGTTGCATCGAAGTCAGGCTCTATTCGAATCTCCGAAAAACGAACGACTTGCTATTATATTTTGATTATACGCTAGGGCATTAGAAATATTTGCAAGAATAGAAATTATGAAAAGATGCTAAAAAGGTAGAGACTAAAAATTCCCAGAAAGGGAAATTTTATATATTTCAGAATGTATTTACAAAGGACCAACAAAAACGGCCTCAAAATTAAAAAAATATAAACAAGACAAAACCTAAGAAATTTCTAAGGCATTCATGCCTGATCTTCACCAGGGCCCGATTCATCGCCAGAACCGTCGGAGCCTTCAGATCCCTCAAAGCCCTCGGAGCCTTCTGTACCTTCAGGCTCGGAAAGTTTCTTCGCTTAGGCCTCAAACTATTTTGCTTCCTCTATCTCGGCCAACAGGTCGATGCCTCGGGCATAGATCTCTTCGAGGATCTCCCTTCGAGATAGCTGCCTCATATATTCGGCATTGGTCTTTAGGGGGGCCTCGGCTACTTCGACATCGGCCTTGTACTGAGCCACCATCTCTTCGTCGTCGGTGAAGATTGTGTCCAAATTGGACTTTATTGCTTCATATTCTCTACCAAAGGCGTTTGATTGAGCCGAGCTTAGTTGTGCTCGGAGAGCGTCATTCAGCTCGGACTGCTTATCGTTTTTCTCCTATGCCACCATAAGTTGAACCTCTACCGATGTCAGCTTTTCCTGGACGGTTTCCTTCTCCGAAGCCAGCAAGTCCATTTTGTTTTTCCACCCATCAGCCATGGCTTGGACCTCGTTCATTTCAACTCAGAGTTAGTCGATCAAGTCGGTCTTCTGCTAGACCTGCGAGGTTTTGTCATAGTTAACATGACTAGTTCCTCGTTTCTAACTTCAAAGACCTTTACCTTTTCGACCAGGTCAGCATGTTCCCACCTCAGGGTCAAAGCTTCCTTCTTAGCCCTATCCAGCTCGGCCTAAAGGTCATTGATGGCCCCATCTTATTGCTCACTGAGGAGATTGTACATATCCCTTTTTTGAGCCTGCTCCTTGAGCTCGATCTCGAGTTGATTAAACTCAACACGGTACCGAAGAAAGCTCTCATGATGAAGTACCGAGGCTTGCAAGACGATGAAAGTCGTGAGAGATATCAAAACCTAAGTAAAATTCAAAAAGACGTAATGATGCCTTACTCGGTTCAGTGCCTGCTGCACCTCATTGAAAAGACACGACACATCCACCTTATTCATCTTTGCCTGGTCCTCATTGTTCACCAGGCATCGAAGGTAGCTAGATATACCCATGGGAATAGATAGAACCGGGGCATCCTCCGGGACAGTAAGAATAACCGCTCACTTGTGACAAATGTCCACACTCGGAGCGGAAAACTGATTAACCAACTTTGGGCTCGAGCTCGGCCCATCGACTTCCGAATATACATTCTTCTTCGAGACTTCCAGGTTGCCTAGCCAGGAAAACTCTTCCAAAGTAGACGAATCCACACCATCGAAGAAGGAATGAAGGGGGTCATCCGCACCATGGACTCCTTCACTTGATTTCTCTTTCCCTGCTTAGGCCTCATCGAGCATGGACTCAGTGTAAAAGGGCATCCCCATAATTTCTATTACACCAGTTGCTTCCTTCGGTGCAGAACTGGTGTCTTGGGGGGTCTCAACCCCCGTCTTTATCTCGACCCCTTGAGTTGAAGGGAGGTCGGTCTCATGGCATACCCCCTCAGCTGTGGCCTGCTCCTTTGGAGGGGTCGATCCGTGGGCAACAAAAATATCGTCTTCTTCAAACTAATCCCTGAGCCGAAGAAGCGAATCAGAATCCAACACCCGAGAGCTGGAGCTTTTCTCGGGCTTACGAGCCACTCTTTGCTTTGGCTTCACCTCGGAGCTCAGGGAGCCCGAAGCCTTTATTTTCTTCTTCTTCTTTTCCCTCGCGGCAGCCTAGGGATGTCCCCTAACGGAGGGATCAACGGACAAGGACACGTCCTCGTCCCCTTCTAAAGGCCTAAGTTCGGTGATCTTAGGCAAACCTATAAAAGAAAGAAGAAAGGTCAGTATGATGTGAGTAAAGAGCACGGTAATAACTATTAGAAGGAGAACCTTACCATGAGAACGGGCCTCCCATCGGCCCTTAGAAAGCTTGTGTCATGAGCGCTCGTAGTATGACATCTACTTACATATGCCTTCGATTTACTCCTTGAGCTAGGGGACAACATTTGGAACCCGGGCAATAGCTGCACCACCACAAATGCAAATGGTCAGAAAGGAAATGAAGAAACATAGACACTTAAGGAAAGGCTGCACTTACGAGATGCATTCTACTTCTCAAGGAATGGCATGAACTCAGGAGGGATCAAATCTTCGGTCTTCACCCGAACAAAGCATCCCTGCCAGCCTCGGTCTCGATCATCGTCAATACTCGAAAATGGGACCTTGTTGTCCCGGCAAATAAGCTTGATTAGTCCCCCTCAGAAAATTCGGGGACTGTATAGACGGAGCAGGTGGTCGACGGTAAACTAACAAGACTGAGTGTTATTCACAAAATATCAGAGGAGGATTACGATCCTCCAAAGAGACGGGTGGATTTGCCTTAGACACACCTCGTATCTTTTGCAAAAATCTAAAACTACTGGGTTTACTGGGCCTAGTGTAAAGGTTTAAGTGTAAACACTTAAATACCCCTCCACGTGGGTAGTAATAACATCATCGGGCCCGGGGACTACTACGTTCTTGCCTTCCTATTTATAGTCCTCTAGGACCACGGGAAGTATATCTTTGGTAACGGAGCATATATACCTCGATGCTCCTTCACCCCGATCCTGTTTGGATGAGGGTTTCTCGACCTTAAAGTCGTCCGCAATTGAACAACCCCCGAGAATAAACATTTTCAAGGGGGCTCGGGGGCCAGTTCAGTGGTAGCCACTTGGGAAGCGACCGTCTTGAAGACAACTATTTCGGGAGTGACCGCCTCGGAATCGACGGTCTGTTGGGTAGATGAAGAGGCAGCCTGTTGAGGAACTAATTTAGACATTTTAGCCATTGCTATTTGGAAAAGTTTGAAAATTTAAAGGAAAAATATGAAGGTTTGAAAGAATAAGTTTGAAGGCTGAACAACTATGAGAATTTGAAGGTCAAGGATAAAGACATGAAGGCTTGAAAGAAGTTGGTGATAGCTAGAGAATTCGAAGGTAAAAGCTTGATCGAAAAGTGGAAAAAGAATAGGGGATAAAAGCTTTTACATGGGAAGTTTGGGACGTTTCGCATTTGGAGGCAGCCAGCCGATGGTTGACACATGTCCAAAGTCAGAACGACGCGACTGACGGGACATTTTCGACTTCTTTGTCATTTTTGTTGTAACGTACGAAGGAAGGAACTGGAGAACATCTATCGTTTCTCATCGTTTCGGCAAATCTACTCTCTGAGAGGCGAGGGAACTATCTGTATATGGGTAAAATCGGGGCTATTGAGCACCCCGATTTCCCGGTGGAGCAAACAAAGCAAGGACGTAACTATAAGGAATCGAAATCGAAGATGGGAGCCTCTCGTATCAAGGCCCGAACAAAACACCTGCCCTCGGAGCCATCGAGACCATGCCCCCCGGATCTGGTTCGAGCTCCAAGACCTCGGAAAGTATACCAAACGTCCGCACATGATTAACAAAGGGCTGTGATATCCGTGTCTGACCGGATATCACGACGTGGATCTCGACCCGTATCGGCTACATATCAATAATTAATAAAAAAGACTTTTTACCTTTCTTAGAATTGTACTATGGGTGAAACTCTCCTACTATATAAAGAAGATCATTTTTATTCAAAGGATACACTGTAACACGCATACCAAGGGAATATACATGTGTTTTCTCTGCTTCTAAAAGTTGTTCAAAGTTCTTAATTGTGCTCATAGTTCTTCATAAGTGTTTGGCTTCGAACCGAAGGCAGACTAATTGTTAAGCTCATAAACAAGCCCGGACTCAATACTACTACTGGTTTGGCTGTTAATTCTATCTTTAATCTGTTCATCTAACGTTATTAATCACTTATTTTGAATTAGTTCACATATCCTTAAAACCGTGTATAAATTCAATTGTTATCTATTTTTAATGGTAAACAACAATCATAGTTCATTTTTAACTTATAAGATGTATAAAAACAAATTGAGCTTGCATCCGAGAACAATATTTAATTAATTTTTCTATATTATCCAAATTATTTAAGATTTAGATGGTCGGAAGGAAACTTCAAAGAATCATATTGGATTTTAGTTACCAATGATTGTAGCATTAGAGTGTCTTCACATAGGCTTATAATTCTTTCATCCAACTTTGTGCTCATCCGCTATCTTTGAAACGTGACAAAAATAGATTTAAAACAGATCATAGAACATAAAGGATAGTCTAATAGAATCATTCCATACTTAATTTAAAAATTTGGATTTGAACCTTGAAAATGGAGAAATTGTTAGTGGAACACTTCCTATTTTATGGGTCATATGCGACACTAATCTATAAGTGAATACTGATACCGAATGGTTTAAAAAGAATAAAAAGAATTTTGACTATTTTTAAGCTGAAAATGAGGATTCATGGTAGATGTAATTAGTGGTGGAGACACCTTATTTTTATATATATATATATATATTATTATATGTTAATTTTTCTTAATTTTTTCGTGTGTTTATTTCTTTATATTTGACACATCTTAATAAAAATCTTAGCTCCCGCTGCTTAGATGTAATAAACCAAGAATCACACTAATTAACGTTTTGACTAAGAGCAACAATAGTTGGATTTGGCCATAAGTTCCAATGAAGAGCTTATAATGGGAGAAAAGTTACTAAAAGTGAAGAAAGGAGGACCTTTTGGCTTAGTATAAGTGTCCATTGAATTGTTTGCAAGAATTACGGATGACAGCGGCCATATCATTACATCTCCTTTTTAATACATAGTTAATTTAATCTTGCAAGAATATAATTATAGTAGAAGGAAAAAAAAACGAAAAGAGAGGCAAAAGAAATGCTTTTATGTAGGGTATCCAAAGCATGTAGGGTCCGCTAATGGGAAAAAACAACTTAATCTTTAACTCAATATGTTAAGTTTTTAGTGAAAACATGGAGTATTTAATCCAAAATATTAATTCTCAAGATTATATTCATCATTGCCGTTGGCTAAGTACAACTGGATAGTTCAATCATACATCTAGGGGTCTTAATTTATTAACTAATGAATTAACAATAGATAACTTTATTTCTTTGTCCAAGTAAACAATGATTAGTGACATCTATAGTTGTCTATAATTTGCCCATTTGGATTCCACGGCCAGTGACCACATAACACTTTTAGCTTTAGTAATGGAAAAACAGTAAAATATATTTGTTGGCACCTCAACTGTACCCACACACTACTTTTTTTTGATCAATTTTTTAGAATAAGCATAGTGCCATGCACCAATAACGTCATGACACTTGTTAATAATATTTTTTTTAAAAAATTAAACACTTAAACCAATTTCTCTCTCCTAGTCTCTTTCTCCCTCGGAAGAAAGCCACCATACTTAAATTCTTCTTTATTTAAAGATCCACTTTGTTCATAATCTTTGTTTTCTTTACTATACTATTTCTCTTTTACTCTATAAAATTTTCACCATTTTTTAGTTTTTAGGTTTTGTTTGTTGTGGAATCACCATTGTTACTGTTGGGTTTGCCACTGTAACAGTGGCCGGAAAATAGAGGTCGCCGTCGTTTGCCTTTTTTTTTAACCAAAAGAGACCATATTTTATCGAAGAACACCAGCTTGCCGGAAAGATATAATAGCTCCACCCATGCGGAGAAGATCTGAACTTGTCGACCATGAACTGACAATGAAACTAGCGACTTGGAAATGGAGTTCTCGGCTCGTTGCTTGAGGTCGTTGCCGGTATTACGAGTTATGGCTGACATCTTCTTAAAGGAGATGCAAGAGGGAGGAGATGAGGAGGCTGCGGTTGTCGCCGGATTTCGGGGACAACAGAGGCTCCAAATGGGGAAGAAGGGCCTGGATATTTTTTTCTTTTCATTTAATTATTAAATTAATAAAAATAAGGGGACAAATAAGATTTAGATATGTGTGCTTATATAAGGATTAGGACAGATAATGCATTGGTTTGACGTGCTCATTTTTTTTGTTAAACACGTGCGTGCCATCTGGCAAAATTAGTGTGTCTTGGGCATAATTTTGAAAGGTTGCTTATGTAATATGATATATGTCTTCAGAAAGTGTGTAATAGGAATTTGGTATATAGTTCAGATGTCAACTTATGTATTTAGACAAAAAAAAAAAATACATCGTGTTAATTAAGTACGACCTTGGTTAAGGGTGTAAAATTAATAATTTGAAAATCGAGTGGGAAATTTTATTGGCACAAAGGTTGTGATCACGTTTGCTTATGCATGACATAAGAAAAATTATTGAGACTTAGGGTATGTTTGGTATTAAAGAAAATATTTTTAAATTTTTTTATATTTGGTGGGTATAAATATTTTGAAAAATATTTTTTTTCATGTACTCATTTTACTTTAATTAAAGGAAAATATTTTCAAAATTCTTTTTCAACCTTCCCGCTATATTTCCTATCCCCAACCCACCCCATCCCCCACCCACCCCTTTCCCCTACCCATTTCATCTTTCAGAGTAACAACAACAACATAATACTAGTATAATCCTACAAGTGGGGTTTAGGAAGGGTAGAGTGTACACGGACCCTACTCTTGTCTTTAAAAGGCAGAGACACTGTTTCTGGTAGACCCCGGACTCATCTTCCATAGTGTTTGCATAAATTATATATTTTTCAATATTCTCTACTCACTAACTAAATACTAAAAAAATCGATTTTTTTCCACTAACCAACCAAACATGAGAAAATAAGTGATAAAATAATTCTTTTCCAAGAAGACATTTTTCAGAAAAATATTTTTCAAGGAAAACATTTTTTTTTTGTACCAAACACACCCTTAAACGCAAAAATTTGAAATCCTTAATTAAAATTGCAATGATTGTCTAACTCAACGACATGTGCAAATTAATTTTAGGATGGATTTGATAGAAAAGAAGAAATGAAGCTTAACGTGGGGATGATTACGACCAATTGAAATAAATATATTAGAGCTTTGATTATAAATATCGTTTGTCGGTGTGACCAACTTTTTTTGATAATTTAATGTCATACTAATATGCAAAAATACAATATCTTGACGGTTGTATGATTCTGCTGATTTTCTTTTTTATCGGAGTTGTTGGTTGTTCTCTCTCTTCTTTTTGATTCATATTTAAACCATGTCAAATTCTTTTCATTTCCCTTTTTTTCTTCTTCTAATTTTTTGTTCCGAGAGAATTATGGTCAACAAACTTTTAATTTTTTAATAACAACCTCATGAACACACAATTTTTTTTATTATTATAATTTTATTTATTTATTTATTTATTTATTTTGCAATTGGTTGAAGAAAGAATAAAAAATGAGAGGACATTTTTTGTTTGTGACTTTTGTTAGGCCAAGATCCAAAGGATTTATGCTAAAGCTAGTGGACGTCACGTAAGGAACTATTGTTATGCGAATATTGCAGCTAAATTTATCAGATGCAATGGACTGACTTTCAAACTTCAACAAACAAAATACTAGTACTTCCACTAGTCAACGAACAGAAATTATTCTCAACTTTTTTTTTGTTTTATTTTAATATAATTTGTATTTTGTATTACCTTAACCAGAATCGAAACCAGTGCTGCCACGTTACTTCTATAGCAGTTAAAATAGTGCAATGCAAATAGAAATTGGAATCGTAAAGTCGATTAGGGTTTGTTTGGAAAATCAACTGGTAATTGGAATTGTTGTAATTACACAGCCTAATAATTATGATGACCTGTTTGTTTGTCATAACGTAATTACAATGTAATTATAAGTGTGTTGTTTGGTTACCCAAGTGTAATAACACAGTTAGATTAAATTTTAAATGAAATAATTATCAAAACATAAAAGTTATAATAAATATATATCTACAAATAATTTTTTATAAGTATAAATGATATTAGATTTGGTATTTAAGATGCATATTTTTTCTTGAATATACACTAATTAGTAATCATGTATGTATAACTAATATTGTAAAAATAATTAATTATATTTTTCAAATTAAAAATATTTTGTTAATTAATTATAAAAACTAAAAACATATATTTTATAAGAACATCATGAAATGCATGTTTGATAAAATAAATTAATATTTATGAATATAATGTCATAACATTATGCAAATATTTGACAAAACTAAATTCTAACAAAAAAATGAACAACATGCAATGTGAAATAACAAGCCAATACTACTAAAACAAGTAAATTGGAACCATAAATATAACACAATTTTAAAATTCCACAAAAAAATATTTTAACATATGTCAAATTCCAATATAATAAAAATAAGCTCCAATACAACTTTAGAATAGGAAACATAATAAGTTTATAATCTCATTCAATAACGAAATTCTACTTTAATGACATCACTCATTATATGTCATGTTTGTTAATGATTCATTATTTCTAATATTAGGAGGTATAGTTTCAAAAACTAGAATAATAACGTAGGTATGCAAAATGAAGAAAATAAAATAAATAAGAAATAAAATATATGAGCAATTGCATGGAATCACAAAAAGTAAAGGTAGAGAAATTAAAGATAAATAATGTACAAAGAAAATTTATTTTAAAATTTAAAAGAAATTTAAAAATAAAAATAAAATAAAATAAAATAATTAAAATAAAAAGAAATTAAAATAATGGAAATAAAAAGTTATAAAAAAATAAATACCTCCCCCTTGAGAATTGGAGAGTATAATTACATCTCTCCAATTACACCAAATTTCATGCTGACCAGGTAATTACTTGGCTAGACAAACATGTCAAATTGTGTAATTACACCCGATTACACTCAAATACAATTCCTATGTGGCTTTCCAAACAAGCTCTTAATGAACTTCTTCAACTCTTGAATCTGTGTTTGGTAATTGGTATGAGAGTTATATTTTTTGCTAGCACTTAATTGACTGAATTCACAAAATTATTACAGAAATATTTCACTCTACTTACATTATTTATGGGTGCAAGTTAATTAATCTTTAACAAATATTTTAAGGGATTTTTTCCTATAGGTAAAAATTCCATAGCATCCATTTCAATCAACATTTAAACATTATTATCTAGCATTTATTAAGCATTATTCTACTGCTATTATTAAGCTACATATTCTCATACTAACTAAACGCCAAAAATAAATACACCCTTAGTAAATGTAAACAAGGGTTTAACAGAGAAAGATCAAGTTTATCCATTGTATTAATTTTTTTGACAAATAATGTTATTATTAGTATATAACAAGGCGATAAACATACCTGGCCTCTTAAATTGAAGGCCAAATTTGGTAAGTTGTACAAAAACAAAATTTAATTGTAGCACTTTTTGCTGCCCATCGGAGAAATCAATGTTTAATTAAACAACTTCTGCGGCAGTCAAAACCAGTACTTAAATCACTAGTCTCACTAATACCAACAACTCCATTTAGGCAAATTAGTTTCTGTACTAATTATTACATTATTAACCTATAGATCTAAGTAGCTAAAGTTTTCACCATTTTGAGATTTATAAAAAGATGTTGGGAAAAGACATCTCAATCTAAATGAAGGACAACTAATTACTGTCTTCTTGTTCGGCATCTATAGCTAGGCTTTGAATTCTGATAGGGAACAATAGCATAACACTAAAAATAGAGTCTTCGACATATTACCAAAGAATCTTCCCCACTAGCTTCCACTATTCTACTACTTGTAAATTTCTTTGATATTGATATGCAAACTATAATAATTATTTTAGCCCCAGGAATATGTATACACTGAATATAAAAAATTTACTTTGTTGAAGATCAAGTGATTCTGTTTGAAGATTAAATGAATAGTCATTGCTGCCAAGAGTCCAACACTAACTGAGATTCAATGATAATTTCCATATAGCTTCTGATTTTTAACATTAAAAAAATTGTAATAGCGAAACAGACATATGAGAAATTTTATGTGACATGTGAAAAATTTGGGCAAAGATCACTTTTAATCCGCGGTCAAACTTTACCTTCGATAGCCGTAAAAATATATAAAATCTGAATACTTTTTTATATATAACATACAATATATATATATATATATATATATATATATATATATATATATATATATATATATATATCAGCTATTATTTTTAGTTTACGGAAGAATTCAACATACAGCCCTCTTCTAAATTGTACAGGAATTGCAGCATGTCTTTGGATTCAAAGGTTAACGGCTGAAATTGGACAGTTGAGATGTCAAGTCATAAAATTTATAACTTACATGGATCTTTACTACTCCATCCGTTTCAGTTTATGTGAACTTATTTTTTTTTTTGGTTCATTCCAAAAAGAATGATTCCTTTCTAAATTTGAAAATAATTTAGCTTAAACTTCCAATTCTACCCTTGATGAGAAGCTTTTATAACCACACAAATACTCTGGACCCCTTTTTGACTTGTTTAGGACCACAAATTCTAAAAGTCTTCTTTTTTTTTCTTAAACTTCGTGCTCAATCAAACAGATTTACATAAATTGGAACGGAGGGAGTAAAAGACAGCAACTAGAATTCTACCAGCATCAACTTTAGAGATGTTTACACTTAAAACGGATAACAATTGAATTTATACGCAGTTTTAAGGATATGTGGATAGATTCAACACAAATAATTAAGAATGTTAGATAAAGGAGTTAAAGATAAAATGGATAACCAAACCAGTTGTGATGTTAAGGCCAGGTTCGGATTTAAGCTGAATAATAGTTTTATCCTCGACCGGACCCTTAATTCGAAGCCAAATATATATATGAAGAACAATAATTAAAATAAGAACCTTTCAGTAGCTAGAAAGCAGAGAAATAAGTTTGTATTGCCTTGATATGCGTGTTAACATGTGTCTTATCAAAGAAAAAACTTTTTCTTTATATAGTAGGAGAGTTTCATCCTAGTACAATTCTAAAAAAGGTAAAAATCCTCCTTTCTCGTCAATTACTGATCTGCTGCCGAGATCGGGCGAGATCTGTGCCGTGATATCTGGTGAGGTGCCGATATCACGGCCCTATGTTAGTCGTGTGCAACCGTTGCCATGCTTTCTAAGGTATCGAAGCTCGTTCCGAGTTCGGGGAAGTGTCAGGCCTAGTGGCGAGCACTCCGTTCGGGCCTTGGTATGAGAAGTTCCCCAGCTTCGATTCTGATCCCATGTAGTCACGTCCTTGTTTCATTTGACCCACCAAAAAATTGGAGTGTGTGCCAGCCCCGATTTTTACCCATATACATATAGTCCCCTCATTTCCCAGAGAGTAGGTTTGCCGAAACGATGGAAAACGATAGATGAATCCCGGTTACTTATTTCGTACGTTACAACCAAGATAACGGATAAGCCAAAATGTCCCATTAATCGTGTCGCTCTGACTTCGGACATGTGTCGATCATCGGCTGGTCACCTTCGAATGTGAAACATCGCGTATTGATTACGTTTTCCTCTATAAAAACTTCACCTTTTATACCTCTTTCACTTTCCGATCCCAGCTTTTGCCTTCGAATCTTCTAGCGGCTTCCAATTTCTTCAAATCCTCATATGTTCATCTTTGATCTTCAAATCTTCATATTTGTTCTTAGATTTCTACCGAGATCTTCATCCTACCTTCATACTCTCTTCTTCAAACCTTCATACCTCTCCTTCAAATCTTCATACTTTTTCTTCAAATCCTCATATTTTTTCTTCAAATCTTCATATTTTCCCAGATTGCAATGGCTAAAACTTCCCAATTAGTTGCTCAGAAAGCTGTCCTTTCATCTTCCCACCCGGCCACAAATGCCGAGGTGGCTTCTCCCGAGGTGGCTCCTTTCGAGGTGGCTGCTCCCGAGGCGGCCCCAGAGCCCCTCATGAAAAGCTTTATACCCAGGGTTGTTCAATCGGAGATGACTTCAAGGTCGAGAAGGCCTCCGCCAAACAAGACCGAGGTGAAGGAGCATGGAGATATATATATATATATATATATATATATATATATATATATATATATATACGCTCTATTAATGAAGATACTTTTCTCATAGTCTGAGAGGACCGTAAATGGGAAGGCAAAGACATGGTAGTCCCCAAGCCAAAGGATGATATTACTACCCACGTGGAGGGGTATTTAAGTCTTTACACTTATACCTTCACGCCGGGCTTGTACACCCAGTAGTTTTGGCCTTTTGTAAGAGGTACGAGGTGTGCCTCAGGCAAATCTATCGTCTCTTTGGAGGATCGTGATCCTCCAACATCATTTTATGAACAACACCGAATCTCCTCGGTTCACCCTCGACCATCTACTCCATCAGTACAGTCCCCGAATTTTCCGATGGGAACTAATCAAACTTGTTCGTTGAGCCAACAAGGCTCCCTTTTCGAGCATCGACGAGGATCGAGACTGAGGTTGGTAGGGACATTTTGTTCGGATAAAAACTAAAGATTTGATCCCTCCCGAGTTCCGTCCATTCCCCGAGAAGTGGAATGCATATCACAAGTGTAATCTTTCCTTAAATGTCAATTTTTCTTTATTTCTTTTCTCATCACCAGTATTTTATAGTCGTGCAACTATTGCCTGGGTTCGCATTGTGGTGCCTGATAAGTGAGAATTTTAACTGCTTATTAATGCATTTTACCTTTAGTTTTAGTCTAAAAGCATTGAATTGTGTTCTCGAAACTAATGAAATTATGCAAAATTGCAGGAATGTTGAAAGTTGGACTCCCGAGATGAAATTCGACTCAAAAAGAGTAGTCCGAAGCTCAAGGCAATAAAGGCCGCAGAAACACAAATGTGCGGTCCGCAGAAGAAATTGCGGACCGTAGAATTCTATCTGCGGCCACAAACAAAGAGGAAAAATCTAGCAGACATTTGCGCAAAGTGCGGACTGCACATGAATTGTGTGGCCGCAAAGCTGAGCTAAGAGTCGAAGATCAGAGAGTATGAAAAAAGATCAAGTCCAGGAACCTCTGAGAATTGCAGACCACGCAAGAATTGAGCGGCCGCAGTCCAGAAATGTGCGGGCGCAGAAGAATGCCTCACGACTGCAGTTTAGAAATGTGCGGCCGCAAAACTCCAGCTCCTGCCAGATGACGAAATCTCCGGACCGCACATGAAATTGTGCGGCCGCAGAACCTCCCGAAGGGCATTTTTGTCCGAGATTTTTAGCCTTGTATAAATAGATGAGTTTCACAAAATTAGGTAAAGTTTGAACCTCTGAAGTTGTTTCAGCCGTTTTTCCTTACTATTTTAGGAAGTTTTACTTTGTTTTGGTGTATTTACAATAGATTTAATCATTTTAAGCTTCCATTATGAGTTTAATTAGTTTTTCTCCCTTATTTTCTTCAAACCCCATTATGAGTAGCTAGACTTTTACTATAGTTATGACCCAACCCTAGTGTGTAAACCTTTTCGGTATCTAATTTAGTGCTTGCTTATGATTGGGTGTTAATTATTTAGCTTAGTTCATGTTTCAATTTTAGAATTAATCGTTGCAAATATTGATTCATGCCTATTTGACTTAGTCTCTACTTGAGAAAGAGAGACCTAGTCAAGGATAACTTAGCTAACAAGGAATTGGGTCAATCGAGAGATTGATTAACCCAATTAAAGGGTTCAATCTAGAGATAGTAATAACCCGACTTGAGCTTTTATCAACTATTTTGGGCGCTACCTATTTGGTCTTGAGAAAGCCAAAGTGGGCAAAATCACTCTCTGACCGAGAGGTAATGAGTGGGTAATTTAGATTTGATAGCTATAATACACCCCAATCAACAAAACAAGCACTAAAGTCTTTATCCCATTAGGAAAATACTTAGATCACGGTCATAACCCTAGGCTTTTTATCTATTTGAAAAAACCGTAAAAATAATTATCTTTAGTCTTCTTTCTTTATTTTTGCAATCATTAGAGTAAAACTAGAAATAGAAAATAAATCCTTATTGTGGAAGTGCAATCTAGATAATCCAATTGCTCAAATCGAAATATATACCCCTAACTCCCATCTTAGCTCCATATAGATTCGACCCCGACTCTTAGTTGGGTTTCTATTATTGCATACGACTATTTCATATCCCTTTTGAGGTGTGCTTTGGACGTGATCAATTTTTGGCGTCTTTCTCGGGGAGTTAAAAATGGTGTTAGCTATATATTTGGGTGTATTTTTGGAACATCTTCTTTTCCTTTCGTGTTACTAACTTGTTTGAGAAATCGTAGGTACAACCATGGCAAACAATGAGCTCGAAAATATTGCTTTGGGGGATGTGGACGTCGAGGATGAGCAAATTAATGAGGTTTCTCTTGAACCTCAAGCCAATAGAAGAGGCCGAGTGCCTCATGACAATGTCCCCAATCCACCCCCACTTCCACCACGAGCGGCTCCATACCGGGTGTTACCCAATGAAGGATATGCTAGTGCAATATTCCCTTCCCGTATTAGGGCGGACAACTTTTAAATCACCAATGTGATGCTCACTTTGCTAGAGAAACGAGGTTTTTTCACATGTGCTCCAAGTCAAAATGCATACAAACATTTGAAGGGGTTTGTGGACACTTGTTGGGGGAGCAAACAAACAAATGTCTCCGAGGATGCGTTGAGGCTGAGGCGTTTTCCCTTCTCCCTACGAGGGAAAGCTTTAGATTGGTTGGAACGTTTGTCGAACCATTCCATTCACACTTGGGATGAGTTGGCGGAAAAGTTCATTTCTAAGTTCTTCTCTCCGGGGTACATGGCTACACTTCAGGATAAGATTTTGGCGTTCAAGCAAGAGCCAAATGAACCACTACACGATATATGGGAACGTTATAGAACAATGGTTAAGGAATGTCCCAACAACGATATGACGGAGAATATGATTCAACAAACCTTTTATTGTGGGATCAGCACAGCCAACCAATGTGTAGTGAATCAACTTGCCGGTGGAAACTTCATGACTATGCCTTATGCGGAGGCGTGTGAGATTTTAGATGAAATGGCGGAAATATCATCGGCATGGCAATCCTGGGCTAATGTTCCACAAGGTGATCCCAACGTGATCCACCTTCACAAAGAGTTACATGACCATGGGTAAGTCATTGCCGAATTGACTACCACCATGAATCAATTAGCAAAGGCTCAACTTCAACAAGTGAAAAATCCTAAGCAAGTCAATTCCATGGAGGGAGTGAACATGATGGTGAACAAAAGGACTAAGGGTCCACAAGTCCAACATCGAGTGGAGAATTATGTGCAAGAGGAGAGTGGTTTTGATCAAGATGATTCTTACAATGAACAAGAAGAGGAGGTGCAATATGTGAACAACTTTCAAGGGCAACGAAACAACTTCCATGGCCCAAATCAACAATAATGGCGACCTCAAAACAATCAAGGCAATTGGAATTCTAACAACCAAGGAAATTGAAATAGTGGAAACAATCAAGGGAATTGGTAGAACAACAATAATCAAGGAAATTGGAGTGGCAATAATCAAGAAAATTTGGGGGGGGGGGTAATAATCAAGGCAGATGGAACAATAATTAAGGCAATCGGGGGTCAAGTTTTCATAGGCCCCCAATGTATCAACAAACGAGCAACTCGCCTCCTTATCCCTCCCATGGTCCTAGTTCGTCAAACAATTAAATGAGGTGTATTGAGAACATGTTCAAGCAAATAATGGTAAAGAATGCCGATTCGGATGCAAAACTTTCCTCACACAACACATCGATCCGCAACTTAGAAGTTCAAATGGGGCAAATCTCTCAAGCTCTAAATTCTCGTCCTAAGGGGGCACTACCAAGTGACACGATGGTAAACCCAAAGGGTTGAAACACACACGGGGCATGCCATGGCCATTACTACAAGAAGTGGAAGAAGTGGTAATGCACTCACCTCAAGTCAAAAGCATCTTGTGGATTATGAGCAAGTAGTACAAGAAGAAGAGGTCCCGAACAACGTGGTACAATCAAATGATAAAGTTCGGATTGATATTGATGATAGTGTGGAAGAGACTCAATAGGATGTAAACCCATCTAGGGATCACATTATTGACATACCGGAGCCGGTAGTGCAAAAGGCTAAGGCACCATTGCCTATGCCTCCACCTCCATACCCTTAACGACTTGCCAAACAAAATGGCGCGAATCAATTCAAAAGGTTCATTCAAATGATGAAGAGTCTCTCAATCAATGTGCCATTAGTTGAAGCTTTGGAACAAATGACCGGTTATGCAAAGTTTATGAAGGATCTCGTGACGAAGAAGTGGTCAACGAATTTTGAAACTATCAAAGTCACTCATCAAATGAGTGCAATTGTGCATTCAAATGCTCCTAAGTTGGAGGATCCCGATGCTTTAACGATTCCTTCTATAATTGGAAGTGTCGAGTTTGCTAAAGCTCTTTGTGATCTTAGGTAAAGTGTCAATTTGATGCCCTATTCAGTTTTCAAGACCTTGGGAATTGGGCAACCAAGACCCATTTCTATGAGATTGCAAATGGCTGATCGTACCATGAAGAGACCTTTGGGAGTGATATGTCTTGGTTCATGTTGATATATTTATTATTCCAGTGGATTTTCTCATTCTAGATTGTAGAGTTCATTATGAGGTGTCGATTATTCTTGGATGACCTTTACTTACTACAGGGAAGTCTCTTTGTGATGTTGAAGCCGGAGAAGTCACCTTCCGGGTGGGTGATGAAAAAGTGGTATTCCATGTGTGTAAGTCCATGCGGAAAACAAATAGCAACGAGATGTGTTCTTTTGTGGGCTTAGTGACCGATGTTATTGTTGATGATACAAGTGCCATAATCAATGTTGGTGATATGTTGGAAGCCGTCTTGCTCAACTTTGAAGATGACTAGATGGATGGCTTCATGGGATGTGTGAACTCCTTGCAAGGAATGGGGTCGTATAATTATGCACCTCGGAAACTATCTTTGAATCTTGAAAATAGGACAACTCCTCCCACAAAGCCGTCCATTGAAGAGCCTCCAATATAGGATTTGAAGTCATTGCCTCCACATCTTTGGTATGAATTTTTTGGCCCTTGTTCTACTTTACCGGTTATTCTTTCCTCTTGTTTGACTAACGTGCAGGTAGATTCTACATTGGCAGTGCTACATAAGAGGAAGAAAGCTATTGGGTGGACATTGGCAGATATTCGGGGTATAAGCCCGCATTTTGCATGCATAAGATCAACTTGGAGGAAGGTGTCAAACCATCTATTGAACATCAAAGGAGACTCAATGAGGATATGCAAGAAGTTGCCAAAAAAGAGATTATCAAGTGGTTGGATGCCGCGATTATCTAACCCATTTCCGATAGTTCGTGGACTTCTCCGGTTATATATGTCCCGAAGAAGAGGGGCATGACGGTTGTCACCAATGACAAGAATGGGTTGATTCTTACAAGAACGGTGACCGGTTGGAGAGTGTGTATGGACTATTACAAGATTAACAAAGTCACAAGGAATGATCATTTCCCACTTCCTTTCTTAGATCAAATGCTTGATAGATTGGCCGGTCGTGCTTTCTATTGCTTTCTTGATGGGTATTCGGGCTACAACTAAATCCTCATTGCTCCGGAGGACCAAGATAAAACAATCTTTACATGTCCCTATGGTACTTTTGCCTTCAAGTGGATGCCATTTGGTTTGTACAATGCACTGGCGACTTTTCAAAGGTGTATGATGGCTATCTTCACGGACATGATGGAGGACTACCTTGAAGTTTTCATGGATGACTTCTCGGTGGTTGGAGGTTCTTTTGATGATTATCTTGCAAATTTAGATAAAATGTTGGCAAGATGTGAAGAAACAAATTTGGTGCTCAATTGGGAGAAATGTCATTTCATGGTCGAGGAAGGCATTGTCCTTGGCCACAAAATATCAAAGAATGGGATTGAATTTGACAAGGCAAAGATTAAGGTGATTTCTAAACTTTCATCTCCAACTTCGGCGAAGGTTGTGCGGAGATTCTTAGGCCACGCGGGGTTTTACCGGTGTTTCATCAAAGATTTCTCTAATGTGGTAAACCCGTTGTGCAAGCTTCTTGAGAAAGATGCTAAGTTTAACTTTAATGATGATTGCATGAGAGCCTTTGAATTGTTAAAGTTCAAGTTGATAACTACTCTCATCATCACCGCTCCCAATTAGAGTGTCCCTTTTGAAATCATGTGTGATGCAAGTGACGTAGCGGTTAGGTCTGTTTTGGGTCAACGCATCAACAAGATTTTACATCTGGTATATTATGCTAGTAAGACCATGAATGGTGCCCAATTAAATTATACCATTATGGAGAAAGAGCTCTTTGCAATTGAGAAGTTTCGCCCGTACATGATGGGTGAAAACGTTATTGTCCACACGGATCATGCGACACTTCGTTATATTATGAGCAAGAAAGATTCCAAAGCTCGGTTGATGAGATGGGTGCTTTTGTTACAAGAGTTTGATATTGACATCCAAGATAGAAAAGGGAGTGAAAATTAAGTGGCGGACCACTTGTCTCGTTTGGAGGAGGAGGGGAGGCCGCATGATGGCTTGAAATCAATGACTCCTTCCCCGATGAGAAACGCTTGGCTATTTCAATGAAAGATGTGCCATGGTTCGCGGATCTGGCAAATTTTCATGTGTGTGGAATCATCCCGGATGAGTTCTCTTCAAACCAAAGGAAGAAGCTCAAATAAGATTGTCAAGATTATTATTGGGATGAACCATACCTTTTCCGGATTTGTACGGATGGGGTGATTAAAAGATGTGTACCGGAAGAAGAGCAAGGTGAAATTCTTGGGGCTCGTCATTCTTCGCCATATGGTGGTCACCATAGTGGAGCAAAACAGCGGCTAAATTGCTAAGTTGCGAGTTCTATTGGCCCGCTCTTTACAAGGACGCTAGTGAGCTAGTGAAAAGATGTGATGGAATGTCAACGGGCCGGTGGAATCTCAAAAAAATTGAAATGCCCCTCACCACCATTTTGAAGATTGATATTTTCAATGTGTGGGGTATTGACTTCATGGGTCCTTTTGTGAGTTCTTGTGAAAACACCTATATCTTGGTCACAATGGATTATGTGTCCAAATTTGTGGAGGCCGTTGCTCTACCCAATAATGAAGCAATAAGTGTGGTGGCGTTCTTGAAGAAGAATATTTTCACAAGGTTTGGTACTCTGCGGGCTATTATAAGTGATAAGGGGTCACATTTTTGCAACAAGGATTTCAACACTTTACTTATCAAGTATAGTGTTACTCATAAAGTCACAACTCCCTGTCATCCACAAGCTAGCGGTCAAGTGGAAGTCTCTAACTGGGAGATAAAGAGTATTTTGTCCAAAACAGTGAATGCTAACCGGACGGATTGGTCCAAGAAGCTTGATGATGCATTATGGGCTTATCGGACGGCTTACAAAGCACCTATCGGAATGTCGCCGTACTGGTTAGTGTTCGTAAAAGCTTATCATCTTCCCGCGGAACTTGAGCACAAGGCTATGTGGACTCTAAAGGAGTTGAATCTTGATTGGGATGTAGCCGCTAACTTGAGGGTTGCACATTTGAATGAATTGGATGAATTCTGGTACCATGCCTATACAAGTTCATCCTTGTACAAAGAAAATATGAAATATCTTCATGACAAATACATTTGGAACAAAGAGTTCAAGGTGGGCGATCGCGTATTGTTGTTCAACTCAAGGTTGAGGATGTTCCCCGGAAAGCTAAAGTCTAAATGGAGTGGTCCCTTTGAAATTGTGGGTGTAACACCTTTTGGTGCATTGGACTTGAAGAACAAAAACAGTGAAGTATTCTGAGTCAATGGTCACCGGGTGAAGCACTATTTCGGAAAAGTTGGAGATAGACACGTTGTGGCGGTCATTCATCTCAATTGATGGTATTCTGCGTCGTGCCGCTACGTTAAATCAGGAGCTTCTTGGGAGGCAACCTATGTTTCTTTTCCATTTTTTTTGTATTTTGTAGTTAGGTAATATTTTTATGCTAACTTGATTTGAAGTGTGCTACAAGGCTGAGTGTGACTTACAGGAACGGTGGACAAAAATGAGGCTAAGTATTGAAAGAAGTGCGGACCGCACAATTTGGAGTGTTGTAGCAAAAGAGCACCGCTATCGCATAATTACCTTGCGGACCGCAAAAATGGAGGATTCAAAATGCCAACTCTCTGAAGTTGGTCTATCAGAAAAAGGGCCAATCTGCGGTCGCAACAGGAAATCTGTGGCCGCACGCAAAATTTTGCGGACCGCAAACAAGGCACCAACTTAAGCTCACCAGGTAATAGAGTGAGAACCGCAACTGAAAATGTGCGGCCGCACTCGCTCCTCCTTCCCTTAGAAAATCAATAGTATAAATAGAGGTCAGGGCAACTATTACATTTTTTCCTCTCTGAGCACAAAACTTGCACTATAGTGAAATTGCTTAGTGAATCATCTTCCCACACGCCCAACAATTGTGATCACTCATCCCATGCACTCATTCACATCTGGTATGCTTAAATTCCTTGTTAGAATTTTTTATTTTTTTAGTTTAATTTGTAGCTTTTTAATTATTTTGAGGCCATTTGTCAATAGAATTCAATTGTGCATTCATGTGGGGGTCAATATGTAGTGGGTTAACTAGTACATGTTCTATGGGGACTGGGTTACCATATTTTCATGCCTTTATGCTGTTACCATGTCAAAATTTTCACGTAAATTGCAAACCCTAGATTGAAATATTGAACTATTTGTAGTGTTTTGAATTCTGCGGCCACACCTAAAATTGTGCGGTCCGCAGAAGTTGATTCTAGAGAACCTTTAATAAAGAGTGGGTTTGCGGCCACAAGGAAGTTGTGAGGACCACAGAATTACCATTGCGGCCGTAGAACAACCTTTTCACTATCATCATAGAGTCAACATTGTGCAACTCAAATGTGCGGCCGCAGGTCTAATTGTACGGGCCGCAGAAATCATGTTGCGACCGCATATCAGCCAATTCGATCATCAGAGAGTTGGCATATTTTGGGTTTCTGAGATGCGACCGCAAGTGAAATTGTACAGACCGCACTTCACTTTTGCGGCCGCAAAGCTAAAATGTGCGGTCCGCAAGGCCTCATCTGCGACCGCAATAAAATTGTGCGAATCGCAGATCCTTACCATATAAGCATACTGTGTATGTGACCCTCACTATGTTCTCTGGTATATTCTCGCCTATCTCCTGTGTATGCCCTAATATTGAATTGCAACTAACAATCGCCTTTGCTTGATATAGACAATGGTTCGATCTAAAGGCAGAGGCGACAGTTCTAAAGGGAGGGGTTAACCTTCTCGAGGACGAGGCAAGAGAGCTTTACCTATTGCCCAACAACAGGAAATCAGAAAAAAGACAACAATCGAGAGAGGGAGAGGTGCAGAGCTCTCCGAGACGAGTTTATACGCCCCGTCTAGAGATGTATCAGAGGGAAACTCAGCCTATGTTCAGGAACAACCGGTAGTACAGTCCAGGCCGTCAGGGAGATTTCAACTTAGGACGAGCCATCATCATCACACAACACTTCTGAGGGATCGTAAAGTGCTAGCCAAGCTTCTGAGCCTTCAGCAGCACCAATCCCTATGACACAGGATACACCCATTCAGGACATACCCGATGATGGTAGAGGGGGAGATGCCACAACTGCTGGGATTAAAAGAAGAAAGAGGTTTGGGAGGATCGATTCGTCAACCTAGCAGCTTTCACTAGTTTCCGCACATGGTGGCCGGCGAGGTCGCTAACACTTGAACGACAGTTATAAACCGGTCGTGCTAAGGCAGTTTAGAGAATGCAAAGGGTGGATGGGGTTTACCCAGAGTGTGGTGGATTCTAAGAAATACCTTGTCCGGGAATTCTACGCCAATGTTGCGCATATAAAAAAGAGGACAAAGGTGACAAAAGTGTGAAACATCAAAGTGTGATTTGATCAGCACACACTGAACACATACTTGGGCTTTGATGATGTCGAGCAAAAAGAATACCTGGAAAAGTGTGCACTTGGGGATGTAGTTCGTCCTTGGTTAGCAGAGATTCTAGTTGCACCAGGACCACCACCACCATGGATCACCGCTGGGGTTCCTATCCAATTGAGCACACTCAACTTCGAAGCAAAAGGGTGGAAATCATTTGTCTGCAGCAGACTGGACCCGAGTTAAAATGAGACTCACTTGCTGAATCTTCGGCCAGTCTTAGTTGCCTCTATTATGGCCGGGTACCCTATCAATATGGGTAGCGTGATGTCGGCCAATATCTCAGTGATCGCCCGACATGTTGACTCTTCCTACCCATACCCTAACACCATTACAGAGTATCTTACGGATGCAGGGGTAGAACTAAGGGATTTTGATACAAAGGTGAGGCCGAAGAAGCCTTTCTCTTGGTACTCACTTATGGATGCGAACAAACCGAAGAGAAAAGGTCAGTCGTCTACCACCACAGGCCAATCTCATTAGCTAGCTGTGGTAGTTGTAGAGGAAGTTGATGTTCCATCCACTTAGGCCGAGCCTTCCTTTAGTGCCGCAGCTATGCCTCCACCGTCATCCACAACCCCTTATGCAGCTCTTTCCATAGTTTCCACTTCGGTTTTGAAGTCAGTGCCCATGCCAACTGCTCCACTTTCTGCGTTGCGAGTCTCCCAAATATTGGCGAGCCTCAACAACTAGATGGAGACAGCAACTGCAAAGCTGACTTACTTACCTAGTGTTGTTGTAGCACAGTCTACTATTCAGGCACCTCAGTTTCCTCCGATAGTGGAGGAGACATTGAAGAAGATCCTAGAGAACCATAATACCATCATGGCTACATTGGTACAGCACGGGTCAATGATCGAAGAGCTGGGAAAAGAAGTAAAGAAGATGAGAAAGTCCCAGACCAGCAAGAAGTCAGTCGACAAGCTCCGGAGACAAGTGACCAAGCTTGTTGCAGCCAGAGATATCCCCTTTGACATGTTGATCGACCCACACCCTTCAGACCCAGATCCTGCACCACCATTAGCATCGATGGCACTAGCTGGCCAGTCTAAGGAGCAAGACTCTGTTGCTGACACTTCTGAGGCAGTGCGTCAGATGTTCACCAACCCAGTCACACCCATAGTTGAGTATGATGAGATTTTGTTGGATGAGACTAAGGGCGGTGATATTGCTAAGGACACAGAGATGTCCAAGGAGACATAGGGAGTTTTCTTTACTCTCTCCCCTCTTTTACTCTTATTTTGTTAAGCATTGGGGACAATGCTTATCTTTATTCAGGGGGTGGAGTTTATTTTGATCATATTTGGTACATTCTGAGACATTTGGCCTGTAATAACTTGATATTATTTTCTTTTTCTTTCTTAGTCTATATATATTCTCTCTTTTTCTCTCATTATGTGTATTCAGTAGTTTTTGTTTATCAACTTCTTTAATTTTGTTCCTTTGTTAGTTCTTATGAGTTATAGCTTATTTGTTTGATTTAGTAGCTTCTTTTTATGTTCTAGTAGATAATAAGCCTTTTGTTTTCTTAATGTCATGGTTCTTTCCAAAGGTGGTTGTTGTGTGAACCAGGTGACTCGTCCCAACGGTGGATGGCATGACAACCTTTTTAAGGGAATGAGCCTGTTTTGGTGTTTAGATAATAATAGTAGTAGTAATGAATAAAAAGACCTAATTAAGTCATGCTAAAAGAGTCAAACATGTTTCAATTGGTACCAACACACTTAACTATGTGCTTATGGTTAAAAACAAGGTTTTTGAAAGAAATAGCTCTAGTTAGTGACTTTGTGACTCTTGTGACTTTGGCAACCATCGAGTATTTTAATTGAACCATAGTGATTTTCAATCTTGAATGTGGTCGTTGTGGGCCCTCGACTCTATCCTCTTTAACAATCTAGTTGCGTGAGGGGTGAGATGCTTTGTTGCTAATCCAAGTACCTGTGCGAAAGGTCTAGAACTTGGCCTGAATGTATTTTAAGGCGAAATATTAAGTTTTGCTTGGCTTGAGAAGTGATTGTAGGCTTTCCTTGTCCCGTTTGAGTTTTCTATTTCCTACCAATGTTGTTATCCCTAATCAACACCTTTGAGCCTCAAGCCTTTCTCATTTGACAACTATGTTATAAGCCTTTACCCATTTTATCGTGACCCTCTCTTGGCAATCGAGCTTTCCTTAACACTCTTATGAAACAAATGGCTAAAAATGTAAGTTTTGGGGAGAGATAAGGAACTTGAAAAAGGTATCAAGGCACAAAAAAAATAAATGATAAGAAGGAAAGGCAAGAAAAGAATAGAACAAAAAGAAAAATGCAAAAAAATGAATAAGTGGAAGAGTTGAAGGGATTCAAAGAGAGGTAATGATCCCAAACAAGGAGAAATCAAAGAGGGGGAAAATGAATGTAATGATCAAGAAAGAGTGATGTTAAGACTCTCTAGTTCCCCCAAAAAAAGAAAGTGCCTCAAAGAATTGACAAAGTGTGAGCCGAGAAATACAAATTGGAGTGCTTAAGCCTTCATTACATCGTGAAAGAAGTCCTACTTGATTTCAAGTCGAGTGAGCTTACATTAGTGGCAATCTATATGAGGGGCAAGCCTATGGCACTTGAAGTCGTACTTGCGACATTCTCTAGAGAGAGATGAGTGATCCTTTCATAAATCTTTGGATTGAGTGCTAAATTTCTTAAGTGAGCCAGGTAAATGTAAAGTAGAGGAGGAAGAGTTTGGAGTTCACCATGACCTACATGATAGAGCAATAGTCCTTGATGAGTAAAGTCAATTTTTGAAGCTCAAATGTCACATTAGAACTATATGTGCATGAATGTTTAACTTCTCGCCTTGTTGATAATACATGAATAGTGTGGGTAATTGTTGTTCCCAACTGATGTGTGGATGGCTCACCTTTGACTGGCTGAAATGATCATTAACTTTTGGAGGTGGGAACTAATTTATTTTCTTGAGGACAAGCAAAGACTTAAGTTTGAGGGAGGTAATAAGTGGAGATTTTGACTGCTTATTAATGTCTTTTAGCTTTAGTTTTAGTCTAAAATCATTTAATTGTATTCCTGAAACTAATGAAATTATGCAAAATTGCAGGAATGCTGGAAGTTTGACTCTCGAGATGAAATACGACTCAAAAAGGAGTAGTCTAAAGCACAAGGCAAAGAAGAAATTACGGACCGCAGAATTCCATCTGCGGCCACAAACAAAGAGGAAAAATCTAGCACACATTTGTGCAAAGTGCGGATCGCACATGAATTGTGCGGCCGCAAAGCTGGGCTAAAAGTCGAAGATAAGAGAGTATGCAAAAAGACCAAGTCCAGAAGCATATGTGAATTGCGGACCGCAGACCAAGTCCAGGAGCATATGTGAATTACGGACCGCGCAAGAATTGTGCGGCCGCAGAAAAGTTTCTTGCAGACGCAGTCCTAAATATGCGGACCGCAGAAGAGTTGCCTTGCGGCCGCAGCCCAGAAATATGCGGCCGCAGATGATGCCTCACGCCCGCAGTTCAGAAATATGCGACCACAGAACTACAGCTTCTGCCATATGAAGAAATCTGCGGACCGCACATGGAATTGTGCGGCCGCAGAACCTTCTGAGGGGCATTTTTGTCCGAGATTTTTAGCCTTGTATAAATAGACGAGTTTTACAAAATTAGGTCAAGTTTGAACCTCTGAAGTTCCTGTAGCCATTTTTCCTTATTATTTTAGGAAGTTTTACTTTGATTTGGTGTATTTACAATAGATTTAATCATTTTAAGCTTCCATTATGAGTTTAATTAGTTTTTCTCCCTTATTTTCTTCAAACCCTATTATGAGTAGCTAGACTTTTACTAGGATTGTGACCCAACCCTAGTATGTAAACCTTTTAGGTATCTAATTTAGTGCTTGTTTATGATTGTGTGTTGATTATGCTTAGTCCATGCTTCAATTTTAGAATTAATGGTTGCAAACATTGATTTATGCCTATTTGACTTAGTCTCTACTTGAGAAAGAGAGACCTAGTCTAGGATAACTTAGCTAACAAGGAATTGGGTCAATCGAGAGATTGATTAACCCAATTAAAGGGTTCAACCTAGAGATAGTAATAATCCGACTTGAGCTTTTATCTACTATTTTGGGCGCTACTCATTTGATCTTAAGAAAGCCAAAGTGGGCAAAACCACTCTCTGACCGAGAGGTAATGAGTGGATAATTTAGAGTTAATAGCTATAATACACCCCAATCAACAAAACAAGAATTAAAGTCTTTATCCCATTAGGGAAACACCTAGGTCATGGTCCCAACCCTAGACTTTTTATCCATTTGGAAAAATCGTAAAAATAAGTATCTCTAATCTTCTTTCTTTATTTTTGCAATCATTAGAGTAAAATTAGAAATAGAAAATAAATCCTTATAGTGGAAGTGTTGTCTAGATAATCCAATTGCTCAAATCGAAATATATACCCCTAACTCCCATCTTAGCTCCATGTGGATTCGACCCCGACTCTTAGTTGGATTTCTGTTATTGCATATGACTGCTTCATATCTCTTTTCATGTGTGCTTTGGACGTGATCAGTGCCCCAGCTTAAGGAGTGGATTGAAGGAATATGTAATCAGATGACCTACTATGAGCGCGCATGGCGCAAACTTTTGAGGGGCATATGGGAGGCCCGTTCTCATGGTAAGGCTCTCCCCCGAATAGTTATTACTACACCCCAAACTTAGATTATGCTGACTTATTTTCCTTTCCTTCACAGGTTTGCCTAAGACCACCGAACTTAGGCCACTGGAAGAGAATGCATCTTTATCTATTGATCCATCCACTACGGGACAGCCCGGGGCAGCCGTGGGGGAGAAAAAGAGGAAAATAAAATCCTTAAGTTCCCCAGTCCCGGAGGATGCTCGGGTTCTATCCATTCCAGTGGGCATAGCCAGCTACCTCTGATGTCTGGTGACCGAGGAGGACCAGACAAAGATGAATGAGGTAGGCGCGTTAAGTCTCTTCAACGAGGCGCAGCAGGCGCTAAAACAGGTAAGATATTAACACTTTTACACTCCCTTGTGAATTCCGCTTAAGTTTTGATGTCTCTTACCATTTTTGTTATTTTACAAGCCTCGGTGCTTCACAATGAGAGCATCCTCCGGTACCGCTTGGAAATCAGCCAACTCGAGTTCAAGATCAAATAGCAAGTCCAAAAAAAGGACATGTAAAGGCTCCTCAGTGAGCAACAGGACAGGGTCGTCAAGGACCTTCGGGCCGAGTTGGACAGGGCTCAGAAGGAAGCTTCGACCCTAAAGTGGGAACATGCCAACCTGGTTGAAAAGGTAAGGGTCTTTGAAGCTAAAAATGAGGAGTTAGTTGTGGTGACTAACAACAAAACCTTGCAAGTCAACAGAAGATCGACCTGATCGACCAGCTCCGAGCCGAGATGAACGAGGTCTAGGCCATGGACGACAGGTGGAAAAGCAGAATGGACCTGCTGGCTTCGTAGAAGGAAACCGCTAAGGCAGATCTGGCATCTGTTGAGAACCAACTCCGGGTTGCGAAGGACAAAGCTGACAAATGGTCTCAGCTGAACGATGATCTCCGAGCACAACTGAGCTAGGTTATTGTAGAGCGGGATGCCCTCGGTCAAGAATATGAGGCAGTGAAGTCCAAATTGAACACAACCTCCGCTGATGCCAAAGAAATAGTGGCCTAATACAAAGCCGATGTGGAGGTAGCCGATACCCGCCTAATGACAAAGGCCGAATATATGAAGCAGTTGTCCCGAAGAGAGACCCTCGAAGAGATCCATGCCTGAGGTTTCGACCTGTCGGCTGAGATTAAGGAAGCCAAAAAGCTCGAGGCTGAGGTGAAGGAGCTTTACGAGCCTGAAGGTGCCGAAGTCTCCGAGGGTTCCGAGGGATCCGAAGGCTTCGACAGTTCTAGTGACGAGTCGGGCCCCGGTGAACACCAGACGTAGATGCCTTAGTACTTTTTTAGCTTTTGTCTCATGTATATTTTTTTTGTTTATTTTGGGGGCATTTTTTTGGGCCTTTGTAAATATATTCCGGAATATATATGAAATTTTCCCTTTCTGGCAATATTGTGACTTTACTTTTCCAACATCTTTACATAATTTCTATCCATGTAATATTTCCAATGCCTTAGCATAGAATCAAATGTAGTTATAGGGTGTTCGTGTTTCAGAGGTACGAACAAAACTCGACCTCGATACAACTTTGTTTGCTCAAGACTTTGAAAACTCGGCTTGACCAGAAGTTTATTCAAGAGGCTTAAGCGATTTTAGATGATGTTTTTGCTGAGGGTTACCTTTTAGCAGGTTTCGAGTTCTTATAAAGGCCTTACTTTCTAATTACGAGCTTCGTACGTCTTCGAGCATTTTTAGAGTGGTCGTAGCCTTTTGTATTTGTGCATCGCCTAATAGGTTTGGTGCCTCTGGTATTTGGTAGCCCGAGTTGTCCGAAACTTTCTCGGACGACAGTCCCCGAGTAGGGGTAGCTCTGAGACCGGTCTTCGAATCTAAGTTAGCACATTTTACTGTTGTCTCGTTAAAAACCTTGTCAAAAACCCCATTTTGGGATAAAACCAGTTCAAGGAAAAAAGAGTGCAACACGTACTTTCTGACCTAATAGCCACATCCATCCTTGGTCATTGCCTGCAAGTATTAGTCCAATTCATAACATAATTAAAGAGTAATTGAGATCGTACCTTAGCAGTAGTACCGCTTTAAGTGTGTCACGTTCCAGTTGTTCGGTAGTTGTACACCGTTTCCTGCTTCAAGTTTATATGAGCCTTTGCCGGTAATTCCAACGACTCGATACAGTCCTTCCCAATTTGGTTCTAGCTTCCCCTTGTTCCGGTTCCAGGTATGTAATGTTACTTTTCTCAACACTATGTCCCCGATCTTGAAGTGTCGGAGATTGGCTCTTCGGTGGTAGTATCTTTCTATCCGAAGTGTTTGGGCGGCCAACCGGACTAAGGTGGTCTCAACCTTTCATCCAATAGTTCCAGGCTCGTGATCATGGCCTCACCATTTGACTCTTCGGTTGCATACTGGAACCTGAGGCTCGCTTCTCCCACTTTGACTGGTATTAAGGCTTCGGCCCCGTAGACCAACAAAAACGGGGTTGCCCCGGTACTAGACATCGAGGTCATACAGTATGCCCACACAGGATTTTGGGCAATATTTTCTTCCATTTTTCTTTGGCATCGGTCAACCTCTTTTTCAGGTTTTGAAGTATGGTTTTGTTCGTTGATTCCGCATGTCCGTTCCCACTAGGGTGGTAAGGTGTTGATAGTATCTTCTTAATCTTATGATCTTCGACAAATTTATTTAATTTGTTGCCAATTTATTGTCTCCCATTATCGCAAATGACTCCGGCCGGTATCCCTAATCGACATATTATATGGTCCCGGATGAAGTCAATGACTTTCTTCTTTTGGACCTTTTCGAATGCTTGAGCTTCGACCCATTTAGAAAAATAATCGGTCATGAATAGTCTGAATTAATCCTTACCGGCTGCCCACGGTAGGGGACCAACGATATCCATTCCCTACTTCAAATGACCACGGGGACAAGACCGAGTGGAGTAGTTATCCCGGTTGATGGATCACTGAGGCGTGTCTCTAGCAGTCGTCGCATTTTTGCATGAAATCCTTCGCATCTTTCTCCATTTCGGTCCAGTAGTAGTTGGCCCTGATTAATAGTTGGACCAAAGATTCTGCCCCCGAGTAGTTCCCGCAAATGCCTTCGTGAACGTCTCTCAAGGCGTATTCGGTATCTCCTGGCCCCAAGCACCTGGCTAGCAGACCGTTGAACGTTCTCCTAAATAATATCCCTTTGACCAAGCTAAATCTGACAGCCTTGGTACGCAGAGCTCTCGATTCTTTGGGATTCGAGAGTAATTTTTCAGTCTTCAAGTAATCTATGTATTTGTTCCTCCAATCCCAAGTTAAACTCGTTGAGTTTAACTCGACGTGGAGTTCGTCTATCACTGATTTCATAAGTTGTACTACTATTCCCGAGCTGAAATCATTGACATCGACCGATGATCCCAAGTTAGCTAGAGTATCAACCTCACTGTTCTGATCTCAGGGCACGTGCTGCAGGGTCCATTCCCTGAATTGATGCAGTGTTACCTGTAATTTGTCTAAGTACCTTCCCATTCGTTCCTCTTTCACTTCGAACGTTCCATTGACTTGGCTTTGAACATCTCGTCCCCAAGGCTTTTATTCAATTCGAGACCTGCAATCATGGCCTCATACTCGGCCTCATTGTTAGTCAATTTCATAGTTCTAATGGATTGCCTGATTACACTCCCCGTATGTGGTTTCATCATGATGTCGAGTCCGGACCCCTTTGCGTTCGAGGCACCATCCGTAAAAAAGGTCCAGATCCCTGAGGTAGTCCCCGAGGTTAACAACAATTCCCTTTCGCCTTCGGGTATTAAGGCCGGCGTAAAGTCGGCCACGAAGTCTGCCAAAATTTAAGATTTGATGACGGTACGGGGTCGATACTCGATATCGTACCCGCTGATTTCGATGACCCAATTGGCCAACCGGCCCGAGAGATCGGATTTGTGAATGATGTTCCTTAGTGGCTAAGATGTTACGACATACATGGGGTGACATTGAAAGTACGGTTTAATTTTCGGGAGACGCTTAGCAAAGCGAGCGCCATTTTTTCCAGGTGAGGGTACCTTGTTTCGGCCTCGCCTATAGTTCTACTGACATAGTAGATAGGAAATCTCGTACCTTTCTCTTTTCGGACAAAGATTCCACTTACTGCCACTTCATAAATCGACAAGTAAAGGTATGTTCGTCCGCCTTCGGAGTGTATAGCAGGGACGGACTCGATAGGTACCGTTTGAGCTCTTCCAAAGCTTATTGCATTCCCGGGTTCAGGAAAAGTTATTCTTCTTCTTCAACAGTGAGAAGAACTGATGGATTTTGTTCGAGGACCTCGATATGAACCGGCCCAGGGCGGTTATATGCCTGGTGAGTCTCTGAATGGCCTTGACATTATCCACCACAGTGATGTCTTCTATGGCTTTGATTTTTCTCGGGATTGATCTCGATCCCTCGATTGGACATCATGAACCCGAGGAATTTTCCCGATCCGACCCCGAATGCACACTTCTCCGGGTTCAACTTCATATTATATTTCTTCAATATGTCGAAGGTTTCCTGCAAATGTCTCAAATGGTCCTCTGCTCACAGGGACTTGACTAATATGTCATCAATATAAACTTCCATTGATTTTCCTATTTGTTCTTCGAACATCCGGTTTACTAGGAGTTGATAGGTGGAACTGACGTTCTTTAATCCGAATGACATTACTTTATAACAATAGGTGTCGAATCTAGTGATAAAAGAAGTCTTTTCTTGGTCGCCCGGGTCCATCCGAATTTGGTTGTACCAAGAATAGGCATCGAGAAAGCTGAGTATCTCGTGCCTGGCTGTCGCGCCGATCATCCGATTGATGTTAGGAAAAAGAAAAGAATCATTAGGGCATACCTTATTCAGATCTTTGTAATCTATACACATTCTTAGCTTATTTCCTTTTTTAGGTACTACCACTACGTTAGCTAACCAGTCCGGGTACTTAACTTCCCGAATGGATCCTATTTTAAGGAGTTTAACTCGTCCTTGATGAATGCATGCTTGACCTCGAATTATGGTTTCCTCTTCTATTTAACCGGATAGAACTTCGGGTCCAAACTCAGGTTATGAGTGGTTACCTCCGGCGGGATACCTGTCATGTCAAGATGGGACTAAGAGAAACAATCTATGTTAGCAATAAAAAATTCAATGAGTTTTTTCCTGAGCTCATGAGTTAACCCTGTGCCCAGGTATACCTTCCGATCAGGTAAGTTCTCGATCAATATAACTTGCTCCAATTCCTCGACTGTCGATTTGGTGGCATTGGAATCATCAGGAGCTATGAACGATCTAGGAACTCTATAATCATCCTCCTCGTCTACTCCTCGTTCTCATGGTTTGGTCGACACCGGTATCAGTGATTTCTATTTAATTTCTTCATTCCTGGTCAGCTCCGTGTTCTTTGATGTCGAGACCACAGGCACCGGGATCACCTCGTCGACTGCGAACATTTCCTTTACGGCCGACTACTCTCCGTAGATCGCCTTGATTCCTCCCAGTGTAAGGAACTTTAGTGCCTGGTATATGGTTGAGGGTGCCGCCCTCATGTTATGAACCCATGGCCTTCCGAATAGGGTGTTGTACCTCATATCCCCTTCGATCACGTAGAATTTTATCTCTTTGATCGTCCCAGCAGTATTCACTGAAAGGGTTATTTCCCTTTTAGTAGTTTCGCATACCATGTTAAACCCATTCAACACCTGGACTGCTGGCACTATTTGATCCTGTAACTCCAATTGCTCTACGACTCTCGATCGGATGATGTTGGCCGAGCTACCTGGACCAATCAACACATGTTTAACTCGAGATTTATTGATAAGTACAGATATTACCAGTGCATCATTATGAAGTAGTACGATGCCCTCGGCATCCTCGTCGCTGAATGAAATGGTTCTTTCCGGGACGTAATCTCGGGTGCACTTTTCCCTCGTGATGGATACTTTAGTGCATTTTATCATTGGCTCTTGAGGGACGTCGACCCCTCCAATGATCATGTTGATGACGTGTTGAGGTTCCTCTTATTCGGTCTGTTTGCTGGCGTCCCTGTTTCTGAAGTGGTTTTTGGCTCGATCACTTAGAAATTCTCGTAGGTGCCCATTATTAAACAACCGGGCAACTTCTTCTCTCAATTGTTGTCAGTCCTCCATCATGTGGCCATGAGTTCTATGATACTTACACATCAAGTTAGGATCTCTCCTGTGGCCATGGTCGAGACCATTTGGTGTCCTTGATGCGCTCGATGGCTGATACGATACCGACATCATTAACGTTAAAGTTATATTCTGACAATCTTGGTGCCTCTCTGGCCCCGAGCGACCTGTCAAAATCATTTTTGCTCATCAGACCTCAGCTATTGGGCCCTCGATCGCTTCTCTTTTCATTCCTCGTAAGGTAATACCCGATCTTGTTTCCCCTTCGATCTCCGATGTATGGTTGATACCGGTCTCGGATCGATCTTGGTTAATGATCGATGACTCTATTAGACCTGTCGTCGGTTCTAATAGGATAAACGGACCTAGAAGGGGCTCTGAATTGGCCGTCCTCAACTCTAATTTTTGACTTGTATCTATTGTGGACGTCGGCCCAGGTTAGCACCGGATACTCAACCAAATTTTGTTTTAGCTGCTGCGAAGCCAAGGAGCTTCGGGGGTTAAGTCCTTGAATTAATGCTTGAATGGCTCAATCATCGTCAACCGGAGGCAAGTCTATTCGTTCCATTTGGAATCTTGACACGAACTCCCTGAGCATCTCGTTATCTCTTTATTTATCTTTGAAAAGGTCCAATTTTCTGGTTTCGACCTTGATAGCCCCGTCATGTGCCTTCACAAAAGCATCTGCAAGCATAGCAAACGAATCAATAGAATTTGGGGGTAAGTTGTGATACTATATCAGTGCTCCTTTTGACAGAGTTTCCCCAAACTTCTTTAGCAAAACCGACTCGATTGCTCGTTTGGATTTGTGATTCTGTTGTACTTTGGAATATCGGGCATACGAAACCTCTTTGGGATCGACTTTGGTGTAGTGCTTGGAGGGAAAATCTTTTGTATAAACTTCTTGAAATCTGGTCCTTTTAATATCGTAGGTGCTCTCGGGATTTGATCGACCCTGGAATTATATTTCTTCACCTTCTTGTCGTTGGCCTCAATTTTCTTCTCACCTGATTCCACCCGCTTCGTCAATGCTTCAAGAATTTTCATTATCTCGGGGTTGGCCCTGGGCTCGGCTTCACCCAACCTCTCGGCGGTTTGTTCATTTCTTCGGGTGCTCTCCTGGACCGCTCGAGCTCGATCCTGCCAGGGGGTGGCCTTGATTCTATAGCTGCGCTATCGCCGCCTGTTGAGCCTGCAACATTTCGAAGATTAGTCGCAGGCTTACCACATCGCCTTCGCCTTCGGGTGTTTCTCGAACTGTTGGTCGGGGACCTCCACGAACGCTATTTTCGGGGTCAGTTGGTAGGTTGACGTAGATAGCAACCTGTGAATTGGCTTCGATTAGATTGGTGACTCGGACTCTGTTGGGATCAGCAAGGGACACCTCATTGTTAGGTGCCAGATTGTTATTTTCGCCATGATGGCCAGACTCAGCCTTAACGTTCAAGTGAGCAGACTGAGAATTTGACATTTTTAAGCTAACCTGAAATTGAGACCACAAAGAACAAGCGTAAAATAGAGTGTGTTATGGAGATTTGTATCAAACCACCACTATTATCCTTAGCCCCACGGTGGGCGCCAAACTGTTTACCCTTAAAACGGATAACAATTGAATTTATACGTGGTTTTAAGGATATGTGGATAGATTCAACACAAATAATCAAGAATGATATATAAACAAGTTAAAGATAAAATGAATAATCAAACCAGTTGTGACGTTAAGGTCGGGCTCAGATTTAAGCTGAACAGTAGTTTTGTCCTCGACTGGACCCTTAATTCGAATCCAAATATATATATGAAGAACAATAATTAAAATAAGAACCTTTCAATAGCTAGGAAGTAGAGAAATACGTTTGTATTGCCTTGATATGCGTGTTACCATGTGTCTTATTAAAGAAAAAACTTTCTCTTTATATAGTAGGAGAGTTTCATCCCTAGTACAATCCTAAAAAAGGTAAAAATATTCCTTTCTCGTCAATTACTGATCTGTTGCCGGCTTCAGGCGAGATCTGCGTTGTGATATCTGATGGGGTTAGTCGTGTGCAACCGTTGCCATGCTTTCCGAGGTCTCGGAGCTCGTTCCGGGTTTGGGGAAGTATTGTCTTATCAGACCCGGTGGCAAACACTCCGTTCGGGCCTTGGTACGAGAAATTCTCAGCTTCAATTCCAATCCCATGTAATTAAGTCCCTTGCTTCGTTTGACCCACGAGGAAATCGGGACGTGTGTCCGCCCCGTTTTTTACCCGTATACGAGAGAACCTCCTATATTGTCTGAAAATTGATGTTTCAAAGGTAGAAAGAAACCATTTTTCATTTGACGGTTGTTCTAATAAATGGGAGCTAGCTAGATAGAAATAAAATAAAATTAATTATATGCTCCTTTTTTTCCTGATAATAATGGTATCTGAACTAGTATGAAGGCACCTCTAATATTTCATCTGTATTTGCTACTGTCTCATTATCATAAATATTGGATAATTTTATCTACCAAAACGGATATTTTTTATATTTTCTTTTTGTGATTTAATTTCTGATATCTTCGAACTTTCACCAATTTATTGATCATTAGCCACAACTTTTTTCCCCAGCCTCCTCGCATGCTGGAAAAATACTCAAAAAGTCATGAGCGAGTCAAGCTGGAATAGAATGACAAGGCCAGAACAATGCCAATCCAGTAGACACATGGTAGAACGTCAGTGTCACAGGTTAGAATACGGTTTGGGTAAATTCCAAATGATGGAATGGATAACTATTGAACTGTGTGAAAAAAGAATATAAAAATACTAATAAGAAGAGGTAGAAAGTATGTCAAGTTTGTCAACGTTCATACGGTAATATGCATAAATGTTGCAACATTTGGCACACATATCTATACCTTTTTAACCTAGTTTACTTCTTTGTACTTTTTCTCTTTGGAGTTCCTTATACAGCTCGACTCATATTTTTCTGTTGGATTGTGGTGTGTGTGTGTGTGGGGGGGGGGGGGGGGGGGGGGGCGGCGTTCATGTCTTAGATTAGAAGATACCAAAATGTTGAGCAATACCTGACAGAATGTTAATGATGCCAGCCATTCTGCCTTTCTCAAACTTCTGAAATGTGGAGGGCAATGAGTATTTAAACATTAGGATTGAAGAGGTCATTTTCTTCATTCTAATTCCTTTTTTTTTAAAAATAAAAATGTACCTTAAGATTAACTTTGTTCTCCAAAAGCATTTCACAAAAAGGTTAGCTCGAAACAGTTGAATTTCCTCGGAATCATTCTTCTTGTCTTTTCCTTACCTTTTCCCTACCAGTTTTGGAAAGAACTACTACAAAACAATAACAAAGGACTTAACTGCTGCAATTTTCATCGTTTTAAATGAAAACCTACAAACTATTGCAACCTGAAAATTGTATCAGGAACAGAATTTGACAAAATTTTACAAAAACGCTCAGTTTCGTAATGATAAACAACAATATACCCATTGTATTTTCACCGGTGGGGTCTAGAGAGAATAGTGCATGCAGGCTGTTTCGGAGAGATCATCAGCAGTTTCATAATAATAAATCAAAAAAAATTAGCTCTTCTATTGCAGATTACAAATTTTGTGTGCTGTACAGAACATGGACCGATATCTGCATGGTACTATTCCTCGAACTGTTGTCAAGTATCTTCCTGTTAATGCATTTGGGATAAACTTAGCATCAATCACAAAGAATCAGTTAACTGATCGGAAGTGCATCATTGACTATTGTGAACACCTAATTTTTTTGACATATTTGAATTTTCCCAAAGAAGGGTGTGACAACTATAAACCTTAATCTACCTTCGGCCTATATTTAAATACACAGAGAGTGACAACTGCCCCCCCCCCCCCCCTACTAAGCTTCAACTCAACAACAACGAGGTTTGGGGAGGGTAGTATGTATGCAGTCCTTCCCCCTACCTAGAGAACTAAGCTTCAACTCCAATATTGAAAATGCTGTAAATGTCACTGCAGATTGCAACAGTGCTTGAAGAAACAGCTAACAGTATCATGACCCATGACACTAATCTGTCCCTCTTGGTTGCAATTCCATGTGTATCCCTGTTCAATGGCAAAGGTGGAAAATTAACTTTTAGTACGAGAAATAAAAAAGACTATAACTGATAAAAGAGGCTACTATCGAAGCTAGACGTATTACAAAGCAGATAAACTCCAAGACTCATGCTTAGTCTCCATTATATGTAATCAACGTTTAGGAACATCCATTACCAACTTATTTGAGTTTGCTTTTCAACTAGTTGGCTCATAAAGAGGAACAACTTATTACTTAGATAACCAGCTTGTAAGAAATCATTACGAAACAAAAGCAGGTAACATTTGAATATGTGGCAAGGATTACCCAGATAGCTAAACAGTTTAAAGAATTTTTGGACAACTAACAAGCTTTAAGATCCATTATTAAACCAGCCTGAAAAGGGAAGATGGTGGGCATGGGCGCTCACCTAAGGACAATAGCAGCCGGAAAAATGAAACCAACAGAGACAGTAGCTGTGGCACCAGTAAACTGGAAGGCATCCCAGATGCTAGGTACACAATTTGCTCCCAAAAAAATGAAACAGATGAGAGCTGCTGTGACTGAAAAGAATCTGCGATTATCATAGGCAATAGGAATTGCATATGGGAAAAAGAGGCCATCCATATTGAGGCGAAGCGAAAAGAAAACAATTGGAAAAACAAGCATCAAGTGGATGACATAGCTCACTCGCACCACATCATTAAGCAATGAGCTGTAAGGAATCCCAAGTTCACCATCAAAGTTGGCGAGTACATCATCCAAGGTATGATCGCCAAAGAGAAGGAATCCAAAAAAGCTGGTTGCCACATATACAGTTGTGCATAACACAATTGAAGTCCGGACGATTGACTTCATCTGGCTGCCATCTCTTAGCTCATTCTCTATTGGATGTACTGGAACATACAATGAAACAAATATTAGTGTTTTCACTAGTAATTGTTGCTCAATCATATGGAGTAGCATTTATCCAGACTGACGTATAGGAAAACACCTTGTCTAGCAAGAGGTACTTTTGCTTTATTTTAGTAGAAAAAGTACCTAGCTTAATTAGATAAAAGGGAAAAAAAATATGCAGACAGAGAAACAGTAGCAAAACCCAATGCAATCCTCCATTCTTTCTTGACGCTGCTTCTGATTCTCAGTTCCTCTATCATCCAACTTCATTACTGGACACCCTTAAATCTGCATTTTGTTCCTTTTCTAATCCAACGATATTCCATAGTAGCCCTCTTTGTTCCATTTAGGCCACAACATTAAGATTTCACCCAACATACCACTATAACACCAAGAATCTACTCCCAGCAGAGTACAGACCAAAAAGAAATCAATTATAGAAGAGTACGCTAAAGCCAATTGGTGATATGTCATATGTGTAACTAACAAATTGGCAAGCTATTGAATATAGCCCATTTTCCGCCTCCGCAGTCACAGTGCAACAGCAATTGAATTAAGGCATGCAGCAAAACTGGTGCTGAATGTCCTTTTGCTGTTTCGCAGAATAATACCTTCTGCTGAATATCAAACAAAGAATGACAGAAAAAATTTCAAGAGTTCAGAATTTGATCTTACAATGACGATGAACTACGACTATATCCTATATTAGATAGCCTCCGGCTTGTGGTATGTGTCCAGTATGGATATGTTGGAGTTAGCAACATTTTAAAGTGTGTTTGAAGGATCTGAACAAAGTACCATATCCATATTCTGCGCGTTTGACACAACTACATCAACACATATGAAGATTACATGTAACATTGCTGCTGCCTAGTGCTATCGTATAAAGACACATAGAAGAAAGTGGAAGTAACCCTATGGTTGACAAATGTGGTGCATTACTTTCTTGTAGTTGGATCTGAGTCTAGCTACTGGCCATCTCTCAAGGTTTTGGTCTCAAGCCCCCAAGTATAATTTCCTAAGGTAACTAGAGATAAGGATAGAAATGAACATAAGGATGTAAGGAGTTGAGAAGCCGACATGGAAATCAAGAGCTCCCTTTTTTTTTTGGATGGTGCACTCGCCAACTTGCACGCACGTCGACTATTTCAATTTTCACCAGATACTGATTAACTCTGCCAACAATACATAGCAGATTTGGAAAAAACATCTAACCTTTTAGCCTCTGCTGGGATTCAGATACTTGTCTCCCATGATTTCCGTTCCAATTTTATTGACCACTAAGCTACACTCTTGGGTTCAAAAGCTCTATTGTTTTAATTATAATTTTGATATAAATAAAGCAGCTATTATGTGTAGATAGTTGGATAGATTTTTCCAGAACTTAACGTAAACTTTTGTAAGGTGCACATTAGTAAAACTATTTAGACACACTAAAAGAACTACTCTATTACATTCCAATTCATTTGTAAGTTGCTAAAGAAGGCTTAAATTGCACTGAGTACTTAGTTACAAAGGAAATAAACAAAAAAGGAAAGAACCAAGACATAAGGAAAAAGAGATTATGTAGATATTTCTTCAGATAAAGTTCATGGTAACTAGCAATCTTTTCAATCAAGGAGGAAATTAATGATTAAAAATCTCAGTATTCAAGAACAGATAACGATAATAAAGAAAAGGCTTACAAGATAACCAAAAAATCAAAATTTTAATCACCTCAGAGATGACATCACATTATAAACAATGATAGATGACCACTCGCCTTTTAGTGACGCTGTGTCTGTCTGTGGTTGGGAGCAACAAAGTAAAACTGACTACATAGAGATCGCATTTCACATCACTAAGCTCCTTTGGGGATAGCTTTGTTGATAAGGAAAGATATATAAAGGAACACCTAGATCTCCTCAACCTTAATATAAATCCACGACTCAAGCTCTTAAAAGAACTGCTCTTCAAAATGTACTAAAGATGCTAACATGCAAACTGAAATGACAAAAATCCTAGAACTTACAATTGTGATGGCAAATATAGGCAGTGACAAGTACAGGGACAGTTGTGAAAAGCTTCCAGAAAGATGCCTGATCAACAAGTTTCGGCAGCAAGCGGGGCATTGCAATGCTTCCATTAATGAACTTAACAATGACTATTCCAGCTGTGATTACCACAAATACAACAGCTAGAGCGACTGACATGGCTGACGTATATCTCAATGAATCTGCCCAAAACAATAAAAGAAGTCAAGAAGTCATGAATATTAATGGAGGAGTGCAGATAGTGCATTTACAGTGCAATGTGTAGAATAATTCGCACTACTGAACAACAAAAGCCTTTTTCTGATGACCCTGGATACTGTGGAAGAGATTGTTCTTACATAAAATTATTGCATTCAAGGTAGTATTACTAGGGTAAAGTGTAATCAGCTCCTTATACCTTGGCCAGCTGAGCACTTTCTCCCTTAGAAGTTGGAACTATTTTCTCTAGCAATTTAACATGCGAACTTTCAAAATAGGACACTAAATGCCCCAATACTATGTACTGTCTTAACAGTAATTTGGTTTACAACCACATAAGAGGGATCATATTTATTTATATATGGAGGATAATAATTTACACATTCCACTATGAGGTGATAAATATTTATGAACGAGTGAATTACGATGCTCACCAACACGTTTGAATGAAACAAGAGGAACAAACACAAGGAGTGTAGTAAGAAGCAATATGTTAGAGCGCACAGTCCACCAATGTTGACCAAACCATTCTTCCATTACACCTGAATAGTGTACCCCATCTGATGAAGTCCCCGATAATACATCACCTGCAATCAAACACACCATTTTCATTAGCCTATACGGATAGCGCTGCAGGCCTTCCACTATACCTCTTCCCCCATTTTCTTCAGTTGAGAAAAAAAAAAATTGTAGTCCATCCCAAAGAATGAGGTGCTTTTAGTACAATCATCAAAGCATCTAATTTAATCTCAATTTGGACATCAATTTCCAGAATTTGAAAGAAAAGAAAAACTTAAAATATTTGAAAACTACCTAAAAAGTGCGAACAATAACTATTTTTTTGTAACCGAATAGCGGTCAATGAAGTGGCTGGAGAACGCCACTAGAACAGTCGAGGTGCCCTCTCAAGCTGACCAGGACACAAAAAAAACTAGTTTCCGTAGTTAAAATATCAAAATCGTGGACTTTTTAAAAAATTGAAACTGTGTAATTTAAGAAACAACCAGTACTTCTAGAAAATCAATAAATTTCGACAATTAAAAGAAAAAAATGAGCTGGAATTAGGTACCAATGATGATCATGTAGACAACAAGCAATCCGAGATTGTTAATCACAATACAAGCTTGCAATAAAGTACGGCCAAATCCGCCGAACGCATCGCCGGCTAGGCCGGAGTAGGAAGAGGCGGATTTGGAAGCTCTGGTGAATCTAAGCAACATTTCAGTTGACTTCTCCGTCAGCATAGCGGCGAGGATTATAACGATAAGACCTGGAATTGCACCGAGTTGCTTAAGAGTAGCCGGAAGTGCCATAATTCCGGCGCCGACAATTGTAGTGGAGAGATTGAAGACAGCGCCGGAGAAGGAAGCGCCGTCGAATCCGGCTTCGAAATGGCCGAAATTGGAGTCCTTTTGCGGCAGAAGAGGGGTGGTTTTAGGGCTCCGACGGTACTTCCGGTCGGAGTAGGTCATTTTCGTAATTTTTGGTAAATTGCGGGGGGATTATTTGGGAATGAGGAAGAAATAAGGGAGGTTTTTAGAAATTTGTTTCAGCAAAAGGCATTACATGAAATTTACGCGGGATCTAACGTGGACAACGCTTTATTGAAGGCTTCAACCAATGAGGCAATGCCACGTAATATAGTGGGTCCCGGAACAATTTCGTCTCTGTGACAACTATGAAAGTGACAACTATGAAAGAGAGTTCTTTTTTTTTTCATAACTATGAAAAAGAGATTACATAGAATTTCTTTGAAATTGTCGAAATTAGAATTTTAAAAATAAATTATTAAATATAATTTGCTTAAGAGAATGAAGAAGGTGCTGAGTCAGGATCTAGTAAGGCTGACAACAACCAAACTTGGCACATCTGCAATCATTATTCAAATTTCAAAGGTCTCTTTTTCTTGAATGGGAATGTGAACAATGAGAGAATGGGTCCAAACCAAACGAATCAAATGGAGGTTATAAAAATACGAGCGATTAGCGTTAAAACTATTTGAATTTTGTAAATATGATGGGTCTCAAATCTGAATAAAAGAAAAAAAATCCGATATGTTGATGATCAATAGGAAATTAGTTTAATTATAATGATCGCTGATTACAGAGAATTGATATGGTTGATTAGACTGATATACTGATGGCAACTAGTGTGAGCTAAATAAGGAAGAGAAAAAGGCAAATAAATTATAAGCACTAATGAATGTATGAAGCTAATGAATGCATCATAATATGTGTACCGCAATTTTGAAACGGAGCATACAGAATCCTGGGCAAGTGGGCACTAAGCCAGCTTTAGTCCCAAATAGGACTTATATTGAGGTGAAAGGCCAACCAAGAAAACACTGATTTTTCGTGATATCTATTTTAGTAGAGCGTATAATGTCGATTGTCCGAGATAGAACACTCAATTGGCTAGGGGCAATAGGCTGGTTAGGTTCACCTAAACCTGAGGTGTTGCATTTAAACTCCGAGAAAGGAGATTTACCTGTCCAGCGCAAATCTAAATTAATCGGTAAACTTGGAATAAGAAATGGTTAATAATGAAAAACAAAAGAATGCATAACATGTAACATGATTTTATTTATTTATTTATTGCCAAAAACTCGTTACAACTTTAACATTCATAGTATTAGCAAACTAGTGCCGTTGTTCAACGGCTCTAAGAGTTTTAAAAATGAAATACTACTTTCCTTTCTATATTCAATAATTCAATAAAAAAAGAAAGTTTGGGCAGAAGTGCTTTAGGAAGACAATGAGTCCTCCACGCTTACCAGCCATCACATGATACACTATCTGAATCGCTTTGGTCCTTTTTTTCTCTCTCTTATCTTTAGAATATGCCAACCAAACCGAGCAATAAAGACATCCATTACCTCCCTTTTAGTTCAAGCGAAGCATAAAATAATCACTTCGGATAGAATTAGAATTTTGACATTGGAATATTTAAATTCAATAAATCGCCAGGAATTTTTTAACTTATGTGCACCACTAATGTATTACTAACCGAGTCACTGACATGCACCGAGCACACCCTTGTAACCAGTTCAATATACTGTCTCAGACAGGCAATCAGCATCACATCATGAGGTGGTGATTGAGAACCCATTTGTAGTTCTTTTGGACAAGTGTGACTAAAATATATGTTTAAAAAAAAAATAATATTTTTATATATAGCGTTATGCTTTAACGGAATTTTGACCGTTAAAGTATAGCGCTCTTTAATATATATATATTACGCTCTTTTAAATCGCGTTATACAACTGATAAGACAGCTATGCATAGCGCGGTATATAACTGCGCTATATATGTATAGCGCAGTTATATGCCGCGTTATACATAGATAAATAAACGGTCCCCTTCCTTCTTCCCCACACTCAAACCAGATGCCCCCCTCCCCCAAATTAAAAATTCTTAACCCCTCCCCCCCAAATTTCCTTCTAAAAAAACTGTAGTGGACCCCACCCGTCACACAAAAAGATAAGATTATAGGTCTTACATCCTAGCCAAGCCTTCTATTGCTGTGGTTTTCTCGTTTCGGGCTCAAATTTTCAATTCATCGACTTTCCGAAAAACATAAATCGAGGTATTCCGATTTAGTTTATGTCGAAACTCGTATAATAATGCATATTAATTGTTTTGAATGTGTTTCCATGTTGTTTTGTATTTTTTTTTGCGATTAATCTAGTATGTTATTTTTATCAGGACTAAGATATTAGTGTTTTGTGTTTGTTTTGTGATTAAAATGTATCTGTTGTTTTTATCTAGTTTAGATTATTTATTTTCTTAAAGACAAGTGTCCTTTTAGCGTAGTAAAATGTAGAGCTTTTTTAGCGTAGAATCCTTATAGTTTAAGTATCTTTTATACTGATAGATCAAACAAAAACTTTGTCCAATTAAATATGATAAAAATTAATTATTTAATTTACAAAACAAACATACAAAATTATAAAAATATTAAAATTGACATACAAAAGAATTCAGGATAGCTTGGTGTTACTGGGCCTCAAATATCGAGCCTGGAACCCATAGGTATATACTCTATCCAATTAAATATGATAAAAATTAATTATTTAATTTACAAAATAAAAGATACAAAATTATAAAAATATTAAAATTGACACACACAAGAATTCAGGATAGCTTGGTGCTACTAGGCCTCAAATATCGAGCCCGAAACCCATATGTATATACTCTGTCCAATTAAATATGATAAAAATTAATTATTTAAGTTACAAAACAAACATACAAAATTATGAAAATAATAAAATTGACATACATAAGAACTCAGGATAGCTTGGTCCTACTGGGCATCAAATATCGAGCCTGGATCCCGGACCAATTAAATAGCTTGGTCCAATTAAATATTATATAATTATAAAAAATAATTATTTAATTTACATATCAAACATACAATTAATGTTGTTTAATTTATAGCAGATGACATGGACGTGCCGCCTATGCAACCCGGATCTGTCTCCGATGAGATATTAGTGTTACAGGGCGATCATAGGTCCGCCTACGTATGGGATGGAGAGTTACTGGCCCAAACTCTCCGCGCCAGGAGAGTGGAGGACATGTGAGATTTTATGAAGGACAGAGATCTCCATCCCCGTGTAGTCCAGCGCCTGCGGGATACGGGCTTCTACAGGATTTTGGAGATCGGACGGCTGCAGCTTGACTGGTCTTTGATCACGGCCCTGATAGAGCGGTGGCGACCGGAGACGCACACTTTCCACCTGCCCATTGGCGAGGCCACCATCACGCTGCAGGACGTGAAGGTTTTATATGGGATGCATGTTGATGGACTGCCCATTGCACTGCCTCGGGCCATGAGAGAGATGACGCGTGGGCAGTATTTGGACATGCTGCAGTAGCTCACTAGTTTCAGGCCACAGGATGAGACTGCACACTCAGGGGCCAGTCGTATGAGTTTGACAGCTATTCGACAGCATTTGAAGATATTGCACCCCGATATCACCAGGGAGACGGATGATCTGCATATTCACCGGTATACGAGGTTGTTGTTGCTCCTTCTGTTTGGGGGGGGATCTTATTCCCGAATACTTCGGGGAACCTAGTCAACTTGCGATTTCTTCATCATTTTCAGCTGCTAGATGATTTACCCCAGTACAGCTGGGGTGCTGCTGTTCTCGCCTACTTGTACAGGCATCTGTGCGGGCGAGCATGGGCACCAAGCATGACGTTTGTGGATTTTTGCCGCTTCTACAGGTTACAACATATTCGAATACTCTGTTCATTCCTTCCAATTCTATCTAGTCAAAAATTTTCTTAAACTTTATGTTAACTTTGTATGTTAGGTTTGGGCCTGGGAGCGGTTCCCGCAGTTGCAGCCACCTCTACCACCATTACCTCCGGATGTACCACCTCCGTTTCTCCCTCTAGCTAGGAGGTGGGTTCTTCGGCGTGGATATGTACGAGATTACGAGGCTCGGCATAATCTCCCCCTTTGTAGGGATGTGTTGGATATGCTGGAGGGCGCACAGGTAGATGTGTACCTAAACTTACTTGATATAGCTTCACATGTGTTGCGCATACTCACGTTTTCTATTGTTATTTGATAGTTCATTTGGACGTCATACATCGACGACTTGATAGGTGGCCTGCCCGATTATTGCTCAGCCGGCTGACTGATTTGGAGCACTTCCGTCCCGCTCATGTGCCTCGATATTGTGGAGCATCATGCCACGGAGCGAGTACTTCACCAGTTTGGTCGTCCGCAGTATATACCGATGGGGCCTACATGGGAGGCCACACATTATTAGTGGGATGATCGTTCCAGGGTGGACGACGCATATGTAGCATGTCTAGACGTGCAGGTCCATACTTGGGACGGCCGAGCTGACCTAATTATGCCCCCTCCTCCCCCCCCTCCCCCCTCTCCACACATCCAAACGGAGACTATTCAGCTCTATATGCCTTGGTACCGCCGCGTTACCCGACTTTTTGTCGGGAATCCCATTCATCAAGCTGGCAGTCGGTATGTTCCATACGCCGGGCGGCACGAGGCCCTGGTATATTTTCTGTTATTATTAATTATATAACTATAACTTAGTGTTCTATAATTTATATTTTATACATTATGCAGGCTATTGGCCTACATATAGTCTACCAGATGGGACTCCAGATGCAGCAGTATGCCGGCGAGGGAGCGGCCGCTTTGCACGATTACGGCCGGCAGGTTACAGAGGTGGCTGCCCGGACACTGCAGCGAGCTCGAGAGGATCAGCGCTTGGGACATGACCCTGCTTATGTGGCGCCAGAGCAGTACCAGCAAGGTAGGGGTGCCCCACGAGGCAGGGCTGCCGCACGGGGTCGTGGTGGGCAGCGAGGAGGTGGTCCCCAGGAAGGGGGCGTTGAGGCTCCTGTTGATGATGTTGGTGTTGATCTGCGGGGTGACCTACATGAGCTGGACGAGTATCTCACCAGCATGTCGTCATACAGCCTTGGGATGCAGCTCACTCCAGGGATTTCGTAGGTGACCCCGTCAGGTCTGTTATTGATCACGGGCACGGACCTTACCGAAGAGGATTGGGAAGCATACTTCCCAGGGTCATCGACCGCTGCTGAGGATCGGCCGACCCGAGATTTGGATAGTGGGCGCTGGCTGAGTTATGGCTCATCATCACAGGCGCAAGTATGTTTTTATTAGTATTAAATTTAAATTTTTTTTTTTCTTTTCTCATTTATTTTCCATAACTTTATTGATTTTCTTATTAAGGCTTTATTCCCGCCCGTCACGGAGGCCCATTTGTGCGATGCTGACATGGCTGCGACGGATGATTATATTCAGGAGTCCGACGAGACCATGATAAGACAATTTAAATTGTTGTGACTTAATATATACTTTCCTATACTGAGCTGACTTATTTTTCTGTAGGTTTCTACTGGACCGACGGCTTCTTCTATCGATCCTGCCAGCACCACTAATAATCATGCTGCAGCGCATCCTGCTATAAAGAGGCACCGTAATGAGGATGATCCTGATAGCGTAGCCGGGCGGGATGGGATGCGCCTTAGACCAACGGCTGCATTGAAGCACGCACGTTGTGGGACACATTGATTTTTTTTTTGTATTTTATGTAAATATTATTTTATGTAAATAATAACAACAATTTTTTATGTTTACATAATATGCGCATTATGTCTTTATTTTAATACTATAATACAAACACAAAACATACAACTTAACATAATTTAAATTCAGTACAACTAATGAAAATACATGACACAGGAAACATAAAGATAAAGTAGTACACTCAACACATACATGTCATTGTTTAGCTACTGTCGCCCATTATTCTCTGCTCCAACCACTTAAATTTTTCTTCCATCTTATTTTTTTCTAATTCTGCCTCTTTCAGTTTCTCCTTCAACTTCGCAATTTCTCGTTTATATTCTTTTTCATATTCACACTGTTTTAAGATCAAATCATGAAGATACTGCAAAGATCGTTTGTAGCATTCCTGCTTACAGGGTTCATCAATCCATACCACAAAATTGCAAAAAGGTTCATCGGGAACCCTATAAAACTTGTCCACACACATCCAGTAGCGGCGTCCAACTTCACCATCATCCCAACAGTCATTCATCAAATATTTTTTGCCGCACTGGCACCTTGGTACATAAAGACGTTCAGACATTTGTTAAAACGTTAAAAAAACCTTACTTTTATGGAAAGATTTGCTATTGGTTATTGTTAAGCGTAGAAAATAACTAGAATGCGCCTGTTATTTATAGGTAAGGCAACACACATAATATAGTATTTAACCGCGCTATATATATTCACATAATATAGTATGTAACCGCGTTATGCTTTGCGTGTTAAAGATGAATACGGATACAAAACAGCTTTTTCTCAGACGGGCACCTTTTCAGTTCGACAAGACAATACACATAACGTAGTATTTAAATATATATATATATATATATATATATATTCACATAACGTAGTATTTAACCGCGCTATATATATTCACATAACGTAGTATTTAACCGCGCTATATGTATTCACATATTTATCAGAAATCTGCCTTTAACTCAACTATTTTTGAACTATATTTATCAAATATATTCACATATTTTTCCGTTTTTTAATCCAATACTATTTTTGATTACATGAACGGGAGGGAGAATGCATTAATTTACTCAACTGAAAAATATTAAATATCAATAAGATTTAACAACAATGGAAACATAATTTTATTTGATACATCTTGCAACATAAACAAAACATCTACTTATTACAACATAAACTCATTGATAGTTGGGCACATTAGAAGAACACCCACCACGAGCTTGATTACCACCGCCACCCAAACTAGGCGAAGGACATTTTCGACGGTCGTATCCTGCTTGCGAGCATATACCACATTTGCGCGCATAAACGGTATCGCTAACATCCATTTGGTTCCGTATACACGTTCTCTTCTGCACTTGTATTCGACGCAAATAGTCCTTGTTACACACCATTTTAAATCGTTCTGGCGGCCAATAATGCTCAGCACTCACTGGCTGCAACTGCCCACTATAGGTGTTTAAGTAAGCAGCAACACTATATTGTTTATCAACATAGTTGGTTGGCCCTAAACCTGCATGTTGAAAGCATCTGATGGCATGTGAGCACGGCATGTGGTAGATGAACCATTTCCCACAAGAGCATAACCGTCTAGATTCATTTGTGGTATGTACATTATTCTCCCGATTTTGATGGATAGCGGTGCGAACTTCAAAAATATTTCTGTCGTGATCATATTGCAAAAATGAATGCCAATGTGCTCGCCGCCTGCATTTCTCAAATCTCTTCATCGGCAGTGGCATAAATTCAACACCCCTTTTCATCAATGACGTTGCAGTTGCAGCCCTTTCAATAAACCTCTCTGCCATCTGCTTGAACGATATCCGCACCATGGCAGTGACAGGCAATCCTCTTGCCGACTTCAATAATCCGTTGAAAGACTCTGACACGTTTGTAGTCAGAATTCCCCATCTTCTTCCACCATCCGTATGCAAAGTCCACTTGCGAAGCTCATGTCGCATCAACCAATGATAGGCTCTCTCGTCTTCCTGCCTGATAGATTCCATTTGCCTCCGAAATTTATTCTCTTGGTGGTTTGTTGCTGCCATCCACATCAAATCATGCAGATCCTTGTTGGGATGTGCCTTCTGGAAATTGGCCTTAAAGTGCCTCACACAGTAACCGTGGTAGGCATAAGGTTCTTGCCATGCAGGCAAGTTCTCTACAGAACTTAAGATACCACCATGCCGATCAGATATTAGATAAATGCCGGAACGCTGTTTGACAACGTGCTCTTTCAAATGGTTCAAAAACAACATCCACGTCTCTTGGCTTTTATTGGCACAAATAGCAAAAGTTGGAGGAAATATTTGTCCATTCGCATCTACTGCAACGGCTATCAACAGCTTGATATCATACTTTCCATAGACATGAGTGTCGTCTATGGATATTACCGGCCGGCAATGCGGAAAATCATCAATTGCTGGTTTAAATGCCCAGAACACATAATTGAATATATATTCTGGTTTTTCCGGACTACGCTCAAGCTACCATTCAACAACCATCCCGGGGTTAAAGTGTTGCAGTGCGGCCATGTACTTGGGTAGAGCTGCAAATGACTTATCCCAGTTACCATAAACAATTTCAAACGTACGTTTGCGCCCGAGAAATACCTTTTTTTGGTAATGGTATGACCATATTCCTAGTGGACTGATGTAATGCACTCTTTGATTTTATACCTTATGGACGCTTCAAGGTGTGGAATAAGGACAAGAGAAATCAAGTCAATATCCAAGTTGTAGTGATTCCCATTGAATGTGTCCATTTCACATCTGTGGGTGGGAATATATTTACCCACTTTCCACAGACCTGTGTTCTTCTTGCTCACACGCAGCATCCAATGAAAATCCGTAAACCATCTACGACAAACAACCTTGTATACATCCGGACTTGACTCCCATACCATCATCTCACGACACTCTTTTACGCTGTACATTTTTGCCGCCCTGCTTAGGCGCACTTTATCAGGAAAAAACATGCTCTTTGCCAGCACCGTTGGTCTAGAATCGTCCCACATTGCTGTCCGAATTTCATCAAAATTTCTTGTGAGAGCATCCACATCCGACATACTTGGCAAGTTATCAAGGTAGGAAATCTTCCTTGAATGAAACTGCACTTGGGACTCGTACACTCTTGGTCTAACGGGGGTGGAGCATACTCCCTCGTCGAATCATGTCCTTCAATCTCTTCCTCCTCGTCACCATCCTCACGAGGGAAGGGTGTGTCGTCTCTGAAATCATCGGCATTGTTGTCATAATCATTGCTCTCTTCCTCACTCTGTGCATCTGCCAGATCCCGATTTAATATGTCGTCTTCGGGCAATTGAGTGAGGATAAGTGATTCAACTTGCTCGTTTTCACTGCACAAACAACAAAATAATAAGCTACTGAAATTAATAAATCCTTTTCATATAGCTGTATCACTTCACTTACAAGTCGTAACGTGTTGACATTCCTTAATGGACATTATCCTGTTGGTGATGATTCCCGGATGGACCACCATGATCCAACACACCAGAACTACGCATATTCCAACTGGGCGTGGGTTCATAACTTGTAAAAGTCATATCTGGCTGGTACCCCCTGTGGAATATATGAGTGTTAATACAAATTCAATACAACAAAAATATACATCATAACACTAAGGAAAATTGAAGTTTACCACTCGTCTTGTAGATTATGTAAAGTAAGAGAGAAATTATTTTCTCGC